>NW_028141159.1:3422837-4022837 GCF_030444845.1 Prenolepis imparis
AATAGTACATTTATTACAGAATCATTTGGTACCAAACAGACACCAGCGTACAAATTTTTTAACTTGATATTCATAAAACAAGGTAGCGTCGCATAGGGTCAGCGGTAAAAAAGTATCAATTTCTAATATTTTAAGCCGAGCCAAAAATTCATCGATTATACATTTTAATAGTACATGGATTACAGAATCTTTTGGTACCAAGCAGACAACAGCGTACAAACTTTTTCATTTGCTATACATAAATTAATAATGCGTTGCATAGGGTCAGCGGCATAAATGTATTAATTTCTAATATTTTAAGACGAGCCAAAAATTCATCGATTATACATTTTAATAGTACATTTATTACAGAATCATTTGGTACCAAACAGACACCAGCGTACAAATTTTTTAACTTGATAAACATAAAATAAGGATGCGTCGCATAGGGTCAGCGGTAAAAAAGTATCGATTTCTAATAATTTAAGACGAGCCAAAAATTCATCGATTATACATTTTAATAGTACATTGATTACAGAATCTTTTGGTACCAAGCAGACAACAGCGTACAAACTTTTTCATTTGCTATACATAAGTTAATGATGCGTTGCATAGGGTCAGCGGCATAAATGTATCAATTTCTAATATTTTAAGACGAGCCAAAAATTCATCGATTATACATTTTAATAGTACATTTATTACAGAATCATTTGGTACCAAACAGACACCAGCGTACAAATTTTTTAACTTGATAAACATAAAATAAGGATGCGTCGCATAGGGTCAGCGATAAAAAAGTATCGATTTCTAATAATTTAAGACGAGCCAAAAATTCATCGATTATACATTTTAATAGTACATTGATTACAGAATCTTTTGGTACAAAACAGACACCAGCGTACAAATTTTTTAACTTGATATACATAAAACAAGGTTGCGTCGCATAGGGTCAGCGGTAAAAAAGTATCGATTTCTAATATTTTAAGACGAGCCAAAAATTCATCGATTATACATTTTAATAGTACATGGATTACAGAATCTTTTGATACCATGCAGACACCAGCGTACAAATTTTTTAATACCATAAACATAAAATAAGGATGCGTCGCACAGGGTCCGCGTCAAAAAAGTATCAATTTCATATATTTTAAGACGAGCCAAAAATTCATCGATTATACATTTTAATTGTACATTGATTACAGAATCTTATGGTACCACGCAGACACCAGCGTACAAATTTTTTAATTTGATAAACATAAAATAAGGATGCGTCGCACAGGGTCTGCGTCAAAAAAAAATCAAGTTCTAATATTTTAAGACGAGCCAAAAATTCATCGATTATACATTTTAATAGTACATTTATTACAGAATCATTTGGTACCAAACAGACACCAGCGTACAAATTTTTTAACTTGATATTCATAAAACAAGGTAGCGTCGCACCGGGTCAGCGGTAAAAAAGTATCAATTTCTAATATTTTAAGACGAGCCAAAAATTCATCGATTATACATTTTAATAGTACATGGATTACAGAATCTTTTGGTACCAAGAAGACAACAGCGTACAAACTTTTTCATTTGCTATACATAAATTAAGGATGCTTCGCACAGGGTCCGCGTCAAAAAAGTATCATTTCTAATATTTCAAGACGAGCCAAAAATTCATCGATTATACATTTTAATAGTACATGGATTACAGAATCTTTTGGTACCATGCAGACACCAACGTACAAATTTTTTAATACGATAAACATAAAATAAAGATGCGTCGCACAGGGTCCGCGTCAAAAGAGTATCAATTTCAAATATTTTAAGACGAGCCAAAAATTCATCGATTATACATTTTAATAGTACATTGATTACAGAATCTTTTGGTACAAAACAGACACCAGCGTACAAATTTTTTAACTTGATATACATAAAACAAGGTTGCGTCGCATAGGGTCAGCGGTAAAAAAGTATCGATTTCTAATATTTTAAGACGAGCCAAAAATTCATCGATTATACATTTTAATAGTACATGGATTACAGAATCTTTTGGTACCATGCAGACACCAGCGTACAAATTTTTTAATACGATAAACATAAAATAAGGATGCGTCGCACAGGGTCTGCGTCAAAAAAAAATTAAGTTCTAGTATTTTAAGACGAGCCAAAAATTCATCGATTATACATTTTAATAGTACATGGATTACAGAATCTTTTGGTACCATGCAGACACCAGCGTACAAATTTTTTAATACGATAAACATAAAATAAGGATGCGTCGCACAGGGTCCGCGTCAAAAGAGTATCAATTTCAAATATTTTAAGACGAGCCAAAAATTCATCGATTATACATTTTAATAGTACATTGATTACAGAATCTTTTGGTACAAAACAGACACCAGCGTACACATTTTTTAACTTGATATACATAAAACAAGATTGCGTCGCATAGGGTCAGCGGTAAAAAAGTATCGATTTCTAATATTTTAAGACGAGCCAAAAATTCATCGATTATACATTTTAATAGTACATTGATTACAGAATCATTTGGTACCAAACAGATACCAGCGTACAAATTTTTTAATTTGATAAACATAAATTAAGGATGCTTCGCACAGGGTCCGCGTCAAAAAAGTATCATTTCTAATATTTCAAGACGAGCCAAAAATTCATCGATTATACATTTTAATAGTACATGGATTACAGAATCTTTTGGTACCATGCAGACACCAACGTACAAATTTTTTAATACGATAAACATAAAATAAGGATGCGTCGCACAGGGTCCGCGTCAAAAGAGTATCAATTTCAAATATTTTAAGACGAGCCAAAAATTCATCGATTATACATTTTAATAGTACATTTATTACAGAATTATTTGGTACCAAACAGACACCAGCGTACAAATTTTTTAACTTGATAAACATAAAATAAGGATGCGTCGCATAGGGTCAGCGGTAAAAAAGTATCGATTTCTAATAATTTAAGACGAGCCAAAAATTCATCGATTATACATTTTAATAGTACATTGATTACAGAATCTTTTGGTACCAAGCAGACAACAGCGTACAAACTTTTTCATTTGCTATACATAAATTAATGATGCGTTGCATAGGGTCAGCGGCATAAATGTATCAATTTCTAATATTTTAAGACGAGCCAAAAATTCATCGATTATACATTTTAATAGTACATTTATTACAGAATCATTTGGTACCAAACAGACACCAGCGTACAAATTTTTTAACTTGATAAACATAAAATAAGGATGCGTCGCATAGGGTCAGCGATAAAAAAGTATCGATTTCTAATAATTTAAGACGAGCCAAAAATTCATCGATTATACATTTTAATAGTACATTGATTACAGAATCTTTTGGTACAAAACAGACACCAGCGTACAAATTTTTTAACTTGATATACATAAAACAAGGTTGCGTCGCATAGGGTCAGCGGTAAAAAAGTATCGATTTCTAATATTTTAAGACGAGCCAAAAATTCATCGATTATACATTTTAATAGTACATGGATTACAGAATCTTTTGGTACCATGCAGACACCAGCGTACAAATTTTTTAATACGATAAACATAAAATAAGGATGCGTCGCACAGGGTCCGCGTCAAAAAAGTATTAATTTCAAATATTTTAAGACGAGCCAAAAATTCATCGATTATACATTTTAATTGTACATTGATTACAGAATCTTATGGTACCACGCAGACACCAGCGTACAAATTTTTTAATTTGATAAACATAAAATAAGGATGCGTCGCACAGGGTCTGCGTCAAAAAAAAATCAAGTTCTAATATTTTAAGACGAGCCAAAAATTCATCGATTATACATTTTAATAGTACATTTATTACAGAATCATTTGGTACCAAACAGACACCAGCGTACAAATTTTTTAACTTGATATTCATAAAACAAGGTAGCGTCGCATAAGGTCAGCGGTAAAAAAGTATCAATTTCTAATATTTTAAGCCGAGCCAAAAATTCATCGATTATACATTTTAATAGTACATTTATTACAGAATCATTTGGTACCAAACAGACACCAGCGTACAAATTTTTTAACTTGATAAACATAAAATAAGGATGCGTCGCATACGGTCAGCGGTAAAAAAGTATCGATTTCTAATAATTTAAGACGAGCCAAAAATTCATCGATTATACATTTTAATAGTACATTGATTACAGAATCTTTTGGTACCAAGCAGACAACAGCGTACAAACTTTTTCATTTGCTATACATAAATTAATGATGCGTTGCATAGGGTCAGCGGCATAAATGTATCAATTTCTAATATTTTAAGACGAGCCAAAAATTCATCGATTATACATTTTAATAGTACATTTATTACAGAATCATTTGGTACCAAACAGACACCAGCGTACAAATTTTTTAACTTGATAAACATAAAATAAGGATGCGTCGCATAGGGTCAGCGATAAAAAAGTATCGATTTCTAATAATTTAAGACGAGCCAAAAATTCATCGATTATACATTTTAATAGTACATTGATTACAGAATCTTTTGGTACAAAACAGACACCAGCGTACAAATTTTTTAACTTGATATACATAAAACAATGTTGCGTCGCATAGGGTCAGCGGTAAAAAAGTATCGATTTCTAATATTTTAAGACGAGCCAAAAATTCATCGATTATACATTTTAATAGTACATGGATTACAGAATCTTTTGGTACCATGCAGACACCAGCGTACAAATTTTTTAATACGATAAACATAAAATAAGGATGCGTCGCACAGGGTCCGCGTCAAAAAAGTATCAATTTCATATATTTTAAGACGAGCCAAAAATTCATCGATTATACTTTTTAATTGTACATTGATTACAGAATCTTATGGTACCACGCAGACACCAGCGTACAAATTTTTTAATTTGATAAACATAAAATAAGGATGCGTCGCACAGGGTCTGCGTCAAAAAAAAATCAAGTTCTAATATTTAAGACGAGCCAAAAATTCATCGATTATACATTTTAATAGTAGATTTATTACAGAATCATTTGGTACCAAACAGACACCAGCGTACAAATTTTTTAACTTGATATTCATAAAACAAGGTAGCGTCGCACAGGGTCAGCGGTAAAAAAGTATCAATTTCTAATATTTTAAGACGAGCCAAAAATTCATCGATTATACATTTTAATAGTACATGGATTACAGAATCTTTTGGTACCAAGAAGACAACAGCGTACAAACTTTTTCATTTGCTATACATAAATTAAGGATGCTTCGCACAGGGTCCGCGTCAAAAAAGTATCATTTCTAATATTTCAAGACGAGCCAAAAATTCATCGATTATACATTTTAATAGTACATGGATTACAGAATCTTTTGGTACCATGCAGACACCAACGTACAAATTTTTTAATACGATAAACATAAAATAAAGATGCGTCGCACAGGGTCCGCGTCAAAAGAGTATCAATTTCAAATATTTTAAGACGAGCCAAAAATTCATCGATTATACATTTTAATAGTACATTGATTACAGAATCTTTTGGTACAAAACAGACACCAGCGTACAAATTTTTTAACTTGATATACATAAAACAAGGTTGCGTCGCATAGGGTCAGCGGTAAAAAAGTATCGATTTCTAATATTTTAAGACGAGCCAAAAATTCATCGATTATACATTTTAATAGTACATGGATTACAGAATCTTTTGGTACCATGCAGACACCAGCGTACAAATTTTTTAATACGATAAACATAAAATAAGGATGCGTCGCACAGGGTCTGCGTCAAAAAAAAATTAAGTTCTAATATTTTAAGACGAGCCAAAAATTCATCGATTATACATTTTAATAGTACATGGATTACAGAAACTTTTGGTACCATGCAGACACCAGCGTACAAATTTTTTAATACGATAAACATAAAATAAGGATGCGTCGCACAGGGTCCGCGTCAAAAGAGTATCAATTTCAAATATTTTAAGACGAGCCAAAAATTCATCGATTATACATTTTAATAGTACATTGATTACAGAATCTTTTGGTACAAAACAGACACAAGCGTACAAATTTTTTAACTTGATATACATAAAACAAGATTGCGTCGCATAGGGTCAGCGGTAAAAAAGTATCGATTTCTAATATTTTAAGACGAGCCAAAAATTCATCGATTATACATTTTAATAGTACATTGATTACAGAATCATTTGGTACCAAACAGATACCAGCGTGCAAATTTTTTAATTTGATAAACATAAATTAAGGATGCTTCGCACAGGGTCCGCGTCAAAAAAGTATCATTTCTATTATTTCAAGACGAGCCAAAAATTCATCGATTATACATTTTAATAGTACATGGATTACAGAATCTTTTGGTACCATGCAGACACCAACGTACAAATTTTTTAATACGATAAACATAAAATAAGGATGCGTCGCACAGGGTCCGCGTCAAAATAGTATCAATTTCAAATATTTTAAGACGAGCCAAAAATTCATCGATTATACATTTTAATAGTACATTTATTACAGAATCATTTGGTACCAAACAGACACCAGCGTACAAATTTTTTAACTTGATATTCATAAAACAAGGTAGCGTCGCATAGGGTCAGCGGTATAAAAGTATCAATTTCTAATATTTTAAGCCGAGCCAAAAATTCATCGATTATACATTTTAATAGTACATTGATTACAGAATCTTTTGGTACCAAGCAGACAACAGCGTACAAACTTTTTCATTTGCTATACATAAGTTAATGATGCGTTGCATAGGGTCAGCGGCATAAATGTATCAATTTCTAATATTTTAAGACGAGCCAAAAATTCATCGATTATACATTTTAATAGTACATTTATTACAGAATCATTTGGTACCAAACAGACACCAGCGTACAAATTTTTTAACTTGATAAACATAAAATAAGGATGCGTCGCATAGGGTCAGCGATAAAAAAGTATCGATTTCTAATAATTTAAGACGAGCCAAAAATTCATCGATTATACATTTTAATAGTACATTGATTACAGAATCTTTTGGTACAAAACAGACACCAGCGTACAAATTTTTTAACTTGATATACATAAAACAAGGTTGCGTCGCATAGGGTCAGCGGTAAAAAAGTATCGATTTCTAATATTTTAAGACGAGCCAAAAATTCATCGATTATACATTTTAATAGTACATGGATTACAGAATCTTTTGGTACCATGCAGACACCAGCGTACAAATTTTTTAATACGATAAACATAAAATAAGGATGCGTCGCACAGGGTCCGCGTCAAAAAAGTATCAATTTCAAATATTTTAAGACGAGCCAAAAATTCATCGATTATACATTTTAATTGTACATTGATTACAGAATCTTATGGTACCACGCAGACACCAGCGTACAAATTTTTTAATTTGATAAACATAAAATAAGGATGCGTCGCACAGGGTCTGCGTCAAAAAAAATCAAGTTCTAATATTTTAAGACGAGCCAAAAATTCATCGATTATACATTTTAATAGTACATTTATTACAGAATCATTTGGTACCAAACAGACACCAGCGTACAAATTTGTTAACTTGATATTCATAAAACAAGGTAGCGTCGCACAGGGTCAGCGGTAAAAAAGTATCAATTTCTAATATTTTAAGACGAGCCAAAAATTCATCGATTATACATTTTAATAGTACATTGATTACAGAATCTTTTGGTACCAAGCAGACAACAGCGTACAAACTTTTTCATTTGCTATACATAAGTTAATGATGCGTTGCATAGGGTCAGCGGCATAAATGTATCAATTTCTAATATTTTAAGACGAGCCAAAAATTCATCGATTATACATTTTAATAGTACATTTATTACAGAATCATTTGGTACCAAACAGACACCAGCGTACAAATTTTTTAACTTGATAAACATAAAATAAGGATGCGTCGCATAGGGTCAGCGATAAAAAAGTATCGATTTCTAATAATTTAAGACGAGCCAAAAATTCATCGATTATACATTTTAATAGTACATTGATTACAGAATCTTTTGGTACAAAACAGACACCAGCGTACAAATTTTTTAACTTGATATACATAAAACAAGGTTGCGTCGCATAGGGTCAGCGGTAAAAAAGTATCGATTTCTAATATTTTAAGACGAGCCAAAAATTCATCGATTATACATTTTAATAGTACATGGATTACAGAATCTTTTGGTACCATGCAGACACCAGCGTACAAATTTTTTAATACGATAAACATAAAATAAGGATGCGTCGCACAGGGTCCGCGTCAAAAAAGTATCAATTTCAAATATTTTAAGACGAGCCAAAAATTCATCGATTATACATTTTAATTGTACATTGATTACAGAATCTTATGGTACCACGCAGACACCAGCGTACAAATTTTTTAATTTGATAAACATAAAATAAGGATGCGTCGCACAGGGTCTGCGTCAAAAAAAAATCAAGTTCTAATATTTTAAGACGAGCCAAAAATTCATCGATTATACATTTTAATAGTACATTTATTACAGAATCATTTGGTACCAAACAGACACCAGCGTACAAATTTTTTAACTTGATATTCATAAAACAAGGTAGCGTCGCACCGGGTCAGCGGTAAAAAAGTATCGATTTCTAATAATTTAAGACGAGCCAAAAATTCATCGATTATACATTTTAATAGTACATTGATTACAGAATCTTTTGGTACAAAACAGACACCAGCGTACAAATTTTTTAACTTGATATACATAAAACAAGGTTGCGTCGCATAGGGTCAGCGGTAAAAAAGTATCGATTTCTAATATTTTAAGACGAGCCAAAAATTCATCGATTATACATTTTAATAGTACATGGATTACAGAATCTTTTGGTACCATGCAGACACCAGCGTACAAATTTTTTAATACGATAAACATAAAATAAGGATGCGTCGCACAGGGTCCGCGTCAAAAAAGTATCAATTTCAAATATTTTAAGACGAGCCAAAAATTCATCGATTATACATTTTAATTGTACATTGATTACAGAATCTTATGGTACCACGCAGACACCAGCGTACAAATTTTTTAATTTGATAAACATAAAATAAGGATGCGTCGCACAGGGTCTGCGTCAAAAAAAATCAAGTTCTAATATTTTAAGACGAGCCAAAAATTCATCGATTATACATTTTAATAGTACATTTATTACAGAATCATTTGGTACCAAACAGACACCAGCGTACAAATTTGTTAACTTGATATTCATAAAACAAGGTAGCGTCGCACAGGGTCAGCGGTAAAAAAGTATCAATTTCTAATATTTTAAGACGAGCCAAAAATTCATCGATTATACAATTTAATAGTACATGGATTACAGAATCTTTTGGTACCAAGAAGACAACAGCGTACAAACTTTTTCATTTGCTATACATAAATTAAGGATGCTTCGCACAGGGTCCGCGTCAAAAAAGTATCATTTCTAATATTTCAAGAAGAGCCAAAAATTCATCGATTATACATTTTAATAGTACATGGATTACAGAATCTTTTGGTACCATGCAGACACCAACGTACAAATTTTTTAATACAATAAACATAAAATAAGGATGCGTCGCACAGGGTCCGCGTCAAAATAGTATCAATTTCAAATATTTTAAGCCGAGCCAAAAATTCATCGATTATACATTTTAATAGTACATGGATTACAGAATCTTTTGGTACCAAGCAGACAACAGCGTACAAACTTTTTCATTTGCTATACATAAATTAATGATGCGTTGCATAGGGTCAGCGGCATAAATGTATTAATTTCTAATATTTTAAGACGAGCCAAAAATTCATCGATTATACATTTTAATAGTACATTTATTACAGAATCATTTGGTACCAAACAGACACCAGCGTACAAATTTTTTAACTTGATAAACATAAAATAAGGATGCGTCGCATAGGGTCAGCGGTAAAAAAGTATCGATTTCTAATAATTTAAGACGAGCCAAAAATTCATCGATTATACATTTTAATAGTACATTGATTACAGAATCTTTTGGTACCAAGCAGACAACAGCGTACAAACTTTTTCATTTGCTATACATAAGTTAATGATGCGTTGCATAGGGTCAGCGGCATAAATGTATCAATTTCTAATATTTTAAGACGAGCCAAAAATTCATCGATTATACATTTTAATAGTACATTTATTACAGAATCATTTGGTACCAAACAGACACCAGCGTACAAATTTTTTAACTTGATAAACATAAAATAAGGATGCGTCGCATAGGGTCAGCGATAAAAAAGTATCGATTTCTAATAATTTAAGACGAGCCAAAAATTCATCGATTATACATTTTAATAGTACATTGATTACAGAATCTTTTGGTACAAAACAGACACCAGCGTACAAATTTTTTAACTTGATATACATAAAACAAGGTTGCGTCGCATAGGGTCAGCGGTAAAAAAGTATCGATTTCTAATATTTTAAGACGAGCCAAAAATTCATCGATTATACATTTTAATAGTACATGGATTACAGAATCTTTTGGTACCATGCAGACACCAGCGTACAAATTTTTTAATACGATAAACATAAAATAAGGATGCGTCGCACAGGGTCCGCGTCAAAAAAGTATCAATTTCAAATATTTTAAGACGAGCCAAAAATTCATCGATTATACATTTTAATTGTACATTGATTACAGAATCATTTGGTACCAAACAGACACCAGCGTACAAATTTGTTAACTTGATATTCATAAAACAAGGTAGCGTCGCACAGGGTCAGCGGTAAAAAAGTATCAATTTCTAATATTTTAAGACGAGCCAAAAATTCATCGATTATACAATTTAATAGTACATGTATTACAGAATCTTTTGGTACCAAGAAGACAACAGCGTACAAACTTTTTCATTTGCTATACATAAATTAAGGATGCTTCGCACAGGGTCCGCGTCAAAAAAGTATCATTTCTAATATTTCAAGAAGAGCCAAAAATTCATCGATTATACATTTTAATAGTACATGGATTACAGAATCTTTTGGTACCATGCAGACACCAGCGTACAAATTTTATAATACCATAAACATAAAATAAGGATGCGTCGCACAGGGTCCGCGTCAAAAAAGTATCAATTTCATATATTTTAAGACGAGCCAAAAATTCATCGATTATACATTTTAATTGTACATTGATTACAGAATCTTATGGTACCACGCAGACACCAGCGTACAAATTTTTTAATTTGATAAACATAAAATAAGGATGCGTCGCACAGGGTCTGCGTCAAAAAAAAATCAAGTTCTAATATTTTAAGACGAGCCAAAAATTCATCGATTATACATTTTAATAGTACATTTATTACAGAATCATTTGGTACCAAACAGACACCAGCGTACAAATTTTTTAACTTGATATTCATAAAACAAGGTAGCGTCGCACCGGGTCAGCGGTAAAAAAGTATCAATTTCTAATATTTTAAGACGAGCCAAAAATTCATCGATTATACATTTTAATAGTACATGGATTACAGAATCTTTTGGTACCAAGAAGACAACAGCGTACAAACTTTTTCATTTGCTATACATAAATTAAGGATGCTTCGCACAGGGTCCGCGTCAAAAAAGTATCATTTCTAATATTTCAAGACGAGCCAAAAATTCATCGATTATACATTTTAATAGTACATGGATTACAGAATCTTTTGGTACCATGCAGACACCAACGTACAAATTTTTTAATACGATAAACATAAAATAAAGATGCGTCGCACAGGGTCCGCGTCAAAAGAGTATCAATTTCAAATATTTTAAGACGAGCCAAAAATTCATCGATTATACATTTTAATAGTACATTGATTACAGAATCTTTTGGTGCAAAACAGACACCAGCGTACAAATTTCTTAACTTGATATATATAAAACAAGGTTGCGTCGCATAGGGACAGCGGTAAAAAAGTATCGATTTCTAATGTTTTAAGACGAGCCAAAAATTCATCGATTATACATTTTAATAGTACATTTATTACAGAATCATTTGGTACCAAACAGACACCAGCGTACAAATTTTTTCATTTGCTATACATAAATTAAGGATGCGTCGCACAGGGTCCGCGTCAAAAAAGTATCAATTTCAAATATTTTAAGACGAGCCAAAAATTCATCGATTATACATTTTAATAGTACATTTATTACAGAATCATTTGGTACCAAGCAGACAACAGCGTACAAACTTCTTCATTTGCTATACATAAATTAATGATGCGTCGCATAGGGTCAGCGACATAAATGCATCAATTTCAAATATTTTAAGACGAGCCAAAAATTCATCGATTATATAATTTAATAGTACATTGATTACAGAATCTTTAGGTACCATGCAGACACCAGCGTACAAATTTTTTAATACGATAAACATAAAATATGCATGCGTCGCAACAAGGTCCGCGTCAAGAAAGTATCGATTTCTAATATTTTAAGACGAGCCAAAAATTCATCGATTATATAATTTAATAGTACATTGATTACAGAATCTTTAGGTACCATGCAGACACCAGCGTACAAATTTTTTAATACGATAAACATAAAATAAGGATGCGTCGCACAGGGTTCGCGTCAAAAAAGTATCGATTTCTAATATTTTAAGACGAGCCAAAAATTCATCGATTATATAATTTAATAGTACATTGATTACAGAATCTTTAGGTACCATGCAGACACCAGCGTACAAATTTTTTAATACGATAAACATAAAATATGCATGCGTCGCAACAAGGTCCGCGTCAAGAAAGTATCGATTTCTAATATTTTAAGACGAGCCAAAAATTCATCGATTAGACATTTTAATAGTACATTTATTACAGAATATTTTGGTACAAAACAGACACCAGCGTACAAATTTTTTAACTTGATATACATAAAACAAGGTTGCGTCGCATAGGGTCAGCGGTAAAAAAGTATCCATTTCTAATATTTTAAGACGAGCCAAAAATACATCCATTATACATTTTAATATTACATTGATTACAGAATCATTTGGTACCAAACAGACACCAGCGTACAAATTTTTTAACTTGATACACATAAAATAAGGATGCGTCGCACTGGGTCCGCGTCAAAAAAGTATCAATTTCAAATATTTTAAGACGAGCCAAAAATTCAACGTTTATACATTTTATTAGTACATTGATTACAGAATCTTTTGGTACAAAACAGACACCAGCGTACAAATTTTTTAACTTGATATACATAAAACAAGGTTGCGTCGCATAGGGTCAGCGGTAAAAAAGTATCGATTTCTAATATTTTAAGACGAGCCAAAAATTCATCGATTATACATTTTAATAGTACATTGATTACAGAATCTTTTGGTACCAAGCAGACAACAGCGTACAACCTTTTTCATTTGCTATACATAAATTAAGGATGCGTTGCATAGGGTCAGCGGCATAAATGTATCAATTTCTAATATTTTAAGACGAGCCAAAAATTCATCGATTATACATTTTAATAGTACATTTATTACAGAATCATTTGGTAACAAACAGACACCAGAGTACAAATTTTTTAACTTGATATACATAAAACAAGGTTGCGTCGCATAGGGTCAGCGGTAAAAAAGTATCGATTTCTAATATTTTAAGACGAGCCAAAAATTCATCGATTATACATTTTAATAGTACATTGATTACAGAATCTTTTGGTACCAAGCAGACAACAGCGTACAACCTTTTTCATTTGCTATACATAAATTAAGGATGCGTTGCATAGGGTCAGCGGCATAAATGTATCAATTTCTAATATTTTAAGACGAGCCAAAAATTCATCGATTATACATTTTAATAGTACATTTATTACAGAATCATTTGGTAACAAACAGACACCAGCGTACAAATTTTTTAACTTGATAAACATAAATTAATGATGCGTCGCATAGGGTCAGCGGCATAAATGTATCAATTTCTAATATTTTAAGATGAGCCAAAAATTCATCGATTATACATTTTAATATTACATTGATTATAGAATCTTTTGGTACCAAACAGACACCAGCGTACAAATTTTTTAACTTGATAAACATAAAATAAGGATGCGTCGCACAGGGTCAGCGGTAAAAAAGTATCGATTTCTAATAGTTTAAGACGAGCCAAAAATTCATCGATTATACATTTTAATATTACATTGATTACAGAATCTTTTGGTACCACGCAGACACCAGCGTACAAATTTTTTAATACGATAAACATAAAATAAGGATGCGTCGCACAGGGTTCGCGTCAAAAAAGTATCGATTTCTAATATTTTAAGACGAGCCAAAAATTCATCGATTATATATTTTAATAGTACATTGATTACAGAATCTTTAGGTACCATGCAGACACCAACGTACAAATTTTTTAATACGATAAACATAAAATATGGATGCGTCGCAACAAGGTCCGCGTCAAGAAAGTATCGATTTCTAATATTTTAAGACGAGCCAAAAATTCATCGATTATACATTTTAATAGTACATTTATTACAGAATCAATTGGTACCAAACAGACACCAGCGTACAAATATTTTAACTTGATAAACATAAAATAAGGATGCGTCGCACAGGGTTCGCGTCAAAAAAGTATCAATTTCAAATATTTTAAGACGAGCCAAAAATTCATCGATTATACATTTTAATAGTACATTGATTACAGAATCTTTTGGTACCAAGCAGACAACAGCGTACAACCTTTTTCATTTGCTATACATAAATTAAGGATGCGTCGCATAGGGTCAGCGGCATAAATGTATCAATTTCTATTATTTTGAGATGAGCCAAAAATTCATCGATTATACATTTTAATATTACATTGATTACAGAATCTTTTGGTACCACGCAGACACCAGCGTACAAATTTTTTAATACGATAAACATAAAATAAGGATGCGTCGCACAGGGTTCGCGTCAAAAAAGTATCGATTTCTAATATTTTAAGACGAGCCAAAAATTCATCGATTATACATTTTAATAGTACATTTATTACAGAATCATTTGGTACCAAACAGACACCAGCGTACAAATTTTTTAACTTGATAAACCTAAAATAAGGATGCGTCGCATAGGGTCAGCGGTAAAAAAGTATCAATTTCTAATAGTTTAAGACGAGCCAAAAATACATCGATTATACATTTTAATATTACATTGATTACAGAATCTTTTGGTACCAAGCAGACAACAGCGTACAACCTTTTTCATTTGCTATACATAAATTAAGGATGCGTTGCATAGGGTCAGCGGCATAAATGTATCAATTTCTAATATTTTAAGACGAGCCAAAAATTCATCGATTATACATTTTAATAGTACATTTATTACAGAATCATTTGGTAACAAACAGACACCAGCGTACAAATTTTTTAACTTGATAAACATAAATTAATGATGCGTCGCATAGGGTCAGCGGCATAAATGTATCAATTTCTAATATTTTAAGATGAGCCAAAAATTCATCGATTATACATTTTAATATTACATTGATTACAGAATCTTTTGGTACCAAACGGACACCAGCGTACAAATTTTTTAACTTGATAAACATAAAATAAGGATGCGTCGCACAGGGTCAGCTGTAAAAAAGTATCGATTTCTAATAGTTTAAGACGAGCCAAAAATTCATCGATTATACATTTTAATATTACATTGATTACAGAATCTTTTGGTACCACGCAGACACCAGCGTACAAATTTTTTAATACGATAAACATAAAATAAGGATGCGTCGCACAGGGTTCGCGTCAAAAAAGTATCGATTTCTAATATTTTAAGACGAGCCAAAAATTCATCGATTATATATTTTAATAGTACATTGATTACAGAATCTTTAGGTACCATGCAGACACCAACGTACAAATTTTTTAATACGATAAACATAAAATATGGATGCGTCGCAACAAGGTCCGCGTCAAGAAAGTATCGATTTCTAATATTTTAAGACGAGCCAAAAATTCATCGATTATACATTTTAATAGTACATTTATTACAGAATCAATTGGTACCAAACAGACACCAGCGTACAAATTTTTTAACTTGATAAACATAAAATAAGGATGCGTCGCACAGGGTTCGCGTCAAAAAAGTATCAATTTCAAATATTTTAAGACGAGCCAAAAATTCATCGATTATACATTTTAATAGTACATTGATTACAGAATCTTCTGGTACCAAGCAGACAACAGCGTACAACCTTTTTCATTTGCTATACATAAATTAAGGATGCGTCGCATAGGGTCAGCGGCATAAATGTATCAATTTCTAATATTTTGAGATGAGCCAAAAATTCATCGATTATACATTTTAATATTACATTGATTACAGAATCTTTTGGTACCACGCAGACACCAGCGTACAAATTTTTTAATACGATAAACATAAAATAAGGATGCGTCGCACAGGGTTCGCGTCAAAAAAGTATCGATTTTTAATATTTTAAGACCAGCCAAAAATTCATCGATTATACATTTTAATAGTACATTTATTACAGAATCATTTGGTACCAAACAGACACCAGCGTACAAATTTTTTAACTTGATAAACCTAAAATAAGGATGCGTCGCATAGGGTCAGCGGTAAAAAAGTATCAATTTCTAATAGTTTAAGACGAGCCAAAAATTCATCGATTATACATTTTAATATTACATTGATTACAGAATCTTTTGGTACCAAGCAGACAACAGCGTACAACCTTTTTCATTTGCTATACATAAATTAAGGATGCGTTGCGTAGGGTCAGCGGCATAAATGTATCAATTTCTAATATTTTAAGACGAGCCAAAAATTCATCGATTATACATTTTAATAGTACAGTTATTACTGAATCATTTGGTACCAAACAGACACCAGCGTACAAATTTTTTAACTTGATAAACATAAAATAAGGATGCGTCGCATAGGGTCAGCGGTAAAAAAGTATTGATTTCTAATAGTTTAAGACGAGCCAAAAATTCATCGATTATACATTTTAATAGTACATTTATTACAGAATCATTTGGTACCAAACAGACACCAGCGTACAAATTTTTTAACTTGATAAACATAAAATAAGGATGCGTCGCACAGGTTCCGCGTCATAAAAGTATCAATTTCTAATATTTTAAGACGAGCCAAAAATTCATCGATTATACATTTTAATAGTACATTGATTACAGAATCTTTTGGTACCAAGCAGACAACAGCGTACAAACTTTTTCATTTGCTATACATAAATTAATGATGCGTCGCATAGGGTCAGCGGCATAAATGTATCGATTTCTAATATTTTAAGACGAGCCAAAAATTCATCGATTATACATTTTAATAGTACATTGATTACAGAATCTTTTGGTACAAAACAGATATCAGCGTACAAATTTTTTAACTTGATATACATAAAACAAGGTTGCGTCGCATAGGGTCAGCGGTAAAAAAGTATCGTTTTCTAATATTTTAAGACGAGCCAAATATTCATCGATTATACATTTTAATAGTACATTGATTACAGAATCTTTTGGTACCACGCAGACACCAGCGTACAAATTTTTTAATACGATAAACATAAAATAAGGATGCGTCGCACAGGGTTCGCGTCAAAAAAGTATCGATTTCTAATATTTTAAGACGAGCCAAAAATTCATCGATTATACATTTTAATAGTACATTTATTACAGAATCATTTGGTACCAAACAGACACCAGCGTACAAATTTTTTAACTTGATAAACATAAAATAAGGATGCGTCGCATAGGGTCAGCGGTAAAAAAGTATCGATTTCTAATATTTTAAGACGAGCCAAAAATTCATCGATTATACATTTTAATAGTACATTGATTACAGAATCTTTTGGTACCAAGCAGACAACAGCGTACAAACTTTTTCATTTGCTATACATAAATAAATGATGCGTCGCATAGGGTCAGCGGCATAAATGTATCAATTTCTAATATTTTGAGATGAGCCAAAAATTCATCGATTATACATTTTAATAGTACATTGATTACAGAATCTTTTGGTACCAAACAGACACCAGCGTACAAATTTTTTAACTTGATATACATAAAATAATGTTGCGTCGCATAGGGTCAGCGGTAAAAAAGTATCGATTTCTAATATTTTAAGGCGAGCCAAAAATTCATCGTATATATATTTCAATAGTGTATTGTTTGCAGATTATCTTTGTACCATAAGCATACCAGCGTACTACCTTTTTGGTCCAATATACTTTATATAAATCTGTGCCGTATGGGATTTGCGGCTTAAAAATTTTAATTTTCGACTTTTCAAAACGTGCAAAAAATTAATCTTATATACATTTTAACAGTACATTGTCTGCACATTATCACGAGTTATGCGTGACTGCATGCATATATCGCGGTAATATATGTCGAAACTCATTTCTACTGCGCATTCGGAATTCGAATTATATCAAGAATATCGAAAAGTGTCGGACGATATATATTTGTGACTCTAATTAAGAAAATAATTTTTGTTTTAATAATTATATCTACGAAACCTTAATTGTAAATTTGTATTCATGTCTCACTTCTATTCTTAACTTAATAAATATACTACTTCTTAACTAAATAAATATATTAGAAAATATTAATATAGTAAGGTAATTAAATTTTAAAATAGTAATATGTTATAAAAATTAAAATAGCAATATATTGTAAATAATATGTTATAATATCTTATCCTCGATTAATATTTTTGTTACAGAAATCAGCTGATTAAAACGTTAATTTGCTGATTAATTTTTAATATAAGAATATGTTATAACATTTAAAATAATATGTTTTAAATAATGTAATATATAATTCCTTAAACTCGATTAATATTTATAACAGCTATCAGCTGATATCTGTCAAAAAATATTAATCGAGTTTAAGGAATTATATATTATTTTAATTTTTATAATATATTTTTATTTTAAAATTTAATTGGCAATGTAATGCTTTAATCATCTGATTTCTGTAAAAAAATATTAATGAAGTTTAAACAAACTTTATATAAATACATCATACTTTTTTTAATAATATCGAGGAATGGCATAACGCGCGCTTGTGTTATTCTAGTCTTTTTCTAAAAAAGACATATTAAGTTGATTCTCGCAAGTATTGTTGCCTCTTTTCCGCAAAAATATTAATCAAAATTTAAAGTATTATAACATATTATTTAAAACATGTCATTATTTTATTTAATTTTATTTTGGACTAACTGTCAAACTGCTAACTGCTAACCCTCACGATGACAGCCTCTTCATGCTACAAATATAACACATAAGGCGAATGTCAAAAATATTAATCAAGTTTAAAGTATTATAACATATTATTTAAAACATATTATTATTTTATTTTATTTTATTTTGGACTAACTGTCAAACTGCTAACTGCTAATCCTCGTGATGATAGCCTTTCGATGCTACGAATATAACACAACGCGTATCGACAGAGAACCAATCAGCATCGCGGAAAAGCGACAACAGTGTCAATAACATGCCTTTTTTAGAAAGGAGAAAGTTTGTTCAAACTTGATTAATACTTTTTGACAGAAATATTAATAAAACGTTAATTTGCTAATTAAATTTTAAAATAATAATAGGTTATAAAAATTTAAGTAGCAATATATTGTAAAAATAATATGTTATAATGCCTTATCTGCGATTAATATTTTATGACAAAAATCAGCTGATAACTGTCAAAAATATTAATCGAGTTTAAGAAATTATAACATATTATATTTAAAACATATTATTTTCTTAATTTTTACAACTTATTCTTATTTTAAAAATAAATTAGCAAATTAACTCTTTAATCAGCTGATTTCTGTCAAAATATACTTCTAAAGCATTAACTTGCTAATTAAATTTCAAAGTAATAATATGTTATAAAAATTACAATAGTAATATGTTGTAAATAATATGTCATAATACTTTATCTTTGATTAATATTTTTAGACAGAAATTATTTGATAACTTTTAAAAATATTAATCGAGTTTAAAGTAGTTAATTTCTATCAAGAAGGTATTAATAAATCTTTTTGTCAAAAAGTCATAATTAATCTCGATGTTGTGATTATCTCGATTATCAAAAGATTCTTATAGAAATTCTATTTTTTTTGTTCGTATTTTTTGTTTTAGATTTAAATACTGAATTTTTATGCATTGCATAATTAATTAATATATATTTTTTATGTACTGCTTGCACAATGCATGCATAATAATATATAAATTAATCATGCAATGCATAAAAATTTATTATTTAAATCTTTAACAAATAAATAGAATTTTCTACAAGAATTTTTGGATAAAAACATCTGCGCTTCCATTATATTCGTGCGTCTATACGCACATTCACCACGCTGCGCGTCTCGCGCGAGACTGATTCTCGAGTCGAGACATTGCGATTACGAGACTGATCGTCAGTCTCGCGCGAGACGCGCAGTGTGACAGACGTGTAGGCTGCGTTTGGCGATATCGCTGCTCAGAATCTTGCGATCAGTCTCTCGCGAGACGTGCAGCGTGGTGGATGTGTACGGACGCCCGAATCTATTGAAAGCGCAAATATTTTGATCGAAAGATTCTTGTAGAAAATTCTATTTTTTTGTTCTCTGTTAAAGATTTAAATAATGAATTTTTAGACATTGCATAATTAATTCACATATTTCACATTTATTAATATTTTTTGATAGAAATTAGCTACTTTAAACTCGGTTAATATTTTTGACGGTTATATAGACTTTTGTAAAAAAATATTATTCAAGGATAAAGTATTATAAGATATTATTTACAACATATTAATATTTTAATTTTTATAACATGTTATTACTTTGAAATTTAATTAGTAAATTAACGTTTTAGTAATGTTTTTTGGCAGATATTAGTTGATTAAAACGTCAATTTGCTAATTAAATTTTTAAATAATAATATGTTTTAAATAATATGTTATGGTACTTTAAACTCGATTAATATTTTTTGACAGTTATCAGCTGATTTTGTCAAAGAATATTATTTTTTAAATAATATCATTCTTTTTAATATAAAACCGAAGAATAGCACGCGCTTGTATGTTCTATTTATATTAAAAATATATTTCCTTTTGCAATTACATTTATTGCAAAACTGGAACATAACGACGTTATAGGATATTTATTACTATAAAAATTGTAAATCATGCATTTGTTTTATTGTTTGTTAACAATTATATGCAATTTTTTCACTTAAAATATGTGAATAATTACTATATTTCTTTATAAAATATAATACGTATATAATATTATTGAATAAAAATATTGTAATTTTTCTTATACATATTAATATATTCCACTATTATACATATATTCTACTACAAAATTCTATTGTCATTTTTTACTATAATGTTTTCTCTTGTATAAACTAACGATATTATAACAATGATATACATGATGATTAGGAGATATTGAAAAAGTTATATGTAGAGTTCTGTCTTAGGCGATAGGTCATATTCAATCGCTTCATTCTTGTACATTTCAATACTCTGCAACAGATCAACAGATACGCATTATTTTAAAATCATATAAATTTCCTAATTTATTCTTTATATTTAATCTTTCTTTATAATTTATTCAATTATTTATTATGTATCACTATTGTATTATTTATCTTTTCTGTTCATAGATGTTGGACAAGAAAAATATGCAATTATACTGATTTTTTCTTCATTTGCAAAATATAGAATCAAATTTTAGAATATAAAACTAACAATAAATCAAAATTTAAATACTAATATCTGTCTTGGTAATCTAATTGCAAAGAATTTGATATTTAAAAATTTGGCATATTTGTTACAGCGAATTTTTATCTCTACACAAAAGCTTACCCCGTCAATATCCTTGTCCAAGTCCTGTACTTGTTTTCCGTGTGTAACCTTCAGCTTCTCCTTTTCACGACCCTGCTTGATTTCCATAGTCTTTCTCTCATCCATGAACTTCTTCGTATTCTGTTGCTTCTTTTCACGAAGCCGTCTATCCTTGTCACCCTTCGTTTTCAAAGTCTTGTCGTTCATTACCTCCTTCGCCGTTTCTACGGATGCTTTTGCTTGATTGGCATTCATTTCCTTAGCGTCTCTGCAAAATCAACGCGTGATTTCGTGTGAGACAAGATTGTGGCAAATCAGAATTTATAATATCATTGCGAACATCAATCAACGAGTATTATATATAATCAATTAAGTAGCGTGAACCAACTTGTCATGTTTCGCCTGCATCTGTTTAACTTGCGTAGCTTGCACGATCTCGATCAGTCTCTTTAATTCATCGCGAGAGCTCTGCGTTTGATTCTTCAATAATTCCCACTCCTCCTTCCTTTGCTTCTCCATCATAGCGGACCATTGAGCTGTTTGTTCGCTTATAACTTTCTTCACATTAGCGTCTTGCGCCAAAGAGTTTTTGCTAAAAGCATTAAGCATATAAAATTTCTCACAATTTCCTTCTCAACACAGAATTATTAATTAAGTAGAAAATGTCAATAAAAAAATTAACGTACTCTTTTCCTTTAGTTAACTTCTCGATGGCACTGCAATGATTCTTTTGCATAGCTTGTTTTTCCTTCATATGCTTCTTTCTCGTGGCATCCAACTCTTTCTGATGCTTCTTGCCGATTTTAAAACCTTTCTCTTTCCTCAAGAATTCTAGCGTGATAGGTTCCAGTTTTAATTCCTCTGGAATTATGTAATAAAGATTGCACACATGTACCGTATTTAAAATGACATATAATAAATGACATTTGACATAATTTTCTTATCGTCCTTTTATCGTTTAGTTTGATATTATTGTTTTAAAACGATGTAGAAAAAATAAGCACAATCGTATCTTATATATGATTTCGTTATACCTTTCTTTGTCTCTTCCTCCTTCTTCTTCTTAGCTTCCGCCTTGGCATCAGTCTGTTCTATTCCGAGTCCCTTCATCGTTTCGTTCTGCTTCTCGGCAGCCTTGCTAAAACCACCCGGATCCGACAAGGCGGCCATAAAATCTGAAATTGGGATCTGGCTTGAACGAAAGCGCTGCGAGGAATACTACTATTTTCGAGCCGCACTTCAAACGTTACCTTCGAATCCATCGGGGACATAAATCTTCAGTTCTATGTTGCAGAAGAGCATCGGCAACGCCATCGGGAAGTTTGCTTCAGTTTTCAAGGAGATGTGTCTGTAGCCGGCCTGAAGACCGTCCAAAGGTAAGATTCGTTGCCCAAGCAATTTACCGCTCTCTTCATACACGCCTGCGTGAAATAAAACATGATTGAAAAATATATTTATAGATTAGATAGATAGTCAATATTTATTTACAAGATTTAAAAATGGATATTTTTATATTTAGGAGAAATTTGCTTCTCAAATTCATATATATATATATATATATATATATATATATATATATATTCAATATATTATGATCAAATTATATGATAGATGTTAGATGGTTTGTTCAGAATTTATGATAGATACATTTACATATATATAAATATATATATATATATATATATATATATATATATATTAGTAAAACATTGAAGAAAAAAAAGAGTCTTAGAGTACCAAATCTGAGCACCGCCAGGTCGGGAAGCACGACCTTCCGAAATAAGAATGGCTCCTCGTTGTAGACCGGATTCAGACCGTTCGCCGGCACCATTCTTGTCCTGAATTCTTTCTTAATTGTGTCCGCTGGTAAACCGTACATATCAACTTCCACGTACGTGCCCACCTTCTTGTCAGACAAGAATTGTCCGGCTATGATTTGAACCGAGCACTGCGCGGTGATGATACCGTCGACGTCCTCGGAAAAAGGATCGAAGCTTCGATCAGGTCTACGCATGAAGTCGGGCTTCAGTAGATAGCCCGTAGTCCCGTTGTACTCGAATTTCCCTTGATTGAGTTGCATCGGCAGATCCGGTGTTTGGAAATTCAAAGCTACCATCTGGCAGCCAGCGTTCCAGAAGACCTAGATATAAATTGCGAGTTATTGCATGAAAAGATAATTATAAAATATACAACAAAAATTACTTAGTTTCTCTAGATTTTCTATAGATAGATATCGGAGATCAAATGAAGAATAGTTCGCAGTGAAAAAGTATGCGACTTTTTGACCCAGACTGTATATTGTTAGATAACGGGGATACATGAGTAATAACTCTACGGGGAATTTGAGCGCGTTTGTGTTATTATTGTGCAGTTACCTGAGGCATGTAATTCGAGGAATCAGCCCTCGTGCCCTTTGGATATATTCGACTCATTTGCCGCTTGTTGTAATTAACAAACTCCACGGAGTGAGTTTTCAGATAGTTAAGAGCGGCAGTCTCGGAGAACGAAGACATATTATGATGTATATTCTTGCCTAGAACGTCGGGGTTGAGACATTAGTACGTGTCGCGCATGCGACTCGTGCACACGCTCGTGTATACGCTCATTCATTTAACCCTTCTTAAGTCAGGATATATACGCTTTGCCATTAGCCATTTCGGTTAACTTAAAATGTACTTTTGCACATAAAATTTCACGAAAAAGCGTAATATTTAAAACTCCTTATTTAAATTTAAATATTTATTAGACTTTTTTGTAGTTTCATAAAATTTTAAAAGAATGCTTCCTAAAAGAGTTAAAGACAGTAGTTTAAAAATAATACAATAATGGGTTCTTGAAATGATTTGTTAGTTTATTAACTATCCTAATATAGTTAATTATAAGAAAATATGTTATTTTAAAAAATGAGATTATTAAAAAAAACAGACGTAGATATTTTTTATCGTATCGATATATATTACATACTTTCTGCAGCTTCAAAACTCTGAAACTTTATTGGTTGCGCGTAGTTTATCATCGAAGAAAGTAAAGGGTGAACCCGCATAGTGCTGCCCGTATATTGAGTCGCTTGTACTTCCTCAGTTCCCTCGCCTCCGGCAGGAGCTTCGTTTTCCTACACGACAGCAGATATATTGAAGACAATTCCAGAAATTTTTTAATTTTTCAGAGAGAAGGAGAGGAAGAGAGCGACTTAATTTTCGTTTCTCTAAAAGTTCATTAATGTAATTAATGACCTTTGGCGGTTCGGGAGGTGGAGCAGCTGCAGGCGCGCTAGCATCTTCTACAACTTCATCCTTGACTTCGAATTGTCCGGCACGGAAGAGCTCGAGCTCGACTTTTTCCACTTCCGACTTCAACCGCTTGTTCTTTATCATTATCTTGCGTTTCAATTCGCATGGTGGAGGGAGGAGACACCCTGGCTCGAGCTGGAAAAATATATTAGGTATCGAATATTAATTCACTAATTAATTCATACAAATAATCATTTTTTTCACAATACGTATACACAGAGAATTTTCTCTTAGAATTTACCCTGAAAATCATGTAAAGAATTTTAAAAATATGTTTGATTAATTGTACCATACTTTTAGTAAATTTTACTATACTTTTAGTAAAATTAATCAAACATATTTTATATTTTATTGTGATAAATATATTAATCAGAGAAATTCTCATAAAATTCTTTCCATACCATATTGTCCCACGAGTACCATGATTTTCAGGGTAAATTCTAAGAGAAAATTCTCTCCACTTACCGGATAATCTTTCAGGGGTTCCTTTAGCAACAGATCGCCGAATATTTCGTCGCAATACTTGGCCAGCTTATATTGCTGCTTCAGGCAACAATGATTCTCGAAACTTAAAATCAAAGGATACTCGGAAGTGACAAATGCGGTGTCTCTTATGGCGTAGATTACATCTTTGAAGAGGATATCTGTGCACATAGCTTTGCCGTGAGTTATGATAGGTTCTTCATCTTCGCCCTTACCGTCCCAACAGTCCAACTCCACGCATCTAAAATTGAATTAAATCTTCTTTTATTATTTTTCAACATTATGGTCATTTTATCGTCGTTACAATAAATACTACCTGCCACCAGCAAGCAGAACTTGTCGATACATTTCAACGGTACTCTTGCCACCGATTTGGCGGCCGCTAAGGTAAGTGTTGTGACTCGAATTAATGTAATAATGCGAGAGCGGTTGGTCCATCTCCATCCATTCATCTAATTTCTCCAGAAACACCGGTGCATTTTCATCCGACATTAAATACCGTATAAAGCCATCTTTCGTCAACTTTTCTGTGTGCATCGTTAAATATATTAGATTATTAAGAATATTAGATTTTTTTATTTTTAATATCAAAATTAATAGCGATAAAATAAAAATTAATCTTGTTAGAGAAGCTCACTTTCCGCTTTCATCTTCTCGTCTGTCTCATAATCATTAATGATTTCCGTGCATCTCTTCTCAGTGTACAAAGGATACAAGATCTCGTTGAGTCGCGGATCTCTCTGCTTCGTGTTCATAAAATCCACTAGCTGCGATAAATTTATAGAATCGGCCTGTCCTTTTGTACTGTAAAGCAATATGAAAACAATGACGTTTCTTCGTAATATGTGATATTGATAGTTACTATCTGATTGTAAGTACCTACATTGATTGAAAGAGTTCTTCAATATCATTTCTAGGACAAATTTTAAAGTATAAACTACAAAACTTGTCAAACGTGAAAGCCTCAGACTCTATTTTGTCGTTCTAAAAAATAAAAGATTCATAAAAGATTAAAACAAAATATATTTTTTTGTTATTTGATGTATTTTCTCGTACAAATTCTTTCTAATAATTCTCTCTAATAAATACTAATATTTTCAAATATCAAATAACGCTATAAGAATAGTTAAATAAGAAGTAAATTTTATACATATATATACGAGGTATTATATAAAATTTTTACAAACTAATTTTTATGAATAGATTTGTACACAAAAACTATTTAAGAATGAAATATGTATGTTTACTATTTAATTAATAAAGTAACATGTCGAAAAAGTTGCGTAATTAATTGAAGATAATTTAAAAATTTTCCTAACTAAACTGTTAATCGCATTTAAACGTTAAGAGCTTTTCTTTCTAAAAACTTTCTAAAAACTCTTATATTTAATGATTCACCTTCCCATTGGGTAAACCCAGTTCCGATAATTCTTGATAAACAAGTTTCTCGGTTTTTCCAGATGCAAAAGTCTTTGATATAACTTTCACAGGGACCTTTCCCTTCGGATCGACTTGGAAACTTAGTCGCATCCAACTGATAGATTCGACCAACAATCAGAGCCAGGTTTTATGTAATAATTAAAAGAAAAACACAACATTATAAAATAAATATATATCTATATATATATTTTATTTATTTTTATATTTATTATATTTTTTTGTGGAACCATATTGAGTTCGAATTAATAAATACATACTGCTTCATAAGCTGTGTTGTCGGACAAATGTTAGATGCTTTTGTATTATGCGTAATTAAACGCAAAGCAATTTGCCAATCCTGAATTGATTAGTCATAAGTCAGCATTAGAATATAGAGAATAAGATGTATCGATTATATTAGCGATGAAGCAACATAAGTTTGGAACAAATGTAACTACGTAAAATAAAAAATAAGACATGTAATTAAATAAAATATTAAATGCGAACACACACACAATTTGTATCGCGAAGCAGAAAATCAAGAATTATTTATCTCAATTTGTTATAGATTTTTTTAAAAGTTGTATTTATATACACATAAATATTAATGCTTCTTAATTTTGTAGTTATTACCTTAGCTGTTTGCGCATTTTCACATACAATATGCTGATAATTAATATTCGTATAATCCACTCCAGAACATATAGTTAAACTTTTTTCGTCCAACTGCTCCAACGTTCCATGTTTACTTAATTTGTTGCATAACTTTGGCTCCTAAACAGGCCGATCGTTTATCGTTATTCGATGATTTATGCAATGCAAATTATTATTATTTATTATAATTTTTCGCTCTCACGCGATATGTTTTTCCATTGAAAATTTACCTTCGGCGTGCCTCCATAACGAATGTCGCTTACTTGAGCCAATTCTATGACTTCACCGTCCTATCCGAAAAAACGGTGAATAATTTATACGTGCACTGGTTTGTCGAAAATTAATAATAGAATATTTATCCATTTACAGACGCAGCTAAAAAAATCTGGACTACCTTGCCGTCGCTTTTCCAATAGACAAAGAACCCGTACTCGTCAACTTTAAATAGGCAACTCGGCTCGTATTCGGTCGTGTCTTTGTCCTCGAACCATCGATCGAATACCGCGCCCGTCATCAAGAGCTCCGGCACTTCGATGCGCCAATTAAATTCGAACTTCTTTGTCATGTTTCGGTAAGTTTAAGCGGAACGCTATTAAGGTAAACTTTGACGTGAGTTTGAGCTTGCTCAGTGCTCGAATGAGAGAGTGCAGTCGCGACACTCGTGTGTCTCAGAGACGCATATAATGCAATTAGTTTTATCTAATTTAACGTATGAGGATTCAATGCGATCGAAACCCGCTGTATAACGGAAAAGATTCTTACATAAGCGCACAGTTATGTTGAAATTCGATCTTCCTATTGTATGGTTGCTTAATAATAAAATTTTATTACTAAATTAACGCTTTAATCTAGTTTAAACAAGCTGATATCTGTCAAAAAACATTAATCAAGTTTAAACAAACTTAATAAAAAGAGAGGAAACAGATTAAATACGATGTCATCAATAAATTTTGTTAAGTGCTATTAACTTGTAATAAATGCTATTGAAAGAGTTAAATTGAGAAAAATACATTTTTGGACAATTCATAATTTATTAAAATTATATAGTTAACAATGTTATACACATGTATCGATTGCGATATATACAGGAATACGCTTCTACTTTCAATCAGTGCTGGTTTACATCTATCACATGATGGCGCAAAGAATAATAGTTTATACAACAATAAATGTAATAACATTAGTAACAGATATAATCTTATCTTAATGACTCTTTTGCAAATAATTGCTATACTTTATAACGAGCTATAAATAGTGGAATGTTAATATCCGCGCGACAGTTGTTGTAATGATTCGTCATGAAAATAAAATGAGTAAACGACATCTTTCGTTGAATAATTATTTTTCGGAACAATTGCAACTTGTAGACACTAGTTAAGTGTAATTAATAAATTATGAAAATTTAATTGCTCTTATATTTATTACGTTATCACATCTGAGGTTTTAGTAGATAATGCGAATTTAATGTTATGGAAGCATTCACGTCAGTTTGAGGTTCCTTAAGAATGTCATCCTCCTCCAGATTGTGCATAGGCTCCATGCAGTATTCCTGACCGCAAACTTTGCACGCTTCGAAATGCGGCTTGATGGAATTCTTGAGTCTCTGCAAATGTTATCAGTTTCTTTGTAGAGCACAAAATACAATTCCATTTTCATACAATGTACCCTATATTCTATCAGATATTATTCTATACTTTTATTGTATAAGATCGTATTTCGTAGTTTTAGATTTCAAGAGAAGATGATTAAACTCTTCGTAGAATTTGATCATCTGTAGGCAAACTGATCTTATGATTACCCAATAATATGAACAACAAAATTCGACGTACCTCGGCGAATGTAACACCATCCGCCTGGACGAATACGTAAACGGCAAAGGCGGGAATGCAAATTAAGGAGAGAGACGCGATGCTCCATCCAATCGCCTCTGCCCACCATGGATATGTGTAGTCACCATTGTGGTAGGTCGGCGGCTCGTAATCAATTAAGCTGAACACCCATACAGCCTAAGGAGATGAGATAATTATGAAAATGCGGGTCGTGTTTTAAAGATCGCCGACTGCGTCAAAAATGCCGAGCGCATGCGGAACACGGAACTGAGATTAAAAACGGGCAATTATCCACGCAATCGTTATTTCCGAGAAAAAACAAAGCACTTTATGTTTCTCTGAAGATCTCAATCGCGCGCGAATAATTGCTCGTCTTTAATCCCAGTTCCGCATTTCCTCGTATTCGTTATTTGCTCGATACAATCAGTAATCATCTTTAACCGTCTTAAACGTTTGCTTTTTTATTCAGATACGTAATTTCGATTCCGTTTGTGAACGGACAATTTTATCATATTATCTATTTATAGATGCGATATCAATTGCATACCATTATGAGTAAAGGTGCAGCGAGGAACCAACAGAACCGAAAGTACATCGAGGGCAAGTGTCCGGTCATTTCTTTAACGTTATTGCACAATCGCCGCACCCCGTAAAGCCAAGAGATAGCGATTACCTCGAAGAACGCCAAAAACATAATGGACATCGACGCAGCGTAGTGATCTATCAGTTGGAAGAAATAAATACCACCCTGAGGCAGTCGGGAAATTAACTTAGTAAGAGATAAACATCTAATTTCGCGTTTATAAAAAGATCGAATCGATTCGACGCGCTTGATCCTACCTGTGTGATATTTGGCAATCCGAATAAGAACGAGACGACGCATATGACAAGAACCAGCACTTCGTGACAGATGAGATGACGCTTCACCCATTTTGGGAAACCGTCTTGGATCGATGTAACAACCACTTCAACAACGGCAAACTGAAATCCCGAATGTTTACGTAACACCCGTTAAAACATTACAAAAGATAAACTATTGCGATCTCTAAAATAGAAAGTTTGTAAACATATATCATTTGCATCTCTATTAAGCGTGATTGAGCAAAACTCTGAGATTTTATCTCAAATTTTTCGTTCGACGCAAGATTAATTAATATTTATTTATTAATATACATATTTCTTAGATAATATTTGTACTTCCACGGATTTATGTGGCAATGTACAAATTGATGTACAATAGTGATCCATCAGTTTATTTGTCAATTTATTTGTTAATGTATGCATGTCATTAAAGGGGAAATGTGCGTTTTTTGATACGCATATACTTACTTGACTATTCAACGAAAGGCAGACCAGCATGAAGAAAAATAGTACAGCCCAAAGTTGAGAAGCTGGCATCTTGCCTAGTGCTTGCGGATAGATGACGAAGACTAGACCAGGTCCTTGAACGGAAATTATGATTTATCTATAAAATGTCAGGCAGAGAGAGTTAATCTGACGATGCAAAGTGGCGAGAAAAAAATAGAAAAAAAATATATATATAGCTCTTCGCGAGAGTTATTGTGTAACATATAATATGACATATAATACTTTATAGTGTGACGCAAATTTTTAATTCTTTTCTATTTCTATATACGTACCGTCAGTCAGGACATCTTCGACAGACATGTTTTGCTCCAGCGCTATATTGCCGATCGTGGCGAAAGAGAATATTCCGACTAGTAGACTGCTGAAGGCGTTTATCAGCGAAACAGCGATGGTGTCTACCAAGACCGTGTTGTGAAATCTGTTGTAACTTGCAAAACATATCATCGATCCGAAGGCGATACCTATAGAATTGAAGACTTGCGCTGCAGCGTTTACCCAGACCTAAATACAATTAATAAAATAACGCTATAATATATCATTTTTTTCTAACGAAAGATTAATTATTTTTTCAGTACCTTGGCATCACCGAGCAATTCCCAGCGTGGATGAAAAAAGAATTGCAGACCTTTGGCGGCGCCCTCCAGGGTGAGAGAACGCGTGAGGAAGACGACGATCAGAAGGAAAGGTAACGTTGCTGTGAGATACCTTACTTGCGCTGATGACTTGATGGATTTCCAAATGGAAAAATATACTATGATCCACGCGGTTATCAAGCATGCCACAAGTTCCCATCTCAAGACCCCTGGCTCTTCGATGCCGCTACTAATTTGCAGGACCTTCTTGCTAAGTAGAAAAATAACTTTTTTTTTTCAGATATTTCGAGATTGCGTCCTATGTGTATTTTATGGAATTTATTATAAGTAATTATTATTTATATAAGTAATATATTATAAATAACCTAACAATTACTTTTTTTTGTAAAAATAGTGCATGATAGGATACCTTGTTATTAATATGTAATATATAATAAAGGGATATATATATAATATAAATTAATAAGTCTAAATTTTAAAGTTAAATATTTAAATTAATTTTAAGAGAGTACTCGAAGAAGTCCTCGGACGGCGTCCTTGTCGAATTCAGTCGAGTTCGATTAGCGATGGATCCATAAGTGGGCAACCAACAGCGCGGCGAATTCCACGAGTTGTCGCAACGCGACCACGGCTGATCCGCTCGGAATGCCGCGAAGAAATAATAAATTGCGTAGGCTATTATCACATTATGGTAGGTAGACAACAAAAATGATATCACAACCGACGACAAACCAGCTCCTACAGAGATACAAATATATATCATAGAGAATAGCATGAGGAAGACATATATATGTATTTCTCTCTCTAATTAAAATATATATTTTCCAAAAAGATTCAAGTTATAAAATTAAGAATTTAAATTAAGCTTAAATTCAATTTATTAAAAAAGAAATAAAGGGAAGACGACGCTAATCTTTCTTACAATTCGAACGTCCTCCAATTATAGTTTCCAAGTTAAACGCGTGTTTCAAGTTAGCGCGCTTTACGATAAAAATGAACGGGTGAAAGCTTTCAACGACCATCGGATTTTATCGACAATCTATCATTCGATGACTTATATTCGTTTACCTTTCAATAACGGACACACTTGACCCAGAGCGCCGATTGGGCCGCGACGAGTGAACTGTCCGATGCTGAGTTCCATGTACAGCAATGGTACTCCGCATACTACGAGTATTAAAAAGTAAGGCACGAGGAACACACCTGAAAAATAATGCGATCGATATAAACAAAATATCCCATCGAATCTTCGATATTAAAGTTGTACAATTTTCTATTCTAAAAAAGCATCGAGAGCTCTTTCTTCTCGAGTATAAAAAAAAGGAAAAAATTGATCCAGTTTACGCGAGACACGTGGGTTTGCCAAACGTTTCGCTAAACATGGTTACGCGCGTGCACGTAATCGTTGTTAATCATACTGTGGGCAGTGAAGGTCACTGGATGTAACTCTTTATTCGTAATAAACGACGATCGTAGTATCGCAGATTATGACTTAATTTGAGCATTTAGTCACCGCATAGTGAGCGTCACGATTAGTCAGCTGTTGATAAGTTTTCTCAATTGTCAAATTGTCGGTTCATTTACGGCAATTCTTTCTCATCTTTATCAATGCTTACGTAAAAGAATTATCTATATAATGTCAGGAATAATGTAAAAAATAATTAACAATAATTAAAACTAAAGTAGTTATTTCGTAATTAAATAAAAAAAATTGCGTGAAATTTCTAGAAAACATAAAGTTAAAACCGTCAGTGGTAGAATTGAAGTCCGCTCCAAGATGCATCTCCATTATTTATTTATTTTTTTTTTTTTAGAAATTGTTTATCGAAAGCGTCACAAAAAATTTTTAATATTTTTTTTTGTCTCTTTTTGTCTCTTTTGTTTTTACTAAGAAAAAATCAAGTTAGTCTGAATGGACATGGAAAGATGGGGAAGTATCCCTCTTCAATTTTGATGAACTTTAGATAAGTTGTAGTTTAGGTCAAAATAAGAAACACATTTTTTTTATACATATTTTGTACTCATTTTGTCATTAATAGGGTGAAATACCCTCCTAAAAAGATCGATTTTTATATTCTTCTCACAAAAATATATATACACAAGTCTTCTTATTTATTTAGTGGCGCGACTATAATAGAGCTTGGCTCGCGATATTACTTTTATAGAAGATAAAACATACAAATTTTATTCATGCAGATTATTTTATAAACGCGTGCAATTATGCATATGTAATTTGTTTCGCACATTTCGGAAAGATGTAAATTAATTCCCACTCGGCAAAATGCTATATATCGCGTCGCACACATAAATTCATACGACGTTATCCGATCTGTTTCCTCGTCGCTTCAATCTAGCTGAACAACGTGCGGATGACAGTTTTCATTTAGTTTAACCGACGATACAAATAATATATTTGCGATCATACTTCAAATAAATTATATCGCCGGATATTAAACGGGGGATGCGCGCGGAGAGATAACAATCGGCCGATTTCACGTGACGTATCAATGGAGAGATTGCAAGCGATTTAATTTCTGGCGAAAATCCAATCGCGTCGAATTACAAGGCGGATAATGACACGCATTCGCATTAATGTTGTTACAGTTATTTTCAACAATGTCGTCTTTATCACGAAAATGCAATTTGGCGTTGCGGCACAATGAATATCAGAGCATACATCGCTCGTGCAAGTAGAGCTATATCATTTCCTCTGATTTTCCGGTCCCCCTGTTTAATATATGATTTCGCAAAATTACATGCACACATATGCACGTGTATTTTTACAGCAGTTCTGCCTGTTATTTACAAATTAACTTGCCCATGCATGATTGTTGAAATTATAAAGTAGTTTTTAATTCATTATATATGCGGAGATTATGTTTACACAAAGTTACGATAAAATAAAATTATTATTTTCAGTTGCTTGTTTACAAGTAAAAATAATTTTTAGAGATACGTGTATTATGTATGATTTAATTTTTAATTAATTCGTTTATTTAAACGCCAAAAAAATTGTTTCGTTCTCTTATTCAATATTTTTTAAATATACTTAACATTTTTATTTTAATCATATACACATGCGGAGAGTTTAATTAAAATCAAAATAAGAAATTTCATTGTGAGAAATTTTGGGTTAATATAAGCATTGAAATCGTTTTCAAGTGATTGAACCTGAGCAGATAACTAATTTATCCTTCCGATCGATCCTTTCGAGGAATCGTTGATCAATTTTTTGATCGATTTTCCATCGATTTTTCATTATTTCCTAAATTTTTTACATAGATTCCAGTTGATGTTATTTTTTAATGAAACGACATGAGTCGTTTAAATTTCGTGAATCGTTTTCATTTAAAAATCGTTTAATATTGTGTAAATCGGATCGCGCGAGAGATCTGTTTTCCGGCTCTTCAATTTAAACCGGCAGCACGGCAAGGTGATTCCCGGCCGATTATTTCCTCCGGTGTCATTGAAATCATTTACCATGCCCGCGTTCCGGCAAGGTCATGTATCAAGTTCCGCGAGGAGAATTGCGCCACGCATCCGGACTCCGGATGCTTCCAGACTTTGAAAATTACCGGCAACACGATACGCGTTCACGTTGCAGGGATTGCAAGAGTGGCTTGCTCTTGCCCTGAATTCGAAACTCGACTTACGCAAGACGTCACAATTATTATTTTTTTTTTTTACAGAATCCGCCTTAATTTGATCTTTCGCGACACGGTATAATTTTACCCTCACTTAAAGAGCACGCGCTTTTTATTCAATAATGATACTCTTCAACGCAACTGACTGTCCAGTGCTAACAATTTAAGTGTTATGTTTCAACGTCGTGTATGTCTCTGAAGAAATATGTACTTGAAGAGTAAAAAGAGATATTTGAAAGACGCTTTAAAAAGAAAAAAAATATGAAGAGGCGTGTTTCATGGTTTAAATCTTTAAATTTTAAATCGCTCCGTAATAATGTGTCTCTGATACTCGTAAAAATTAGAGGACGATACCTCGGAGCGTTGCTTCGTCAGCTGTTTCGCCACTGACGTATTTCGTAACGCGCAAAATAACCGCGTGCTCTTATCACAGTCTTGCTAATCGCGGCGACATGTCTCGACTGCGCTGTCTGCTTGTTTGACATTCACAAATTTATTTTCAGTCATAATTTTAAATATACATATGTATAGGTAAGTTTAAATACATATATCACAGATATGAATCTTTATTCTTCTTTTTTTCTTCTTCTCTTTTCTTCTGTCTCTCATGTCATAAGATTTTTAATTTCGTAAGAATCGAATACAAAATTCACGTTATGATTACGCGCATTTCACGTAGATTAATAGATTAATATCACTTATCGCGAGACTCACCGCCGCCACTCTTGTAGCATAGATAAGGAAATCTCCAAACGTTGCCGAGACCAACGGAGTAGCCTATGCAGGCCAACACAAATTGCACTTTATTCGCCCAATGGGGCCTTCTAGGTTGCCGATAATCGCCAGAATCGTCCGCATCCCCATCGTAGCTGGCACACGTGGAAACGTCATCCTCGAAACTGCAAAAATGCGACATATAAACCTTTATATTGCAAAATAAAGCGGAGCAAGAACGAAAGACATCTACGGTGCAGAAAAATGTGAAAGAAAAATTGAGAAAACCTCCGGAATGTTGCGAGAGTCAAATTTACGACGTTATGAGATATGACGTTTTAGCGAAAGAGAGAATAACCGCGTAACAAGTATTTTATTAAATATTTCGTTGAACGAATAATTGTAATTCCTAAGTAAGTGTATATAAGTCTTCAAAAGATAGCGTTGCAAAATTCCTTCGAAACAACAAGTAACCATAGATCGATAGATGCTGTCAGCTCGTTTGTTTTTAATTTGAAGACCACGCACATCTATGGGAACTGTTTGATGCATCGTGAATTTTATTTGACGGAAAATTATACATGAGTCGATCATACGTCAGTCGCTGTGTTACGCGTGGACGTGCAATTTGCATGACACGCGCTCGCGAGCAAGTTCAGTAGCAGCTATTAAATATTCATCGTCGTTGTTATATAGAATACGAAATATACCTACGCAGTAGTCATCGAATTCGATTATCACCGACACCGCCGATTAACGATGACAGCGATTCTGTATTACGCGATATCATGCATTGCTAATTACAGATTGATCTCGTTCGCGTTTACGCGGGGAAAGAGGAAGGGTGGAAAATCTCCTGCCGCAGATAAATCCAAATGGAAGAATATAATCTGAATTATATAATACAAATAAAGTGTCGCGGAGTATAAAATTGGTCTTGCGCATCGCATTACGTAAGAATGCGATCGGGACAGGAATTTTTATGCGTTTATCGCATAAATTTATACTTTACGGTGCGGTGAACGCAAAAATGGTGTCAGGTCAGAGGAGGGGAAGCGGAACGGCAGGAAAGGGGTGGTCGACAATGCTGAAAGATATATACGCGACGCACCTGTGTACATTCCCGTTTCGTTTCACAACGGAAAACTAATATACCGCGGCGAGGGAGTATCGCGGATACGATAATGCATGCCGTTACTCGCGTAATGTCACTATATTTTAAAAGAAAAAAAAAAAGAAAAATGAAATAAAGTTAAAAATGCGCGAAACGCGCGGCTCTGTCCCCTCAAACAATGACGAAGACAAGAGCATCGAGCATGTGACGATAATCTTTATCTTTTGTCACGTGTTTGCGTGTAATTTCAATTTCAATTACCGTCAACTGGGGCGAATCGAAAAATATCTATTTCTGAACTTTGAAGAGCCATGACACCAAGACCGCTTATCTTAGCTACACTTTTCAGGTATTAAATTATTCTGCCATCTTTTTTAAATATTGTATGAAAGTTTGATCCAAATCAATTGAGCCATTCGTGAATTTCAAAGAGTTAAATAAAACAGTGCAAGAAATTTTAATTCGTAGCGAGTCGAAATGGCTATGTAAATGTGTGAATAAAAAAGTGGCAGATTATAAATTTATTTCTTTTTGAATTTATATTCTGCCACTTTTTTTTACAATGAAATTCCCTATAAGAATAAACGATAATAACTTTATAAGCCGCCTTCTGGCTGAGATTGAAATAAAAGTTTTCAAGTTTTTTCGATATTTCTGTTTTGAACTCGTACAGGACATTTTAAACAGAATCGTACGTCACGATAAGCTCACAAACAAAAAATACTTTATACATATATCAAACAGTAAATTTATTTTAATAGGTACTAAAATACACAATAACGAATATTTTATGAAATGTAGCAATTTAAAGGTTTCGATTCGTCCCGATTGACGGCTCTGTCAATAATCTCTTTCCACTTCGAGCGTGTGAATCGATTATCAGAATCGAAAATAAATTTACGCGCGGATTTACGTTCAACGTTCGAGATTTCCGATTTTATTAACAAAACATTAACAGCGATGTGGCCGGTGTGTTCTTTTTCACGTGTTTCACGTGTTCGATTAAAAAAATGAGACGCGAACGAGGTCTAAATGTAGGACGACGATTACGGATCGTTTGACAACGTCGTTTCAATGGAAGAAGCGGAACAGCGGAGTTGCAACAATAATATGCCATATCGCACGGACACACCGACACTCGCACGAACAACGACACGGTCTTGTACATCTATTATCCACTTACGTCTCTGAAACGATACGCCGGAATTGCAGTCCCTGGATAACGAGACCTGGCGGCTTCGCGTCGAGCTTAGACGCGTAATGCATCTCTCATCGTCACGTAGAATTTGCCGCCAGTCCCTTCGACGGAAGGGATAAATTTCTAATCAGGATAATCCAAGTCGGATTCTAATTTGGGCGGATTTTTTTCGATTTTGCGTTACACTGACAGTGATCACTTGTGCGTATAAACAGCTGATCAAGATACATTTGTGAACTCATCAAAATTAATGAAAATTATATTAACTTTGATCCCTGATTCTAATTTAGTTTAGATCAGGCCTATCGCGCAGCGATGTTGATTAGAACTATCCATACTATATGGTAAACTGAGAACCAATTTCATCAATGTCGTCAGTTAACTAACTTGACCTCTGCTCCTTTCTAGATCATAGCCCTGGTCATAATGCAGGTATGCTCAGCGAAGAAATTCTATCGACAATAGTTAATGTTTTAATTAATAGCACAATCGATCTTAAAAATTGTTTATTTAAGATAATATGAAAAATTCAGTAGAAGTTCTAAAGTCGATTTATAGTTTGACTTTTTTGCACGCGTTTGCTCATTCAATTTAATCTTGTTTACACAAATGTCACTTAACTTTCATATAAATTGATCTAACAGAGCTTACACATGTTTTAAAACAGAAATGCAATTTATTTCAATTTTTTCTGGTTTCTCAATCTCTGTGAATGTTTAGTGTATCGTTCTATTCTATATTTTTAATTCCTTATATTATGTTGAAAGTTTCTGATCTAGAAAGGAACAGACAGTATTATTATTAAACATTAGTCGATGCAATTGACCTTCAATGATATGAAGAAATTTTGTAATGTTATTAATCGCGTTAATAATGCTGCATAAATGTGACTCGAAATTCGTAACTTCGAGATATAATTAACGTGCATTAAACAAACAATTTCGTTTTACGTTAATCTTATCTCGTAGATTGTAGATAATCACTAGAATCGTTATAAGTTATAATCTGCTCGCGAGTTGTTCTTGTTGATTTTTTCTACTGAAGATCACATCGGGATGTAGCTTTTTATATCTCGTGTAAGCGGTTTAGTTTGTTTAAGACATTTACACCAAATATTAACTCGCACATGAGAAAAACATATGGCGAATACAGTTTCGTATACATTTCAATTTCATATGCTTAATCATGACATTAGTCTATAATGCGTGATAATAAGTTTTCAAAAAAATTTGAAAATATAAAGAATAAATGAATAATTTAAATAGAATTTAGCCGTGACAAAAAAAATTTTAAACGCGAAGGTCTTCGACTACTTCAATTGTTTATCAATTTTTAAGATAAGACAGTGTCTCGATGATTTACTGGCTATGAGAAGTAACACAAGTGTTGCATTTAAAATTCAAAAGTGGCACAGGTGTGTTACATTAAAATGCATACGCCATAATTTTTCTTGTAATAAATCTTATCTCTGAGCTAGTATTATTTCTGTCGCGCGTGTTCATTGGCACTGTGTAAACACGAAGACTGGAATTACTTGCGTCTTTCTTTTATATAATTAGATCATTTAAATTATACAAGCCTCTCTTTTCAATTATATCTCTTTACAAATTAATTTACCTTCCAGAAGTGTAATTTATTTATCTCTCAAAAAATGAAAGGGAGAATTCAGTGCGCGAGATTAATTTTTAAGAACAGCGATACGAGAATCATCTGTCTTGTTTGTCATCGAACATCTGACTTTGACGTTATGAAACAAAAATATAGGCTGATCGACGTGAAGACTTCACTTTCGGAGCAAAAACGCGAAAACGGATTCTCGCTCAAGCTGTCACGCGTGCGAACGATCACGTGTGAAGCGTGATTCACGGTGCGCTTCTTCTCAAAAGCGTACACGATCGTAGGTAATGTGTCTCACTTACGGCGGCGGATGTACCACGTTAAGCAGCTCCGACGGCGAAGTGGGAACTCTACGTATTGTCAGCTTCCGGCCATCAGAGGAGCCCAGACCGATCGACGCCAAAGACTTGATCGAGACCGTATCGGAAAACAAGCGGTTAGCCTGATGACTCCCGTTGGACTCGGCGTACAGGATGGTTGGCCAGGTGGGTGACGACTGGTGACAGCAGGAACAGTGCTGCTGACTCTCATCCATGACAACGTTGAGGATCCTCGGCGAATAACGCGCGTTAAGGCAATGATGATGTCGCGCCAGGTACGGCTGATCGATGCTCCTAATGCTGAGTCCGCCGGGACTCTGCGGGGTTCCGTTGTCGCGACTCGAACTCGACCCGGACTCGGCCCGGTCGATCATCAACGGCCGGCATCGCGGCCACCGATGATGATGACCACTGTTGTTCCGTACCACGCTCTCGGGACTGTCATCGCGACTCGTCGTCCCTTTGCCCACTTCCTTCGTAGGCGCGACGACGATCCTCCGTACGGCGGAATTCAGCAAGTGACCTTTCTCCTCCGAGGACCATTCGGCGGACTCGATCTCGGAAGGTTTTTGACGGCCGTTCTCGAGCCTGATCACTTCCGGCTCCGTGTCGTCGGACGCGACGTCCTCCTCTTCCGGCGTCGCGCTCATTTTACGCACGCCGTACGCAGCGTTTTGCTCGCGGAACTTGTTGTGGACGACATTGCCGTACCTCGGCAGGACGGGTTTGCCTCTGTCACGCGGTTCGTCACTGATGCTGCCGCTGACGCCGCTGTCAGTGTTGTTGCCGCTCTCGGTGTTCATGATCGCATGACGACCTCTGTAGACAGAGAAGGAGATATATTGATGGAGGGGACAATGAGATATTTATTAGTATCTTAGAATAATAGGGAGAGAGAGGAAGGGGACAGTGTGTGTGTGTGTAATTGCAGATAATATATAATCTCTCTATAAATCAATTTTTTGTCTGACTCTTGTGCATATATCCTACTTTGATACTTTATACTAATATTAATCTTGCTAGACTTTATCAAAATATTGAATAAAAATTCATTCTAATCTCTCGACTCGTATGACACTTCTCAAGCAACGCAAAAATGTAGATGTCAAAATTGCCAATTTGTTCAGTGCATAACTACATGTGATCCTTTCAAAGACATATATGCTGATGAGAGAGAAAGACGCGGAAACGATTAATTTATCATCAAGTTTTTTCAAAGCAAAAATTAACTCTGGAGTTTGCAGTCGAAGAAACATTCAGTGCTATTCTGCGACATTAGAAAACTTTATATAAATGGACCACAGAGAGAAACGTCGGACAGTGTTCGGGCTTCCGCCGATTTTATCGAGAAGGTGATAGTGGGCGGATGAGGCGCGATAGAATTAATACTCGTGGGATTTTGAACGAGAAGAATGTGCGCATATCGTTAGGTATCACGTTTGGTTTTATAATTTGCGATTGATGATTCCTTGCGAAAACATCGATTAACTATTCCGGGAATGCTGCGTTTCAACATTTTCGAGATGATATATTAAATTTAAATCGCATGATAATACACACATATAACCCGCTATTGTTCGCTTACTGATGGAAGTAACTTTGAATAGCGAAGAGCCTCCTGCGATACAATATCCATTTGATTAACATAAATTGTCGGATATATTAGACACCGTCCTGCGATAAATTTCAATTTGAAAATCGTACGAATTGATAATTTAAATTATTACGAATGATTCGCTGCCGCTTATGAAACTTAAATCGTGTGTGAAATAGAAAATATTTACAAATGCAAATATATCTATCATCATATTAAAAGTAAAACGTTCAGATATTGCTATTTAAAAATTGTTCTCTTACAAATATCGCAACATTTGAAATCAGCGAATGTATTAAGATTTAAAAATTTTTGAAAGCTTATGGTCTCTTGGCTCATTTAAATTTATTTCAAGTGTTTTATTTTTTTTCTTATGTAATTTTCTTTACTTTTTATTTACCCGTTTGACGTAATAAAATTGATTTTCTTTTTTCTATATATTAATTTTTCTATTAATGAAATAATTTAAAGCTTGCTAAAACAACTTTCTTTTGTCTCAATGACGAGAAAAGATCACGTGCTCAATACGCGTACAAATAGATCTATCGCGTTGCGCGACTCTTTACGACTCTTCTGATAGCTGGAGATAAACGTCATCGCAGGTGTGTACGATTATCAATCCAATATTTGTTACAAAATTTCTACGCTCAACACTATTTGCACACGTTTTATGATGTTCAAACAATTTTTATACAATTTGTTACTTTGAATGACTGCCGTGTGAAAAATATATCGCGCCTATATTTTTTTACAAATTAATATTCTATCTTAAGCATTAATTTATAAAATTCTTCTCGCGACACATCAATAATCGACGCCTCAACAAAGGCTAAAAAAATATTTGCAACAGTCATAAGAACCAATAGATTATTTTTTGATAGATATATGTACATCTGTGTTAACTTTACAAACACGTTACATGACTGTATTCTAAGAAGGGTATCTAAGAGGTCAAGCGAATATCAATTTACCCCGCATGATGGAACATTTTCAAAGACTCAGCATTATTATTGCGCAAGCATTAGCATTACAGGAAGCGTTTGTTCTTTTGAAAAGCAATCAGGGCCGCTCGAACGATCGATCGATCGATCGGAGCGCGCGCGCTTTTCGGAGCACGTCGTCGCGAGTGAACGTCACGTTCAATGACAGTTCCATGCGCGTCACGTGTCATATGTTACCTGTCAGATCGCAACGTGTCTCGAGCAAATCGGGCGCGTCCCAACGAGTCGAGCAAAATTCATCCGCGTATCATTCGAGTGATAATAAGACCGATACGCACATAAACACATTACATACACACACGCACACATATGTGTTCAACATATACACGTGTATTATCGTGTACAGTGCGCGTAAAGGGATCACGTATTTGTTTTCTATGCACTTTCACTTTTCTTTTCCTTTCTTGTTTCTCTTTTTTTATTCTCTGACCGAGCGCGAGATCGTCTCCGGACTGCGAAGCAACATCCACGACACTCGCGTTTCACGACGATCCAGATTCGTGTGTGCGCCCGTGCGTCGTGATCGCCCGCGAATCGTGACGCACACGCACGAGCATCACGCACACGCACGAGCATCACGCACACGCGACACACATTTATGATATCGCACACTGCGACGTCAGCGCCGTACTCGTGACGTGTGTGTATATAGTTAAGAGAAAAAGAGAGAGAGAGAGATTCCAAGCTTGTGAATTGTATGTACGACTCGTACACTCAACCGGTTCTAGCTGGACCAGTGATATCCTCTCTTCTGGAAACGTGTCCACTTCTCTCGTATGACAAGCGCATCGATGAGTATTTAGCGAGTCGAGTAGGAGGAGGTATCAATGTACGCTCAATCATATGATTAAAGAGAGAAAAAGAATGTATATAGACTAAGAGTGATAGAGATAGTTTAGAAATTTATTTAGATTAAAGGGATTTAAAGAGAGATAATAAGAAATATGTGTCAATATAAAATAAAAATATAAAAATTAGATAACATATAATAGTAATTGATGATAACATTTAATTTATCTAATAATCGTAGAGAAAAAATAGATACAGAAATTTCAAATTAATGAATCATTTAATGAGCACATGTTAATTACCATTGACATAAAATGTCAAAAAATCTAAATTAAGCGAACCAATATCAATAAAGAATCGTTATTGACAATTAATAACTTTATAAAAATTATTTTGTATAAAATTTTATAAAAAAATTTTTTTTTAATTAGTTATTATTAAGTTAAATTTTTTAAACTAACGCTTTTTCACGCTTATTAATTGATATTCGTTTATACTCATTTGTTCCATTTGAATTCGGCCTAAGATATCGAGTGTATATATGAAGAGATATTCCATTAATTCTTGCATATAAATAATAACAATTAATATTTCAAGAGATTGAGACTTTATTTCACATTACAATTGAGACTGCGGAAACATGCGATATCTGAGGTTTTGCACTTGAGAATGATATCATATCACTATACTAATACAATCAACCAATTTTTAATGTAAGTGATTGACAGTTTCGTACTTTTCCTTCTCTACAAGGTCGTTTTTAAATCCATTTTAAAATAATTATCTATCCACAGTTAAACGTTATCACATTTTGTTTATCTTTTTGGATCTCATAGAAAGTATAGGATAAAAGAAATTTATGAATCTTATAGATAGCATAGAATGTAATGTAAAAGCGAGATAATTTTTGTATCTCTAGGATTTCTTAATGCCAATTAAACAACATAATCAGTGATTATTTGTTTCATTGAATAACAAACTTTATTCACTATTAATTTAGAATAATATATGTAATTAATGAGATCAAACCCTCCAATATTTTATTAATCATTAATCATCATTACGCAAAAAATTATTGGACACATTTTCGCAAATAAATCAAGCATATCTTTTAAAAAATTTTCAAAAGTTTCTATATAAACCAAAGATATACATTTTATTAAGGAGAAGATTTTTAGAATTTTATTAAGGAAATTTTTTAAAAACGGTCTGAAAATTATCAATTAAATCACTCTATGAAAGAATGTTGCTTAAATTAATTTAAATTAAATTAATTTAATTTAAATTTTCATAAACAAATTATTTTGAAATCTTTGTAAATCCAATCTTTAGATATAAATTTATGATATAATGCAGATTCGTAATATATATTTGTACAATTTCTTTTGTAATTTATTACTTCATAAACATATTGCAATCATATTCATATTGCAATAACAATTTCTTTATAAAATAATCACAAAATCACAAAAGAAGTTTTCAAAAAAGAAAAAACAGCGTTCATGCATGAAGAAATTTGTGTATCGCTAACTTTCTGCAACATTATAGCGCTTTCACGCTTTATTACATCATTAACACTCTTCTTATTAAAAGTATCATAAGCAGCCGTTCATTATAAAAATAATTAAATAATTAAAAAATAGATATAATTTGTCATCACCCCCCCCCCCTGGATAAATATCAATTCAACAATGTATGTATGTTTAAATCAATAATATTTAAATCAAATATATTATCCAGATTTTCTTCTTACAAGAGATGTCGTATAAAAAAATAAAAATTTATATGAATGCAGTATAAATACAAAAATAGTCACAAGGAGAGAACCAAATCTTGAGATTGCGCGATTGATTTCGAGTATTGAATGCCTCATCATATCACGATATCTTAATCGCGATCGAATGCAAATTATCTTGATCTTTTATTTTTTCCAGGCTAGTCACTGATTAATATTCATCTTTCCAGTTCAGTTTTCTTATTGCTCGTTCTCTTCGGGATGTTCAGCGATGTACTGAAGAATTTTCTTAATTAGTGGTCCTATAGGTAAGTGAGCTCCTTCCGGCTGTAATCCGTTCTCTTTGGTTACATACGAGACCTGAAAGGTATTACCTTTCGTATCAGTATTGCTGTAACTACTTTGTGCCTCCAAGGTCTCCTGCTTGATGTTCATATGATTGAGGTGACCGTTCTCTTGAGCTTGAATGCCCAAAATCAGTGTTGTTGTAACTGTGGTTGTAAAACTTGTTGTTTGGTTGATGTAACGGTTCTGAAGTAGTAATATTGTTAGTGGTCTCATATACCGGCCCGGAAAAACCAACTACTTTATTGATATTTATAGTTTTGTCAGGTAATCTTTCCGTTTTTGCTATCAGTACTGCTTCCATTAAAATGAACAAAGAGATAACCTGGAAAGATAAAGAATTATTTAGATTACATGATATATGAATCTTATATTGTATATTTAAATTGTACTATACGTAGAATAAGAAAAAAGATTTGTGAATATTCTTGTAATGACAAAATCAATTATAGGTATATACATATATAAATTTATCGAAATATTTAAATTATATAGTTTTATATGAATAGCAAATATTATATAGAGATAGTAGCTTAACGTAACAATTTAATTTTTTTATACCTCAATATTATTAATTACAAATTTAAACCAAATAAAACTTTTTATGATTGTTTGACCGAAAGAAATCGATTGTGGTGATTAAAAGCAATTGATTTAGAAAAATACAATATTAGATTTCTGACCGCATATACAAGTAGGTTCTGACAATGCATTACGTAACTTTTTAATCAAAATTTGAACTCACCAATAGATTCATGATGAGAATAGATATATTATTTTCTTACTATTTCGAAGTTGTTGCTTTGAAATCTCTCACTACACTGGATAAATATCTCATACAGGCTTTATATATCCAAGGATTCCGGAATATTCTTAAATACATTAGACTCTCCTATTTCCTTATTTTCTATCATTTTTTTCATTGCAATAAATCATGTTTGTTGATGATACGTGTGCATGCATGAGCTGAATGCTCATGCATGCACACGTATATAAAAGCTGCATCTCCGACATCCTTGGCAAGATTTTAAACCTGAGATCAAATCTATATGCGTAGAATCAGAAAGTCGACTAAGTTTGAATTTAATAAAGAAATATAAATACACCTATTTAGGATCCGACAGATTAAAATTATAAATCTCATTATTTGGAAAAGAAAGAAAAAATAACATGTATCCACATTTCATAATTACAATCAAAAATTGCAACAATTGCAAAATAAATGTGTAAAAAAATTAATGATAAATATATAGTTTGAAGAAAGAAAAAAGAATTTAAGGAGATAAAAGATGGAATAATAAGATTAAAATATAAAACGCAGTTATTTTATGTGAGAAGCATATATAATAACTAGATATAACTACTGTTAGATGATGTTATATGTGATAACCACTTATTTACATGCAGTAATTGTTTGAGAAGAATTTTTTGGAAAGAAATTATTGAATATTATCAAATATTGATACGTTTATTTTGCAAGCTTTACAGTGTGCCTTTACTGATTATATAAAATTAATTATATTGTGTACAAATATTAAATAAATTTATTGATAATATTATATAAATATAAAAATAATCTTGACGTGAATAGTTCAGTCCTCAAATTGACAATGTCTGTGAGACTCAAATATCTGTCAATCTCTAAAGCGACCGCAATCGAATCCTTTAGATTTTTCCCGATCTTATCAAAGCTTACTTGCGATTTTACTCCTATTTCTGTCACTTCCGAATAATTTTATTCTCCATTTTTCTCGGGATGTTCGGCGATGTACTGAAGGGCCTTAATTAGTGATGGTGGTACTGTGGGCAAGTGAGCACCCTTCGGCTGAAATCCATTCTCATCGGCTATATATGAAACGTCGAAGATATTGCCCTCGTTGTCACTATAGCTGTAGCTGCCTCGCACTTTTAGAGCCTCCTGATCAGCGACATTATAAAGACGACCGGCTTCCTGTGCCTGGATGCCGGTATCAGTGTTATACTTGTAGCTGTAAAGATGAGAATGGATAGAAGGAGGAGGAGAAGCAGGAGTAGTTAGGATCTTAAGTCTATTAGTGGTTGGTGTAGTATAGGTGGATGCTCTTATTGCCGCTAATATCACCGTCGTTTTTAACAGAATACACAAAGTTATTGTCTGAAAAACAAACAATCATATAGTTCTTTAAATCTTATAGTTCATAAAATTGATTTATTATATTATTAAATTTTGTTTTTTTTTGGAATATGAAAATATTCCTAAATATTCTTATACAATATTGATTAACAACCTATAGGGACACCAAACTATTTTTGTAGTAACTAAAATATCTCTGTAGTGTAAATTTAATGTGTCTAAATTAAATTATAATGTGTACAATCATGAAGAATAATTTAATATAAGTATAATATATATTTTCGTCTTACGGTATATAATCTGATAAAACGCATTATAATATTGTTTTTTACATTATACAATTATACGTACAATTAATTATATTTCCATATAATTAATGTGTAATTATGATTTGTTAAATTACAAAATATTGGATTAATAATCTATATATGTATAATTAATGATTAGAGATTCAAGTAGCTTCAGATTTCCAGAAGAATTTCTTAAAGTAAAACAGACAATAGATATGATTCAATTATGAAAACGTATGACTTATTTATGCATTTTATAACATTGTTCTAAGCACTTGTATACACATACAATTTATTTATTAGTTAATTAAAATGTTTAAATATATAATGTATCAATTAGATAATTTGGCGTAACTATTTAATTTTTGCAATTTAATAATATCGATTAATTTTAAATTAAAAACAATCTTCACTGATTGTCTGACTGAGAGAAATTGATCATATCGATTCACAAAAATATGCGATTTGCAAAAATTCTTAACTGCATGTACAGATATCTTACCATTGCGTCACATAATATCTCTTACACAAATTCACAAAAACTCACTCACCAATAAATTCATGTTCGAAACGGTATATAACTAGCTGCTCAAAAGTTTCTCACCGCACTGACTTTAACACCTTGTGCAAACTATTTATATCTGAAGATTCCAGCACTTTTAAAAATATCTTAGACTCTTCATTTTCCTTGTCATGATCATCATTAAAATAATTATGCAGATATGTTTGCAAATACGCATGCACACACTTATATAAAACCTGATTCTTGACTTTTAAACCTGAAATCAAATTTATGTGCGTAAAATCACAGAAAGTTGATTAAATTTGAATTTAATAAAGAAATGTATATTCACCTATTAAAATCCGCGAGAAGCTAAAATTATAAATCCCATTATTGGGAAAAGAAAGAATAAGTAACATGCGTCCACATTTGATAATTACAATCGAAAATTGCAGCAATTGCACAATAAAAATATATGTGTAAAAAAACCATTCATTTACATGCGGTAATTGTTTAAGAAGAATTTTTTGAAAAGAAGTTATTGAATATTATCAAATATTGACACATTTATTTTGCAAGATTTACAGTGTGCTTTTACTGGTGGTATAAAATTAATTATATTATATGCAAATATTATATAAATTTATTGATATAATGTTATACAAATATAAAAATAATCTTGATGTGAATTGCCCAGTCCTCAAATTGACAATATATATGGGGATTAAAAATCTGTCAATCTTCAAAGCGACCGCGACCGAATCTATTAGATATTTCCGGATATATCTTCTTATCGAAGCTTGCCTGCGATTTATCGATTTTACTCATATTTCTATCAGAATATCCTTATTCTGCATTCTTCTCGGGATGTTCAGCGATATATTGAAGAGCCTTTTTAATTAGTGGTGGTACTGTGGGCAAGTGAGCACCCTCTGGCTGAAATCCGTTCTCATTGGCTATATATGAGACCTCGAAGGTATTGCCCTCGTTGTCAGTGTAGCTATAGCTGCCTTGCGCTTCCAGGGTCTCCTGATCAGTTCCTACATTATTCAAGTAACCGTCTTCCTGCGCCTGGATGCCAGTATCAGTGTTATACTTGTAGCTGTAAAGAGACTTGCTTGGCTTTGCGTAACGTAATGTAGTGGGATAACGATATGGTATTGACGTAGTAGTACTTGTAGAGATTGGGTATGCGTACTTCTGTGTATTAATGGTTGACGAAGTAGTGGATGATGATCTCTCTCCCGCTAATGTCATCGTCGTTTTTATCAAAACGCATAAAGTGATTGTCTGAAAAACAAGGAATCGTACAGTTCTTTAAATCATAAATTTGATTTAAATTTTGTTTTAGAATATGAAAAAATTTCTAGCTCTTATACTGATTGATTAACTGCCTAACTAAGATTGATTAACAACCTATAAGGACACCAAACTATCTTTGTTGTGATTGAAATATCTCTATATAAATTAATATGTCCAAATTAAATTATAATGCGTACACAGTAATGAAGAGTAATTTATTATCGATAATATATCCATCTTATGGTACTTAATCTGATAAATTATGTTCCCATACAATTAATATGTAATTATCATTTGTTAAATCATAATAAAATATTAATTCTCATCTGTATATGTATAATAATTAACGAGCAGAAATTCAACTAATTTCATATTTCCAGAAAAATTTTTCAAGAAAAATGTATAACTTAGACAATATATATAAAACTTATTTATGCATTTTGTAACATATGTATATATACAATTTATTTTGTATATAAGCATGTGTGTACATATATTATTTGTAAGTTAATTAAAATGTTTAAATTATACAACTATTAAATTGAAAACAATCTTCACTATGACTGTCTGATTGAAAGAAATTGCTTGTGTCGATTCACAAAAATATTCGACAAACTCAAATTCTTGACTGTATGTACACAGATCTCCTGCCACTGCGTCACATAATATCTCTTACACAAATTTACAAAAAAAAAAACTCACTTCGATCACCAATAAATTCATGTTGTAAAATGGTATGTTACTAGCTGATAGCTACTAAAGTTTCTTACTGCACTGACTTTAATACATTGTGCAAGCTTCTTATATCTGACATCTCTAAAGATTCCAGTACTTTTTAAAATATCTTAGGCTCTTCATTCTCCTTGTCGTTACTTCATTACAATAAATTATTTATAGATAAAGCAAACGCACACATGTATAAAACCTGATCTCCTTGGCAACATTTTAAACCTAAGATTAATCTTATGCAAAATCTTATGTAAAATCACAAAAAGTCGACTAAATTTGAATGTAGTGAAAAAATGTGAATTCACCCATTTAGAGTTCAACAGGACAAGATAAATCATTAGAATTATTAGAATCATCAAACAAATTCTTTTATTGGGAAAAGTTGCAGCAATTACCAAACGAATTTAAAGACATATATATCAAATGTCGTGTGCAATATATGTTTGATTGCAATTACGTATTTTGAGAATTGCTGTAAAAACAGATTATACAATTCACTTATCGCAAGTAAAATTATAAATATATAAAAACATGATCAGATATAATTAATATGAAGAACATATTTATAGTGTTAATACAATCAGTTCTCTAAAGTACTACTAATTGAAAAAAGAATAACAATAATAGTATTTATTACGACTAGTGTGATAATCGCGTACGTACGTATAATGCAAAATCTAGTGTTTTTAATAAGAGATTTTAAAATTAAGATCACATCTGTGTATGTGTAAAATATCAGAAATTGGCTAAATTTGAATTTAATAAGGAAAATTGAATTCACTCATTTAAAATCTGACAAAATATAATGGAATTTCCATATATATTATGTATAATAATGTGATTATGTATAGTAATTATTTTGTTTTATTTGGAATAAAAGTTCTACAGAATGCTATACAAACAATTCTTTCGAACAGTTCTTTTAAATACGATTAATTAAAAATATTATTTTATAGAAAGATATCCTTTCATAAAATTTTATTTCATAATCATTCGAGAGAGAGTAATTGCAGACTGGTCTTGTCTTGAATGTAGGCAACAAGTGAAATGCTATCGTTCGCCTGTCGAGCAGCAACTGTATTTACTGCGATGATTAAAGTTTCTGCAGGAGATAAACATAGATTTATTTTATCTTCTAATCGCACCTTCATTTCCGCAAGCAGGAAATTATTTTATTCTAATCTCTATTTTATTTTCTATTTTTTATTTTATTCTAGTTTTTTATAGTCTTCATAATTAAAAAGTGCGATAGCAAAAAGACGTTTCTAAACACACCTAGAGTTGTAAAGATTATTTAGATTAAAACAAATTTCCTTTGATTAATTTTTTTAACTAAAGTATCTTCCAACACGATATTCAAAAAAGTTATAAAATATATATTACAATAAAAAAAGTTACAATATAGTTTCTATTGACAAGAGGAAATGAAAAATAAAATAAAACTTTCAACGTTAGCCTAAATAAAAGCCTACTTTTGATTTCTAATTATCATAAATTTTTCTATGCAATAACTTTATAAGATAAAAATTGTGATTTATTTATAATAACTATATGTTATCTTACCAACAAAGTTTAAAAAAATAAATAAGATTGTATACAAATAATCCTCATTATAGGAAAAATCTAAACTCTTCAAAAGCTTACAAGCTACATTAGTTACATATGTGTAAAAAAAAACAAAAAATTAAGCGATATGTTGGATAACTCAACTATATTCATAAGTATTCGGAAGGCTCACATTCTGTTTAAAACGATAGGGAAGATTCCGTTTCCTTTCACATTTCTTTGTCTCTCTTTTTCGCGATAAATATTGATTATCTTGTAATACTTTCTCATTTACGTGCATTTACGCGAGTATGCACATAATATGGCGGTAAGATCACTAGGCCAAGGACCAACCTGGCAGCGATTATGCTCACAATTCCCACGGAAGACTGGGTAACTGGTGCTCAAGACACGCTGGTGTCATTATCCTCCGTTAAGTAACAGGCAAGTAACAGGTAACAATCGAACGTAATCTTTTCCTCTCTATTGCGAAGAGGGAAATATATCCGCGCAATTACGAGCTGTGTAATTATAATTTGAGCAATCCTCGCTGTTTAAATGTGCATCAAGTTCGTCAATTCGGATAAGGGAATCTCTGCCATAATATACACGTATTAGAAATTAGACGATGGCGTAAACAACGACACGAGGATGGGTTCACGATGGTCAGGGTCATATTAGAACTAATCGTTACTCAATTTCTTTCCATACTAATCGAGGGAGATATTTAGATTTTTAGGATCGCAGCACCTGCGAGATTCCTACGAGATACCCGCACCTTTCACAGTGAAACATTGCACACGTTCATTTACATTTGATATTAAAACCTACATAGATGTTTATATAGCTTCTTGTTAAATAATTCTAATCATTATCTTCTTCGCGCGAATGCATCCGCGTCGAATAATCGTAGAATAAAAATCTCTATTCCAAAATCTGTGATTATTCATTTAAAAATTTATATAATAATAAAGATCGCCTCGACATTTAGTTTTCGTAAAGCAACGGAATGCTCTCTTACATCATTTAACGTGAAAATAACTTTGTGTTTCTCCGAGTTTCTCACATTTTTCTGAAACTTCATATCGCACAAGAATATATCGCGTGACAACATTTCTCCAGTCTCTTCGTAGAAGATTTCTTCACAGAATCTTATAGAATATGTGGTACAAAACTATGCAAGTTTGTATTTCGTAAATACTTACTTCGACTACGGCTACAACTAGACACTGCAACTAACTACTTTGAATCAAACAAGATCGTAAAACATTAATGAAATCGCTGTCCACTAAATTATGCTAATTTGTACACGCAAAATCACTAATGCATTAACACACGAATTTTCGCGTATTACACAGAGTATATAAATGTGTATGCATATATATGTCATGATAAGGTGCATAAATTTATTGTTAAGGCATTAATGATCAAGCAGGCACAATTCGTCATCGGTTTTCAGCTGTCAAAGCATGTCTCTCAGTTAAAGGTATAATTATATTTATTATATGTATTTTATTATTAAATCTCGACTCTCACTGTACCAATTAAAATCTCTAATATTGATCATCGAAACATTGCGAGAGAGAAGCGAGGTCGCTTCTCACCTGAATACACGAGAAAACTGGATCGTTCCCTCGAAGAGGCGATCAGAGTCATCTTTGTCTCTTCATCGATGCATCTTTAAAGATCAAAACATCGATCTCGGAGCCCGCTGCGGCGATCGAAAAAGAGAAGTCGCCGTATCCCCGGGAGCCTTCGCAGGTTGCGCAAGGGAACCGTCGTTTGCTTCATGTCTCGTCTCGTCTCGTTACGTAAGCGCGAAAACTGCACAGGCCGCACGGCCGACATCGACCTCGTCTCGCTCTTCGATTCTCGAAGGAGGAAAATCCTGGTGTCGAGCGCGAATGTATGCGACGCGGCGTCAAAGGTGCGAGTGGTCCCCGGAGGCAGCTGGAGAACGCAGGTGAAGGAAGAAGACCGCGAAGGTGTCGCGAAGGTGTCGCGAGCGGGGGTGACGACGCTCGGGAGACGGTGTGCTCCCGATTCTAAAGCTCTCAGGGGCAGCGCGGCCACGCCGAAATAAACTTTCCCGGGTTATGTAAAGACCGGCGCCTCCGCTTCGTGGACTCCGGCGATATAAAGGTCGGCTCTGCCCCCAACGATCCAAGAGTTTCTCGCGAACTCCACGCCGGCGATCATCGAGAGAGGTGACGCTGCCAGTTTGTTTGTCTTCACCTGTATTTTCGTCAACATTATTTACTCGGTTTAAAAAGCGTCTGTACTTCGCTCAAGGCGCTTCGCTTTCTCGGGCCACGTGCATCGTAATCGTACATAAAACGCGCGAGTCTCTCGTCCGACAACATGCGTACTCTGGTAAGTGCGCTCTTCTTTACATTTTAAATCTTACACCAGCTAATGGTAGAATTTTTTTTATAGCAATTAATCTCTGAATTACTGAGTTTGTTCGATTCACAAGGGGTGCAATATGTTAAATAAATGATACAATTAATTATGCAGAAATAATTAATAAGTTACATAGACAGAGTAAAAGTGTAAGAGAGAATCAAAGAATCAATAATATTTTTCCTTTATGATGACGAATATGAAAATGTTCGCAAAAAATCCCACTGTGGCACAGTTTGTGATTCATATGAATAATTCAAATGATGAGATGTAAAATTACATTAAAAGTTGTTTCCTATAATCTTGTATTCTTGGGTATTAAAAAATTTATATGTTTTATGTAAAAAAGATTTAATAAAAAGTGTTTTGTCAACTACATATATAAGGATAACTTTCATGTAATATATATATATAAACATAAGTTGTAATTTTATGAGGAAGACTGTTCTGTGGAAGAAGCTTTTACGTGTAGACGCAGATAAAGTATGATGTGCCATTGTACTCTTGTAACTTTACGAGCTTCATGTATCTGGGACAGAAGAAAATACACATAAATTACAGATATAATATATATATATTTTTTTATTATAATATATATGTATAAATTTTATTATATCTTATATATATTTCATATATAAATATAAAATAGATTAACTGCTTTTATACTATTACACCTATTTATTAGAGTGTGCAATTTTAAATTGATGTTATCAACTAATATATAAATTTTATTATTTAAAAATTATTTATTAATGCCATCTATTTCTTTATTTTATTACGATTTTACGCGGTTATGATAAATCATCCTGATAAAAATGTCGATAAAACTCGGGCATAAATTTCCTTGCAAAAATTTCTGAAAAATAGAACGTATTCAATTTCCACATATATCTTCATATTAGTCATACATTAAATTTCCATAACAATAAACAATCCAATCATTGATTTCTCAAAATTACGAAATTGAAATTGGTCACGTGTACATATTCATAAACGATTGTGCATGATTTAACGTTACATTTATGGTAAAGCTATTCGTCATCGCATGAAAGTCACGCAGCACAAAACGACCATTACAATATTACATAATCTATTAAATTACATAACTTTATTAAATTATAAAGCTCACATAACGGCAACATTGTCGCGCTCTTTGCATACAGGATAGCCATGGTCCACTATATAGTGAACAAGCTCTAAATTATTAATTTACATACGTATATTTTTTCTAAACGTCTGCTTTATCTCGCATAAAAAAATACAAGCTGATCCCGACCAATCCAAAACATCTGCTCGATATCTAACATTATTATATTTGATTCAACGGTGTTATCATGGAAAATACATTTCAAAGCAGCGGATGAAATATGTAGATTGCCAAACGATATAATATTAAAATGTAAATTAAGGGAGATTCAAGTGTTAAAAGTTTTGAAAAAATAAAGGGTTCTCGAAAAAGAGAGTACAATACTTTATCTCTATATAAAAAGCTGAAAGGAGAAATTATTTCAATTTACTTTTTAATTTTTACTTAAATTTAAATTATAATTATATTAATATAACGTTCCTTAAGACTTATCTCTCTCTCTCTCTCTCTGTTTCTTCCATCAAAAAGAATAACAATACGTTTATTTACGTCGAATGTGATTGGTCAGGTGTTGCACGGTGAACGGTGACAACAAGCGCACCTGTTAAACAGGCACAAAACGAATCGGTCTTGGATGTTAATTGGAGACTATGGTTATAGGAAAAAGTCACGTTCGAAGCGATTGTAACGTAATACGGTGCCATTAGCGTGCGATGCCCTCTCGTTTCTCTTAATACCGATCGCAATGAACATACCGTGACCTACCTATCTACCAACACATTTATCTTGTGCTGACCTTTCGCGGGGAAAGGTATCTCCGGCGTCACTTTATGGGACAGACATGACGAGGATTACAAAGCGCGTAGTCAGTTCTTCACGTTTCGGTGCTATATCGATGCCGTTAAACATCCTTCTCGAGAGATAGAAACACTTGCAATCAGACAACTTCAACCTTTCGATGGATTACTCCTGGCCAGACACCATCGTCTTGATTACCACATGCCAAATCTGTCCATTAAGATATTCACGCGATAATGCGGGTTATATTTTTAGTATTTTAATAGTCTGCAAAGTCTATGAAAGTAAATTTAGTGCGATCGTAAATGTTTGTTATGCGAAGTCAATGTATTTAGTCGATAAAGCGAGAGTCCGTTACGAGAAGGACGCCCGGTGTCATCGCCCAGTCATGTCCCATTAAATTCCAGAAACGACATTATAGCCATTAGGATGATGTAATTAACTCGATATTTATGCTGAATTATTAATCGGCCCATATATTATGCAAACGTCGCGCACGTTCTCGCGAATAAATCAAGCATAGTTTTGAGATTAGATTTCAATATAAAACACGAATATATATAAATTTTATTCTACTTTAAAAGATCTATATCGCCTTTAAAATAAATAAAAAATAAAAATAAAAATTATCGATCAAATCGACGTGACATTTGAACATATTAATCCATAAATAATCGTTTTTGAAATCCCTGCAAGTCCTTCGATATAAATTTTAATAAACGACAGATACATAAATATACATACTAGTATAGATGGATGTTGTGTGTAAGAATTTTAAGATTTGCAATAATGTGTACTTGCTTTTAACAAAAAAAAATAGGTACAATGACAAATGAAAAAGAAAAGATAACTTTATCTTTACATTTTCAGTTGTTAGTAGCCCTACTCGGATTGGTCCACGGTCAATTCTCCCCCGAGCCGGAAAGGGTCTTGAGCTATTCGCGCGATCTCGGCGATACCCGCGGACACTATTCCTTCGCCTACGAAACGGCGGGCGGAATCGTCCAACAAGAGACTGGCAGTCGCAAGTACGCCGGCACCGAAGACGAGGCACAGCTGATCCAGGGCTCGGTGCAGTACAACGCGCCGGATGGAACCCCTATCTCCATAAGCTGGACCGCCGATGAGTTCGGCGCCCAGGTCGCCGGCTCCCATCTTCCCACCCCGCCACCAATTCCACCAGCAATCCAACGTGCCCTGGAGTGGATCGCCAAGCAGCCCACAACTCCGAAACCGATCGAGAAGGACAATCCGACGCAGAACGCGGTGCCTCGCGACAATCGCCCGCAGAGATTATTCTCGAATAAACGAAACTAAATATACGCCCCCTCGAATTAAATCCGCCCATGCAACATCCCATATATTTACCGCATCGTATGTGACACTCAATAAATTCGTATTTTTATACAAATTCCCCCGAGACTACTGTTTCAATGATTGGGATGGACTTTGAGTGCAGAGTACGTTGCTTTCTATGATAAATAGAGTATCCAATGACTTTTTTTTACAGATAAACAAGAACATTCTCTCGTTCTTCTTTCATATATTATGTACTTCATCGAAGTAGTTTGCGCATAATCTTACAATCAAATGAAAATCGCGCAACACTTTATAAAAATAGAGAAAGAAGAGTTCTCTTTTATCCAAGATAATCTTCGTCTATTGTCACTTTTTCGTTATTGTCATTTTAAACTGAAATGAATACTCGATTAGATGTGACATTCGAATGTATATGCAAGCAATAGCATAAATAAGTAAGTATATACGCTAAGATTTTTTAAATTTATATAAATACGATTTTAATTTTTTTTTCTATATATTTCTTAACAAAGTAATGATCTCTTTTTGAAGGTTTAAACAAATTTGATCTACTATTATATAAATGCGACTGTCTTTAAGAACATATTGATATTTAACGCAATGAAATCTCTATTCATACAATTTTTCACAATTTTTTCACACGTGCATTATAAATTATTCATGTAATTTTTTCTCTTCTTATTATAATCACTTATACACTTGAATAATGATAGAATGTATGTCTTACAAATTAAATTATTGCTGTCCCAGTTGTGGAATTGTGTAACTAAAAATTTTATTTCGATATATCTCGAAAAATTTTAAAAGGCACACTTATTATTCGAAATCGAGACATTAATTATGGTTACTATTTATTCGACGATTCATTCATACGCGAAATGCAATTATTGCGGTATCTTTATAAAGTAATGGATCATAAAAATTCTCGAAAAAGAAAACGACGTTCATGCACGAAGAAATTTACATTAAACTTTCCGCAATTTTATTGGCGCTCTGACGCTTTATTGCATTATTAACGCTCCTCTCATTAAATATTTGCTAGAATCTGTTGACGTAATAATTAAAAGATCAAATACTATTACCTGTTCATCATTCTTGATAAATATCGATTTAATAAGAGATTATATTGTTAATATTTATTTACAGAATATCATCGAGATTTTCTTTTTATATACAAGTCCATAGATGTACAAAAAATAAAAATTTATATGAGTGCAAAAAAAAATAATCGCAAGAAGGGTTGAATCTTGACATTGTTGATCTCGGGAATTGAGTACTCCATGTCTCAATGCGATCGCACTCAAGTGTGCGTCTAATTCTTCTGATTTCTCATGTTGTTCACACTCACTACCGAAATTCTACTCATAATTCCAGTTTATAATTCCTTAATTCTTCTCCGGAATAATAAAATATATTAAAGAATCTTTTTGATTAATAATACTATAGATAAGTAATTTTCTTTTAGAGCTAAAATTCTCATTATATACATATGAAACTTCGTAGGCATTGCCGACATCAGTGTAGCTGTAGCTATCTCATGCCTCACAAAATCTATTGCTCGGTGTCTATATACTCGAAATAATCGTCTTTTTGGACCTGAATGGTGGTATCAATGTCATGAAGAGATTTGCTTGGTAAGTAACCACGTGGTGGTGGCATTGATGTCTGAGTTGCTGGTGGCATTGATGACGGCCTTGCTGCTGGTAGAACAGGGTATTTATTCTCGTTGAATTTTTCATCAACTTTCAATCGGTGCACCGGTGGCAGAACACCGAATTTATTCTAGTTGAGTTTTGGGTCATCATCCAATCGTTTCACAGTCGGAGTGGATTTATTTTTGTAATGTGGATTTAACTCTTCCATAAGTGTACGAGGTGCAGAAACACGTTTACCTACGTTGATTTCTTTTTCTTTATTACTGCTTAATCTAACAATAACAGGTCTTCTTATTTCATTCAGAAGTAACGGTTCTCTCCCCACTGTTATCATTGTGTCTTTGCTAGTATAATTGTAGCCACCTGGTACTTCCAAGACTTTCTGATCAGTGTCTACATAATTAAGACCATCTTTTTGAACCTGAATGCCAGTATCAGTGTTGTAGTTGTAATCATAAAGAGACTTACTTGATTGTGAATAGTAACGTAATTGTACTGGCATAGTATGCTAATAGTAGAGATTGTATAATACTTACGAGCTTGTCCTGCTTTATATCGAGAGAGTTTGTTGTAGATAATCTTATTATTTTCGCTATCACTGTCGCTTCCATCAGAACGTACAAAGTGATTGTCTGGAAAATCTAAGAATAATATGGTTTTTTAAAATTATATATAAATCATATTTTTTTAATTCTATTATAGAATACGAAAAGAATTCTGAATATTTTTAAATATTGCCAAGATCAATTACCAAGCAATATGGATAACAAAATATTACTATAGTATGTAAATATAACGTGTTTAAATTAGACATACAACAGTATTGAAGAGCAAATTATATTGATGCAATGTTTTGTCTTACGATATATAATCCGATAAAATGTTATGCAATATTACTTTTTCTTGCGTGATATGTATACAATTAATTATATGTATATACATATATATACAGATACATTATATATAATATATATATATATATATATATATATATATATAATTTAATTAGTGTGTAATTACGATTGGTTCAATCGCAATAAAATATCTCAATCAATCTATATATGACGTTTTACTTTGACATATATATCGTAATTGAAAATTTAAGCTCTATAATTCCGAAAGAATCTTTACGAGAGAAACAGCAATGTAATTATCTATGTATTTTGTAACATTTATTGTAAACACTTAACTTAAGTCCATATATACTTTATTATTGAAATATTTAATATAATTAAATTATATAGTTTTATCAGTAATAAATATTAAATAATTTGATATAATTATTTAATTTTTATACTTTAATAATTACACTTAATATGTATTATTATGTATATGCATTTTAATATTAATTAGTATTAAATTAAAGAAAAGTTTTATTATAATTATTTTATAATTTATTATATATATATAATCGAGAGAAATTAATTATATCGATTTACAAAAAAATATTCGATTTCTAAAAATAATGTTGATTTCAAAAATTGTAGATTCGTGACTATGTATATAATGACTAATATATACTGAAATTTCGTGACAGATTTGCGTTACAGATCGCGTCTTATTCGCACAAAAATTAGGACTTACTAATGAATTCATGTCGAAAGAAGATATATACTATTAAATACTATATGTACTTTCTTAGCTGTAACTCGGAAATTTTTCACTTCGCTGATTTGTGCATCTTGTGCAAGCTATATATATCCTCCGAAGATTTCGAAAGTTTTGAATAATATCTTGGACTTCCTTATTTCCTTGACATTTTCATAACTTCAATACACTACGTTTGCGAATAAGCCAAATGCATATACACGCACATGCATGCAAGATTTTAAACTTGTCTGATTGAGGTCAAATGTATGTAAAATCACAGAAAGTCGATTGAATTTGACTTTAATAAAGAGATATTAATTTACCCATTTAAGATTCGACAAAACAGAATTATAAATTTGGTCACTGAAAAAAGAAACAGAAAAAAAATAACGTACATCTACGAAATCTGATAATTATAATAAAAAATCACAGGGATTACCAAATTAAGGATTAAGGAAGCCAAATTATGTGCGCAATTTGATGCAAGTTCATATTTTGCTATAAAAAAATAGATTATACGGTCCATTTTATCGCAAACAAAATTACAAATATATATACATGAAAGCATGACATATAATTAATATCAGAAAAAAATACTCAAAATTATTTTTAAAAAACGAAACCAAATGTGTGTACTTGCATGTCCAACACACTCCGTTTTACCTATTTACCGTTTCATACAATGCTACACCTAATAAATTCATTTATAATCTTTATAGAAATTCTTAAGAAATTCCTATTTATTTTTCCAAGTCAATGAACCTTAGAGAGAGTTTGCTCTTCTAAATAAATTCAATATCAATTGATACAAGATAATTTCTTTTAAATAAATAACACTCGTTCTTTTTTATGCGCTTCGAATAATTATTGATTTTACAATAAATTGTAAATGATAACATTTTTTGTTATAAAATATAAAGAATGTAAAGAATGAAAGGAAAGGAGACTTGTTATGTGAGTACAATCTTTAATATTTTTCATTATTATCATTTTAAAAATTAAAATGAAGAAATAACTATTTGATGTAACATTCAAATATATATGAACCAATTAATTAAGTAAGCTGAAATATATGACAGATAAACAGATGTTGTATAAAAAAATAAAAATTTATGAATACGTACAAATATAAAAATAATTGTAAAAAGGGAACCGAATCTTCCGATTGCGAGACCTCGAAAATTGAATACCCTATGTTTCGAAGCAATCTCTCGTGATCGAATGCGCATCGAATTCTCTTGATCTTTTATTTTGTCCAGATTTGTCACTGATTTTACTCATACTTCCAGATCAGTGTCCTTATTGTTCCTCGTTCTCTTCAGGATGTTGAGCGATATATTGAAGAGCTTTCTTGATTAGTGGAGCTATGGGTAAGTGAGCACCTTCAGGCTGAAATCCGTTCTCGTTGGCTACATACGAGACCTGAAAGGTATTACCTTCCACATCAGTATAACTGTAGCTACCTCGTGCCTCCAAAGTCTCCTGTTCGGTGTTTATATGATTGAGGTAACCGTTCTCCTGGGCTTGAATGCCAGTATCAGTGTTGTAGCTGTAACTGTAAAGAGGCTTGCTGCTTGGTTGTGGGTAATAATGCAAGGTTTCTGACCTAGTATTGATATCATTAGGAGCCTGTTGTGAAAACACTGCGATCTTATTATAATTCATAGTATTGGCTGGTAATCTTTGCATTCTTTGCGCTATTATCATCAGTACTGCTTCCATTAAAACGCAGAAAGTAATAGCCTGAAAAAAATATAGGATCATATAGGTCGTATGATATATGAATCATAGATTGTGATTAAAACTATACTATAATATATTATAATAAGAAAAGAGATTTCTAAATATTCTTATATTGAAAAAATCAATTAACAAGTAATACAAACGCAGAAATATTTTTGTAATGTAAATAAATGTGTCCACAAATTAGACATATAACCATCAGAGAGCAATTTATTTGGTACAATAATAATATTCTCATCAGAGAGCAATTTATTTGGTACAATAATAATATTCTCATCTTACGATATGTAATTTGTTAAAGCACTTTGCAATTATACCTTTTCTTGCATAATGGTATATGTAATTAATAATATTTTTATACAACTAGTAATTATGATAATCTATTAAATTGCAATATAACATTAATTGATCTATATAAACTTGATATTTTAATTAAAAATTCAAATAATTCTATATTTTCAATATAAAAAAAATTTCAAGAAACAGACAACATATGTAGCAAAATGTACAGTGCTACATATGATTATTTGTGTACTTTGTAACAATTATTATAAATACTTGTTCTATATTTATTTATTAGTTTATTGAAATGTTTACAATTTTATTAATAGTAAATATTTTCTAATGGCTTAGCGTAAATACTAAATTTTTATTCCTCAATATTACCAATTACAGCAATAATTCATAACTTGTAGAATGCGATCCACAGGGGGGGGGGGGGGGCACGAGATATTCGAAAGGGGAGCACGAAAAAAATGCAAATTAAAGAAAAAATCTATTTATTGAAAATTAAACAACAACATATAATAAGCATTCCGAAATATTCAACTTACAGCAATATGCAAATTCATATTGTGTTAAAATTATAATTTTTAATATGTTTAATCTCAACATTAACAAAAAAATTTGAAAATATATAGTAATATACATATCAGTAATGTGTCTAAAATTATAATAATTTTCAATAAGTCAATTTCCTATTTTTGTGCTGTCATTTTTATGTTCAGTGTCTCGACACAAGAATTGCAAAGAGGACGCAACAAAATTGATATTAAAAAAGGGAGACATACATAAAAGATGGTTGAGAAAAACTGAATTACAGTTTTAAACCAAAGAAAATTTTTTATAATTATTTAGACCAAAGGAAATTGCTTGTGATAATAAATTAAACAGTCGGTTTAGAAAAATTGCAGATTTATAATTGCATACATGTATATAAATATGTCGTGGCAATTCGTAACTTTTCAGTCACTAAACTCAAACTCACCAACTGATTCATGTTGAAAATAGATATATTATTTTCTTAGCTGTTGCTCCGAAATTTCTCACTACACTGACTTAACATCTTGTGCAGGCTTTATATGTATATCTGCCATTCGAGAAGTTTGTAGACTTTCTAATTATTTTATTTAAACCTTTTATCCCTCAGACTCCTTGTCCATCATTCCAACGAGTAATAACATATTAAGAGAATTACGGAGCCTCATTAACACACATATGCAGGACTTGTTCTCCTTGGTAAGATTTTAAATCTGTGAAGATGTTTGTGTCTAAAATCGCAGAAAGTTGAAACTGAATTTAGACAAGAAACGTAACTTACTTATTTAGAATCACAGGCCAGAGTTATAAATTTTATTACTAATTTTTACAAATTTATTATTCAAAATGTTACTTAATATGTAATTATTACATTATAAAGATATATTGTATAATATTAATTATGCCAAAAATATATAAAATTATAAATTTATAAATTATATTATAGTAAAAGTATGTCTAATAAATGTGTAAAAGAATATTTTAACAAAAAAATATATAGTCCGATAAAAGAAAAATATAGAAAACGTAGGATAATGAAAACTAAAATAATAATGTTATAGTATATAATAACATAAGAGGCATTAATATCATATAATCATGTATATATATAACTACATATAATTAATATTAACTATATGATAAGCACACATTTTATGAATAGTAATTATTTGAGAGGAATTATTTGAAAAGAATCAACTTATTACGCGAGTACTGACACGGTTATCTCAAAAGATATACAATGTGCATTTACCAATAGAATCGTAAAATTGATAGTTTTACATGCATACATTTATTGATACTAATACAAATATAAAAACATACAAATATAATCATAACATAAACAGACGAGTCCGAGATAGTCGGCACAAGGATTGAATATCTGTCGATTTTTGCTGCGATCAGATATGCGCTAGGCTTTTTCCGATCTATCATCTTGTCGAAGTTTGCAATTTGTCGATTTTACCAATACTTCTGGCGTATTACGTCTAGTGTCTTTATTCTCAGTTCTTTTCGGGATGTTCGGCGATGTACTGAAGGGCTTTTTTAATCAGTGGTGGTACTGTGGGGCAAGTGAGCACCTTTCGGTTGAAATCCGTTCTCATCGGCTACATATGAAATCTGGAAAGTGTTGCCATCGTTATCAGTGTAATTGTAGTTACCCCGCACTTCCAAGGTCTCCTGATCGGTGCCCACATTATTGAGATGACCGTATTCCTGAGCCTGAATGCCGGTATCAGTGTTATAGTTGTAATTGTAAAGAGACTTGTTTGGCCTTGGATAGTAATTATCTTGGTCTAATAGTGGTAGAGATATATCAATAAATTTGGCCGGATTTATACCAGAAGAGTTTGTTAGTTGAGGTAATCTTTTCGCTAATATCACTGTCATTTCTATCAATACGCATAATGTGATTGTCTGAAAAACGAAGAATAGTTTTTTAAATCATAAGTTTGATTTAAATTATATTATAGAACATAACAGAATTCCTGATTATTCATATACTGATAAAATCTATTAACAAGCAATAGAAACAGCGAAATATCTTTGTAGTGTAAATATAATGTGTTCATGTTATATTAATTATAATGCATCTAAAACTGAAGAGTAATTTATTATCGGTACAATATATTCTCTCCACTTACAGTATATAATTTGATAAAATATTCTGTAATATTACTTTCTTTCGTATGAGAAACACAATTAATTATATATATTTCCATATAATTAATGTACAATTATAATTTATTAAATCGCAATAAAATATTAATCTGTCTATATGTAATTACGATTAGAAATTCAAGTAGCTTTACATTTCCAGAAGAAATGTATAAAAATGTATGGCTTATCGATGCATTTGATAACATTTATTGTTAGCACTTGTTCTATATATTATATACAACTTATTTATTAGTAAATTAAAATGTTTAAATTTTAATTCTGTATCAATACTCAACTAAATAAATTTTTAATAATTATTTAATTTTTGCACTGTATTTTATTATCGATTAGTTTTAAATTAAATTAATTTTCTCTCTCCCACTACAATTGTCTGATCGAAAGAAATTGCTTGTGTCGATTCACGAAAATATTCGATTTATAAAAGTAATAGATTTGTGATTGCATATACAGATCTCGTGACACTGCGTAACATATAACATGCATTCTATTCGCACATAAATTTTATAAACTCACTAATAAATTCATGTCGAAAAAATATTTTCCTAGCTACAACTTGAAAATTTCTCACTATACTGACTTTAACATTCTCTGCAAGCTTTATATATCTGCCATCCAAAGATGCCGGAAATTATAAAAATATCTTAAGCTCTTCTATCTCCTTGTCATTTTCATTATTTCAATAAATTACGTTTGCGGATGAGTCAAATGCATAAACAAGCATACAAAACCTGATTTCCTTAGCAAGATTTTAAATCTGCGATCAATGTGTATATCCTATATATCCTATGTGTATAAAATTACAGAAATCTGCTAAATTTGATTTTAAAGAAGTTTGATTTTAAAGAAGATATTTAAAGAAATAAAGAAATTCTCGAAATATGAATTCACCCATTTAGAATTCAATAAGACAAAATTATTAATAACACGTCATTGTGAAAAGAAAGAAAAAATAACGTGATTATAATTATCAAACGTCAAATCTACATAAAAAAATTGCAGCAATTGCTACTTACGAATTTATTGACTGTGTTGATGAATGTCAAATGACGCGTGCAATATGTTCGATTGCAATTTCATATTTTAGAAAGTGCTGTAAAAATAGAATATATGATTATCGCAAGTAAAATTACAAATATATCACGATCAGATTACTAATGTATCAATTGTCAATTATAATAAGTATCACTAATTGAAAAAGAATTGCATTAAAATATTATACAACTTTTAACATCTTCTTGAAAACGCTCGGGTGATTTCAATTTTTTTACTTAATGGTCCTGCGTGAACTGATCATAGTCCTGATTACAACCGCAGAATCCGGTCATAAAGTATGATAATATTCCGCCATATCTCGAATATACGTAATACGATTTTTATGCCTTGGAAGTCTAGAAATCTTACTTCTGTATAAAAGCTTTATTGCAATGTTTATACAATATATGAATATTTGCAATACAAAATCAAACTATTTATACGTATTAAGGTGGGTATACACTTAGTGAACGAACACCGAACGAACAGCTAATGCGAACGTTGATTGTTAACGTTCAACAGATATGTACGCCAAAGCGAATGCGAATAGAACGTTCGATTCGCGTTCGGCTCGATTCCCTCATGAGGCGGTACATCAAAGGCAATTCGTGCGCGATGTGGACGCGTTTTTGCTGTCATGTGCTGTTCGCTGTTCGCTTTCTACATCGAAAAGTAATAGGTAATCTTTCTTGAATAGGAATTGATGGACGGAACACTGTATCCTGTTTAGAAATTTTAGCTCCAATTTTATTTAATAAAAGTTCAAAGTCTTCTGCAGATATCCTAAAGAAATTTTGAAATTATAGTTTTTTCTTAAATCGCTTCCTCTATATTGTTGGCGACTTTGATATAACTTTGTCATCCACCACCTTCTTTCCTTCCTTCTTTTTTTTTTTTTTTTTTTAATTATAAGCCATTATAATATAGTACGCACTTGATATAATAATTCTATCGTCACACACATTGACCTTGAATAATAAAACCTTGCTAGACTTATCTAAAAATAAATGTAGAAAAAAATTTGCGTATAAAAAATATTTTTATAAATATATAATATAATTGTTTATAAATGTATCTACACATAGATATTGTTAAAATAAAATATTGTTAAAGTAAAAACATACCTATAAACTCACAGAGGTTATTCAAATAATATAAATTTTTTAAATTTATAAAATTATAATAGTTTAAAACAAATTTTTCAACTGTTGAATTGTGCAATAAATGTAGAAGTAATATTTATAATACTATTGTGATTTTATAAATTAAAAAAATTTATATTATTTGAATAATCTCTCTGAGTTTATAGGTATGTTTTTACTTTAACAATATTTTATTTTAACAATATCTATGTGTAGATACATTTATAAACAATTATATATTTATAAATATATTCTTTATACGCTTTAATAAATCTTTTTTTCACTATCATAAAAGTGTCACAAAACTATTGTTATCCGCAGCAGAGAGAAGACCCGCAGCGAACACCGAATCCTAATCGAATGCTATTCAGTGCAACCGAGAAAAGAAACTGACAACCTACGAACACGAACGCGAATATCCGAACATTCGCATTCGCTATTCGTTCGGTATTCGTTCGTAGATGTGTACCCACCTTTACTCTGCGCGAGTTCGTCGATAAAAAAAATAATATAATAACTTGGAAAATTCTTGGAAATTACACTTATTAACATCTTGCGTATGATTTATAATATCCGAAAATTTTAGTATCTCTTTTAATATCTTAAACTCTTAATTCTTCTCGTCAATTTTCGGGATTGACAGACGATCTGCAAGAAAATATCTCTCAATCGTCAAAGCAACTGCCATTAAACTAAGTTCCACTTTAAGTTTTTTCCGATCAAGATCCTGTCAAGATTCGCCTGCGATTTGCTGATTTTACTCACATTTCTGTCACGTCCAGTATTTTTATTCCCCGTTCTCCTCAGGATGTTCGGCGATGTATTGAAGGGCCTTTTTGATTAGTGGCGGTGAGGCAAGTGAGCACCTTGCGGCTGAAATCCGTTCTCGTTGGCTACATACGTAACTTGAAAAGTGTTGCCCTCGTTGTCAATGTAGCTGTAACTACCTCGTACTTCCAAGGTCTCCTTCTCGGTGTTTATATGCTTGATGTAACCGTCCTCCTGAGCTTGAATGCCAGTATCAGTATTATAGCTGTAGCTGTAAAGAGGCTTGTTGCTTGGTTGTGCTGCGATCGGTTGTACCGGTCCCTTAAAATATTTTGGTGGTTTAAGTGACATTTCCCAATGTTTTCTGGTGATGAACCTGACGGTTCGCGCTACACTGCATATCCACTTACAGAAGAGCTAACTGCTATTTGATTCATATTGAAAGTTGGGGCAGGTAATCTTTTTGCTATTATCACTTCCATTAAAATGCACAAAGTGATAGCCTAGAAAGATAAAGAATTATAGTTTACATGATGTATATCATAAATTGTTTATTTGGTTTTAATTGCACTATAGAATAAGAAAAGAGATTTCTGAATATTTTTATATTAACAAAATCTATTAACAAGTAATTATACACATACAATCCATCAAAGAGCAATTTATTATTATAACATATTCTCGTCTTACAAGATATAATTAACATATTTGTTAAAGCACTTTGCAATTATATTTTCTCTTGCGTGATGTATATATAGTTAATTATATTTATGTATAATTAGTATTTGATTATGATCTGTTAAATCGCAATAAAACATTAATTGATCTATACACACTTGATATCTTGATTAAAATTTGAACTCTATATTTTCGGAAACTTTTCAAGAATAACTAATAATATATCTAGCGAAATATATGGTTTATTTATTCACTTTATAACATTTATTGTAAGCATTTGTTTCATACATACTTATTTATTAAAATGTTTATTAAAATGTGAAAATTATATATAGATTATAAATAATAGATTATGGATTATAGACAATTATGTATTTGACCAATAAAATAAATGTTATATTGATGATTCTATATATATATATATATATATATATATATATATTATATAAATAATTTATATAGTGGCTTAACATTTAATTGCCTCATTTTTTTACAACTTAATATTAATAATTATAATATTAAATCAAACAATTTTTTTCTATAATTGTCTGACCAAAAGAAATCATTTGTGATAATTTATGAAAGCAGTCGATTAAAAAAAATATTACAAATTTATGACCGCGCATACAAATATGTTGTGGCAAAAAATGCAGCTAACTTTTCAAACAAAACTTGAACTCACCAATAAATTCATGTTAAGAAAATATATATATATTTTCTTCCTTGCTGGATAGAATTTTCCTCACTACATGGACTTAACATCTTGTGTAAGCTTTATATACCCACAATTCTGAGATTATAGTTTAATGTATGTTTTATTAATATCTTGCATTTGCTTGTTATTTTTATTATTACAAATCACGTTTGTGAATGAGTCAAATGAGACATGCATGCACACACATACAAAACCTGATTTCCATAACAAGATTTTAAATAAGATTGCATCTAAGTGCTTAAAATAGAGTTGGTTAAAATTCAATTTACTAAAGAAATATAAATTCGTCCATTTAAGATTCAACAAAATTATATATCGCGTCATTGAGAAAAGAAACAATAAATAACATGCTCTTACGTTTAACTTTTAAAATAAAAAAGTACAGTAATTAAAAAGCGAGTTTGATGACATGTCAAATAATGACGCATGCAATTTGATTGCAATTTCATATTTTATATATATAATAATTGCTATGTAAAAACAAATTATGCAATTTACTTTGCGCAAGTAAAATTACGAATAAATCACATGTCAAATATAATTAATGTCAGGAACAATTATGATATCAATACAACTAGTACTCTAAAGTGGCATTAATTGGAAGAGATTTGTTACAAGATATTAACAATTTTTTACGTCTTCTTGTGAACCTCGACTTTTTAATCTTGTCTCTTTGAACATTGATTACATTTTTTGACATAGTGCTTCTGCGTGAATCGATCATGATCTTGATTAATAAGATGCGGATTCTGTTCATTAAGATATTAATGTAATAATATTTCAAATATTCTTAATGTGATTTTACACATCTGAAGTCTAGAAATCTTACTTCTATGTAAAATCAAGTTTATTGTGTAATTGTATGAGTTTATGTAATACAAAATTACTATTTATACGTATTACACGAGAAGCGCGAGTTCGTCGAAAAAGATAATATATATAATAACGTAGAAAATTTGTATTACATTTATTAACATCTTACACTTTGCTTTATAATATCTGTCATCTGAAAATTACCGTATTCTTTTTTAATATCTTAAGCTGTTTATTCTTCTTATCAATTCTCGAGAGATTGACAATCTGCAAAAGAATATCTGTCAATTCTCAAAGCAATCGCAATTGAGTCCCCTCTAAGATTTTTTCCGATCTGTCATCTTGTCAAGACTCGTCGATGCGATTTGTTGATTTTACCCACATTTTTGTCACATCCAGTGTTTTTATTTCTCATTCTCCTCGGGATGTTCGGCGATGTATTGAAGAGCCTTTTTGATTAGTGGCGGTATTTCAGGCAAGTGAGCACCTTCCGGTTGAAATCCGTTCTCATTGGCCACATACGAGACCTGGAAGATATTACCTTCCGCATCAGTATAGCTGTAGCTACCTCGTGCCTCCAAGGCCTCCTGCTTGGTATTTATATGATTGATGTGACCGTCCTCCTGAACTTGAATACCAGTATCAGTGTTATAGCTGTAACTATAAAGAGGCTTGCTGTTTGGTTGTGGGTAATGTAACGGTTTGTAATGTGACGATTCATAATGTGAGGTAACAACTGGACGTGACGTAGTAAGTGGAGCGGCATAAGCTATAAGTTTATTGGTATTGTAAGCATCACCAGGTAATCTTTGAGTTTTCGCTATTATCACTTCCAGTAAAACGCACAAAGTGATTGCCTAGAAAGATAAAGAATTGTAGTTTACATAATATGTGAATCATGTATTGTAAATTTGATTTTAATTACATTATATATAGAATAAGAAAAGTTATTTCTGAATATTCTTATATTGACAAAATCAGTTAATAAATAATTACACATATAACCGTTAAAGAGTAATTTACTATTACTACATACAACATATTTTCGTCTTACAACATATAATTAACATATTTGTTAAAGTACTTTGCAATTATATTTTCTCTTGCGTGATGTATATACAGTTAATTATATTGTCGTATAATCAGTGTTTAATTATAATCTGTCTCGCAATAAAACATTAATTGGTCTCAATATACACTTGATATCTTGATTATGTGAACTAGTTCTTTAGATTTCCGAAAAAGAAAGTTCTTCAAAAAAACTAACAATATATCTAGCAAAATGTAAGCTTATGCACTAACGTTTATTATAAACATTTCATATATGAATATTTCATATATAAATATTTATTAGTTTATTGAAATCTTAAAATTATCTATACATATAAATAATTAAAAACAGAAAACCAGAGTGTGAGCTAGGATGCGCTAAATTAAACATCTCTTTTTAGATGAAAGTCTTTATTCAAAATAAACATTTTGGTTCTGGTGTTGGGCCATCTTCAGTATCTATTAATTTACAATAAACAATATGTAAAATAAAATAAAATAACAAACATACATACGTACTTATATAAAAGAAATTGCAACATACACTTCTTTGAACTTACAACATACATTTCTTTTATGTAAGTACGTATGTTTGTTATTTTATTTTATTTTACATATTGTTTATTGTAAATTAATAGATTAATAGAATACTGAAGATGATCCAACACCAGGGCCGAAACACTTATTTTGAATAAAGACTTTCATCAGAAAGAATATATTTAATTTAGTGTCTTTTATCCTGCGCATCCCGGCTTACACTGATCCTCTGTTTTTAATAATTATATTTGTATTTATATTTTATATTTATATTTATTATATTTGTAATCTGATTTAAAATTTTTTTCTTTATAAATTTATATAATTTTATTGATAATACATATTATATTGATGGCTATATATATATATATATATATATATATATATATATATATATATATGGCTTACACATAGTGGCTTAACATAATTATTTAATTGTTACAACTTAATATTAATAATTATAATTTTTAAATAAAATTTTCTATGATTGTCTGACCAAAAGAAATCATTTGTGGCAATTTATGAAAGCAGTCGATTTAGAAAAATATTACAAATTTATAACCGCGTATACAAATACATATGTTGTGACAAAAAATGCATTAGCTAACTTTTCAGACAAAACTCGGACTCACCAATAAATTCATGTTAAAAAAAGATAAATTTTTGCTGGATAGAAATTTCCTCACTATACTGACTTAACATCTTGTATAAGCTTTATATACCCATCATCATTAGATTCTAGAATTTTTTTATACATTAAACTCTTCTATTTGCTTGTCATTTTCATTATTACATCACGTTTGCGGATGAGTCAAAGGCATACATTCACACACATACAAAACCTGATCTCCTTGACAAGAGTTAAGATTATACCTAAGTGTTAAAAATTGCATAAAGTTTATTAAAATTTATTTTAATGAAGAAATATGTGTATTTGTCCATTTAAGATCCGACAAAATTATATATCTCGTCATTGAGAAAAGAACAATAAACAATATGCACTTACGTTTGACTTTTAAAATAAAAAATTACAACAATTAAAAAACAAACTTGATGGTATGCCAAATAGTGACATATGCAATAATGATTGCAAATTCGTATTTTAATAACTATTGCAAAAACAAATTATGCGACTCACTTTTCGCAAGTAAAACTATAAATATATCACAGCATGATCAGATATAATTAATATCAGAAACACATTTGTGATATTAATGCAACTAGTACTCTAAAGTGATATTAATTAGAAAAGATTTGCAATAAGATATTTTACGACTTTTTACTTTCTTCTTGAACACTCGAGCGGTTACAATTTTTCGACGTATAGTAAATGTCTGTGTGAACCGATCATGATTCTGATTAATACTACATGCAGAATATGTTTTAAGATAATAATGTGATAATACTCATTCAGCTATATTTCAAATATTCTTAATGTGATTTTTACGCCTTTGAAATCTTACTTCTCTCTACGTAAAAGCAAGTACATTATAATTGTATATGTTAATGTAATACGAAATTAAACTATTTGTATATATTACTCGAGAAGTGTGAGTTCGTCGAAAGAGATAATAATAACTTGAAAATTGTCATTATACACTTTATTACATCTTGCGCAAGTTTTATATATCCATCATCCGAAGATTCCAGTACTTTTTAATATCTTAGATTTTTTCTTCTTTTTATTACATCATTCCAATGAATCATATAAGTTTGCAAATGAGCCAAACGCATACGTACGTACAATGCATGATTTATTACGTTTTTAGTAGGAGATTTAAAATTTGAAATCATGATTGTGTGCGTCTCTTCATGTCGGACAATATAAATACTGCTAATTTTCTGGCATAAGTAGATATATCTCAATTCTTTATACTCGACATAAGTGAACAAATGATCATAGAGTTTATCAAATCAATTGTCATAGTTCAAGAGTGTGAAGTACCTAATCATTAGATTCACAGATTGCTTATATCAGATAGTATTATTTTGTAATATTAATAAAGCGTTAATTTGCTAATTAAATTTCAAAATAATAACATGTTATAAGAATTAAAATAGTAATATGTTGTAAATAATATATTATAATACTTTATCCTCGATTAAAACTTTTTTACAGAAAACAGCTAATAACTGTCAAAAATATTAACCTAAATAAAGTAGCTAATTTTTATCAAAAAGTATTAATAAATCTTTTCGTCAATAAAATCATAATTAATCTCGATGTTGTGATTATTTCGATTATCAAAAGATTCTTATAGAAAATTCTACTTTTTGTTCGCATTTTCTGTTTTAGATTTAAATACTAAATTTTTATGATCCTATAATCAATTTTGTATAATAATATTTAAAAATTGTTTCTTTGCACCCTCTGGTTTAGATTTAAATACTGAATTTTTATGCATTGCATAATTAAATAATATATATTTTTTATGCATAGATTGCAATCCATTCATAATAATAATATCTGAGTTAATTATACAATGCATAAAAATTCATTATTTAAATTTTTAACAGAAAACAAGAAAAATAGAATTTTCTACAAGAATCAAGGATCAAATTATCTGTGCTTCCATCATATTCGTGCGTCTATACGCACATTTACTACGCTGCACGTCTCGCGCGAGACTGACAGCAAGACTCTGAGCAGCAGTATCGCCAAGTACAGCCTATACGTCCACCACGCTGCGCGTCTCGCGCGAGACTGATTCTCGAGTCGAGAGTCGAGACATTGCGATTACGAGACTGATCGTCAGTCTCGCGCGAGACGCGCAGCGTGGCGGACGTATAGGTTGTACTTGCTTGGCGATACCGCTGCTATTATTGAAGCGACCGTCTTCCTGCGATTGGATGCCGGTATCAATGTTATACTTGTAGTTGTAAAGGGACTTGCTTGGCACTGTTGGCTGAATAAGTACGGTTCTGTCAGTTAGATACTTAAATTCATTAGTAGTTGATGTAGTATAGATGGATGCTCATCTTGCTGCTAATATCACCGTTGTTTTTACCAGAATCCACAAAGTGATTGGCTAAAAGAAAATCTTATCTTAGTTCTTTAAATCTTAGTTTAAAAATTTGATTTAAATTCTGTTTTAGAATATAAAGAAATTTCTAAATATTCTTATACAAGATAGATTAACAACCTATAGGAACACCATACTATCTTTGTAGTAACTAAAATATGTAGTGTAAAATTAATGTGTCTAAATTAACTTATAATGTGTACAATCATGTGAAGAGTAATTTATTATCAGTATAATATATCCTCGTCTTACGATATATAATCTGATAAAAGCGCATTGCAATATTGCTTTTTAGCGTAATGTGTGTGTGTACGTACAACTAATTAGTTTAGCATATAATTAATGTGTTATTATGATTTGTTATAAATTACATAAAATATTATATTTGGTCTATATTTGGTCTAGAATTAAAAATGATTAGAGATTCAAGCAGCTTCATTCATCCAGAAAAAATTTTTCACAAAAAAACAAAAAATGTATGACTTATTTATGGTAACGTGTCAGACTTATTTATGCATTTTATAACATTTGTTGTATGCAATTATATGTATACAATTTATTAGTTGCGGTTAATAATTAAAATGTTAATTATTAATTAAAACGTTAATTAATTAGTTATTAATTAAAATGTTTAAATCTATAATGTATTAATACTATCAATACTATTGGATGATTTGGCGTAATTATTTATTTTTTGCACTTTAATAATGTCGATCAATTTTTAATTAAAAACAATCTTTATTATAATTGTTTGATCGAGAGAAATTGCTTGTGTCAATTTACAACACTATTTGATTTACAAAAATAGTAGATTTGTCACCGCATATACAGATCTCGTAATATTGCGTTACATGATGCGTTTTGTTCACACAACAATTTGGACTCACTAATAAATTCATGTAAAAAAAAATGTACTTTTCTCCTAGCTACAACTCGGAAATTTCTTATTACACTGATATCGTGGAATATCGTCTGCAAGCTTTATGTATCTGCCATCCGAAGAGATTCCGGAACTTATTAAAATAGCTTAAGCTCTCCTCTCTCCTTGTCATTTTCATCATTTCAATGAATGACGTTTGCGGAAAGAGCCAAATGCGCACACGCATGTGTCTGATTTCCTTGACAATATTTTAAACCTGAGATCAATCTTATACATATATGTGCGTTTTTAATCACAAAAAGTCGGCCGAACTTAAATTGAATAAAGCAATGAAAATTCGCCCACTTAATATATAATATTTAATATATATTAATTCTATAGAATTCTATACAAACAATTCTTTCAAACAGTTTTTTTTGAATAATATTAATCAAAATTAATTATTCGATTATTCGATTATTTATAGAGAGACATTTGATCGTAAAAGTATATTTCTTAATCATCGGAAAGTTATTTAAAAACGCGGAAGGAAAGGAAGATTTAACTATCATTAAAAGCAGATTTAAGTCACAACGGAATTTTTTTTGTCAAACAAGGTATAACTAATGATGAACGTGTCATTGAAATATAACAAAGAGGGATATTTGTATTACAAAACGAATTGTCAGATGATCAGAGAATTTCATATATTTATAAAATATTTAAAACAATACATAAATGTCAAGTAAAAGACCAAATACTATTACCTATTCATTATTGTTGATAAATATCGATTCAATAAGAGATTATATTGATAATATTTATTTACAGAATATCATAGGGATTTTCTTTTTATACACAAATACATAGATGTACAAAAAATTTATATTAGCGCAAAAATACAAAAATAATCGCAAGAAGGATTGAATCTTGACATCGTTGACCTCGGAAATTGAGTACTCCATGTCTCAATGCGATCGCACTCAAGTGTGCGTCCAATTCTTCTGATTTCTCATATTGTTCAGAGTCACTACCGAAATTCTACTCATAATTTCAGTTCAATCTCTTTAATTCTTCTCCTTCGGAACGATATATTAAAGAACCTTTTTGATTAGTATACTATAGATAAGTAAGTATCTTCTAGAGCTAGAATTCTCATTAGCTACATGTAAAGCCTTATAGGCATTGCCGACATCAGTGTACCTGTAGCTATCTCATACCTCACAGGATCTATTGCTCGGTGTCTATATAATAATCGAAATAATCGTTTTCTTAAAACGGAATGGCGGTATCAATGTGATGAAGAGATTTGCTTGGTAAGTAACCACGTGGTGGTGGCATTGGTGTCCGAGTTGATGATGGCATTGGTGTCGGAATTGGTGGTGATACATAACCTAAGCCAAACGAAGCGAAATCATTCGGGTTCAATGTTGTTTGTTCATAAAATTTCAATCGGTTCACAGACATAGTGGATTTATTTTTGTCGATTTCTTCATTGCTGCTCAATCTAATAATACGAAATCTTTTCATTTCTGTCACAAATAACGGTTCTCTCCCTATTGTTATCATTGTAATTATAGCCACCTGGTACTTCCAAGACTTTCTGATCAGTGTCTACATAATTAAGACCATCTTTTTGAACCTGAATGCCAGTATCAGTGTTGTAGTTGTAATCATAAAGAGACTTGCTTAATTGTGGATAGTAACGTAATTGTACTGGTATAGTGCTAATAGTAGAGATTGTATAATACTTACGAGCTTGTCCTGATTCACATCGGGAGAGTTTGTTGCAGCTATCACTGTCGCTTCCATCAGAATGTACAAAGTAATTGTCTGGAAAATCTAAGAATAATATGTTTTTTTTTTAAATTATATATAAATCATATTTTTTAACGTTAAGAATTTAAAGGCTCACTAATATTAAATATAACAATTAAGAATTAGATTGGCTATAAGAGCCGTACGCGGATGTAAGTGCGTTATAACGGAAATTTTTATTTTTTCACTGGAACTTTGATGTGCACAAAGCACGAAAATTTTTGCTTAGTTCTTTGCCAAGACTTTATATGGAATTAATTCTCAATTCGAGAATTTTTAATTCCTATATTCCCCTCTGACCCTCCATATTTTTTAAATTCTATTATAGAATATGAAAGAAATTCTGAATATTCTTAAATATTGCCAAGATCAATTACCAAGCAATAAAGATAACAAAATATCACTATGGTATGTAAATATAACGTGTTTAAATTAGACATACAACAGTACTGAAGAGCAAACTATACTGATGCAATGATTTGTCTTACGATATATAATCCAATAAAATGTTATGCAATATTATTTTTTCTTGCGTGATGTGTATACAATTAATTATATGTATACATATTGTATATACAAATACATTACATATACATATATATATATATATATATATATATTGATATTGTAATTGAAAATTTAAGCTCTATAATTCCGAAAGAATCTTTTCGAGAGAAACAACAATGTAATTATCTATGTATTTTGTAACGTTTATTGTAAACACTTATTTCATATATACTTTATTAGTGAAATATTTAATATAATTAAATTATATAGTTTTATCAGTAATAAATATTAAATGATTTGGTATAATTATTTAATTTTTATACTTTATACTTTTTACTTTAATGATCACACTTAATATGTATTATTATGTATATGCATTTTAATATTAATTAGTTTTAAATTAAAGAAAATTTTTATTATAATTGTCTTATAATTTATTATAATCGAGAGAAATTAATTATATCGATAAAAAAGTATTCGATTTCTAAAAATAATGTCGATTTCAAAAATTGTAGATTCGTGACTATGTATACAATGACTGATATATGTATACAGATATTTTGTGACAGATTTGCGTTACAGATCACGCCTTATTCGCACAAAAATTAGGACTTACTAATGAATTCATGTTGAAAGAAGATATATACTATGAAATACTATATATACTTTTTCTTAACTGTAACGCGGAATTTTTTACTTCACTGATTTGTGCATCTTGTGCAAGCTATATATACCCTCTGAAGATTTCGAAAGTTTTGAATATATCTTAAACTTTTTTATTTCCTTGACATTTTTGTAATTCCAATAAACTACGTTCGCGAATGAGCCAAATACATATACACGCACATGCATGCAAGATTTTAAACTTGTATGTGATGGTCAACTATATGTAAAATCACAGAAAGTCGATTGAATTTGACTTTAATAGAGATGTCAATTTAAGATTCAACAAAACAGAATTATAAATCTGGTCACTGGAAAAAGAAACAGAAAAGAAAAATAACGTGCATCTTTTTACGTTATCTGATAATTATAATAAAAAATCACAGGAATTTTACCAAATGAGTTTAAAGAAGCCAAATTATGTGCGCAATTTGATGCAATTTCATATTTTGACTATAAAAAAATAGATTATACGGTCTATTTTATCACAAACAAAATTACAAATATGTATATATAAGAGCATGACAGATAATTAATATCAGAAATACTCAAAATTATTTTTAAATAAACGAAACTAAATGTGTGCACTTGCATGTCCAACACACTCCGTTTTACCTATTTACCATTTCATACAATGCTACATCTAATAAATTCATTTATAATTTTTATAGAAATTCTTAAGAAATTCCTATTATTTATTTTTTCAAGTCAATGAACCTTAGAGAGACTTTGCTTTTCTGAATAAATTCAATATCAATTGATACAAGATAATTTTTTTTAGATAAATAACATTCTCGTTCTTTTTTATGTGCTTCAAATAATTATTGATTTTACAATTAATTGTAAATGATGAAACTTTTTGTTATAAAATATAAAGAATGTAAGGAAGGGAGACTTGTTATGTGTGAGTACAATCTTTAGTATTTTTCATTATTATCATTTTGAAAATTAAAATAAAGAAATAACTATTTAATGTAACATTCAAATATATATAAACCAATTAATTAAGCTAAAATATATGAGATTATTTATATGTATATACATATAAGTGCGCTTTATTATTTTTATCTTTTCGCAAATATAATTAAGTACATTTGAAAGTAAATTTTTTTTCTATATGAATATGATAGATATTTAAGAACTTAATATCCAATAAAACAAAAATACTTTTATACTTTTTTTATATATGCATTATCATAATTTAGTCATGTACCTATATATTTATTTTTTTTTCTACCATATTATATTTTGTATAGCTCATAACATAGGGTTTTGAAGAATAAATTATTGCTATATTATATATGAAATTACGTGCCTACAACTTTTATTTTGACATAATTTAAAAATTAAAATGCCATAAGGCACAATTAATATTCGCAATTGAAATGCTAATCATGATCTTTTTTTTTCGAAAACTTTTTTTGTGATTTTTATTTTATAAAACAATATCTTTATAAAATAATAAATTACAAGAAAGTTTTTGAAAAAAATGATGCTTATGCATGAAGAAATTTGTATCGACAACTTTTTATAATTTTTTAGCGGTTCGATGCTTTAATACATCATTAACGCTCTTTTCGTTAGAAGTATTGTAAGCAGTTAACGCAATAATTAAAAAACCAAATATTATCAATTATCACCTATATTATTATTCTTCATAAATATCAATTCAATAGGATATGCTTAAATTGATGATATGCTATTTATAGATATATTATTGAGATTTTCTTTTTATACAACAGATGTTGTATAAAGAAAATCAAAATTTATGAATACGTACAAATATAAAAATAATTGTAAAAAGGGAACCGAATCTTTAGATTGTGAGATCTCGAAAATTGAGTACCCTATGTTTCGATGCAATCTCTCGCGATCGAATGCGCACCGAATTCTCCTGATCTTTTATTTTGTCCAGATTCGTCACTGATTCTACTCATACTTCCAGATCAATCGTTCCTCGTTCTCTTAAGGATGTTAAGCGATATATTGAAGAGCTTTCTTGATTAGTGGAGCTATGAGAAAGTGAGCATCTTGCGGTTGGAATCCGTTCTCATTGGCTATATATGAGACCTCGAAAATATTGCCCTCGTTGTCAGTGTAGCTGTAGCTGCCTCACGCTTCTAGGGCTTCCTGATCAGTGTCTACATTATTAAGGTACCCATCTTCCCGCGCCTGGATGCCGGTATCAGTATTATAATTGTAACGATAAAGAAGCTTGCTTAATTTAGGGTAACCAGGGAATGTAGGGCGGTGATAATGTGGTGTTGTACGAATAATTGCAGGAGAGACAGTAGGCGATGAATACACAAAACCCAGTTGTTTATTAGTGGTTGTCGATGGTGGAGTGGGTGCTAATCTCGTTATACCCGCTAATATCAATGTCATTTTCATCAAAACGCACAAGTTATTGTCTGAAAAACAAAGAATCGTATAGTTCTTTAAATCATAAATTTGATTTAAATTTTGTTTTAAAATACAGAAAAATTCCTAAATATTTTTATACTATCAAGATTGATTAACAATCTATAGGAACACCGAACTATCTTTGCATTAAGTAAAATATCTCTGTAGTGTAAATTTAATATGTCTAAATCAAATTATAATGTGTACAGTAATGGAGTAATTTGTTATCAGTATGTATCCTCGTCTTTCGACATATAATCTGATAAAGCGCATTGCAATATTGCTTTTTTGCGTCATGTACGTATAACTATTTATATTTTAATATAAATTAACGTATAATTACGATTTGTGTGTTAAATTACAATAAAATATTAACTTGTCTATATAATTAATGATTAGAGATTCAAGTAATAGCTTCAGATTTCCAGAAGAATTTTTTCAAGTAAAACAGAATATTTATGACAACGTCTGACTTATTTATACATTTTATAACATTTGTTGTAAGTTGTAAGCACTTGTATATATTTATTATTAGTTGATTTATTTAATAGTTAATTAAAATATGTTTAAATCTATAATGTATCAATATTATCTGTATCAATTAGATAATTTGGCATAACTATTTAATTTTTGCACTTTTATAATAACGACAATATCTCTTACAAAAGTTCACAAAAATTCACTTACCAATAAATTCATGTTGGGAAACAGAATATTACTAGTTGATAGCTACTCACTCCACCGACTTTAATACCTTGTATAAGCTATTTATATCTGACATCTAAAGATTCCATCACGTTTTATAATATCTTAGGCTCTCTATTCTCCTTCTCATGTGTATTATTATAATAAATTATGTTTGCGGATAAGGCAAATGCACATGCTTACGCATATAATACCTGATTTCCTTGGCAAGATTTTAAACCTATATGTTCGTAAAATCACAGAAAATCAAAGAAATAAAGTAAATCCGCCCGATTTACAATCCGACAGAAAAAAAATTATTAGAATCACCAGACATTATAAATCCTATTATTGAGAACAAAAAAAGAAAAATAATGTATACCTACTTCTGATAAATAATTACAAACATTACAACAATTACCAAATGAATTTAAAAACATGCCAAGGGACGCGTGCAATATGTTTGATTGCAGTTTCATATTTCAAGAACTGTTATAAAAACAGATTATACGATTCACTTATCGTAACTAACATTACAAATATATAAAAGTATGGGGAGATAATTTATATGAAGAAAATGTTTATAATGTTAACCAATACTCTAAAGTATCACTAATTGAAAAAGAATAGCAATAATATAGATATTTATATTGTGAGTATTAATATTTTCTTAAAAACTCGGACGATTTTAATTTTTGTATGTAGGACCTCTGCGTGAATTGATCATGATCCTGATTGCTATTATATGCAGAATCTGCTAATTGAGATATTAGTGTAATGTGCTTTTACCGATTATATAAAATGAATAATATGTGCAAACATATAAATTTATTGATAATGTTATACAAATATAAAAATAATTTTGACACAAATAGGTCGGTCTTCAGATTAATGGCCTCTACTTAGGATCGCAATCATGTCCGCGCCAGGTTTTTCATCTTGCCTGTGATTTGTTGATTTTATTCATATTTCTGTTACGTTTAATGTCTTTATTCTCCGTTCTCTTCGGGATGTTCAGCGATGTACAGAAGGGCCTTTATAATTAGTGGCGGTACTTCAGGCAAGTGAGCACCTTCCGGTTGAAATCCGCCCTCATTGGCTACATATAAAACCGCGAAGGTATTTCCCTCGTTGTCAGTGTAGCTGTAACTGTCTTGCGCTTCTATAGGACCTGATCAGTGCCTAGACTATATAAATGACCGTTTTCTTGCGCCTGGATGCCGGTATCAGTTTTATATTTGTAACTATAAAGAGACTTCCTTAGCCCTGTTGGAGGAGTAACGGCAGAAATAGTAACTTTTGGAGGCAAAGTTAGTTGCTTAAGTGTATTAGTGGTTGGTGTACTATAGGTAGATGCTCTTATTGCTGCTAATATCACCGTCGTTTTTATTAGAATGCATAAAGTGATTGTCTGAAAAACAAAGAATATTATAGTTCTTTAAATGTTATAGTTCATTTTGATTTATTATATTATTAAATTTTTTTTTCTTTTTCTTTTACAATACGAAAAAATTCTTAAATATTCTTATACAAGATTAATTAATATATATTATAGGGGGATACCAAACTATCTTTGTAGTAACTAAAATATCTCTGTAGTTTAAATTTATGTGTCTAAATTAAATTATATTATGTACAGTAATGAAGAATAACTTATTATCAGTACAATGTATCCTCATCTTACGGTATATAATCTGATAAAGCGCATTGCAATATTGCTTTTTGAATGATATACATACAACCAATTATATTTCCATATAATTAATGTGTAATTATGATTTTTTTAATTACAATAAAATATTAATTGGTTTATATGTATATAATTAATGATTAGGAATTCAAATAGCTTCAGATTTCCAGAATTTTTTCAAGTAAAAACAGACAATATATTACTTATTTATGACATCGTCTTATTTATGCATTTTATAACATTTGTTGAAAGCACTTGTATATATACAATATATTAGTTAATTAAAATATTTAAATCTATAATGTATCAATACTATCTGTATCAATTAGATTTTATTAAATAATTTGGCGTAACTATTTAATTCTTACACTATAATAATATCGATTAGTTTTAAATTAAAAATAATCATCATTATAATTGTTTAATCGAAAGAAATTGCTTGTGTCAATTTACAAAAATATTTGATTTACAAAAATAGTAGATTCGTAGTCCGCATATACAGATCTCGTGATACTGTGTTACATAATGCGTTTTATTCGCACAACAATTTGAACTCACTAATAAATGCATGTCAAAAAAATATACTATTTTCTCAGCTACAGCTCGGAAATTTCTTACTACACTGATTTAATATATCGTGTGGAAGCTTTATATATCTGCCATCCAAAGATTCCGGAACTTATTAAAATTCCTTAGGCTCTCCTCTCTCCTTGTCATTTTCATCATTTCAATGAATCACGTTTGCAGAAAGAGTCAAATGCGCATGCACGCACACATGTTGTGAAACCTGATTTCCTTGACAATATTTTAAACCTGAGATCAATCTTATACTGTATGTCCGTATAATCACAAAATATCGGCTGAACTTTAGTAAAGAAATGTGAATTCGCACATTTAATATATATATATATATATATATATATATATATATATATAATAAATTCTATAAAATGTTATACAAACAATTTTTCCAAACAGTTCTTTTGAATACTATTAATCAAAATAATTATTTGATTATTTATAGAAAGCCATTTAATCGTAAAAATTTATTTCTTAATCATCGCTGTTTAAAAATGCAAAAAAAGGAAGATTTTTCTGCCGTTAAAAGCAGAAGAAGTCACGACAAAATTCCTTTTTTGTCAAACAAGATGCAACTAATAATAATGAACGTATCATTGGAATTAATTAATTTAAAAAAGATGGATATTTGTGTTAACAGACAGTTTGTCAGATGCTCAGAGAATCTCATATTTATGAAATATTTAAAATAATACGTAGATGTCGCTTGTGTGATTAGTATAAATTAATGTTTATTATACTCGAATTACCGTATCATCGAATCACCATATTCATTAATATATATCTATATTAATATATATCTAAGATTCTTCTTCTTGAGATTTTAATTACCGAATTATCTCGTTTGAGAGTCCGCATTTAATCTGAAATTCCATAAACTTTTTTTCGATAAATGTCTTTCGAATGATCTCGTGTGGTCGGATGATATAAGTGCTGCTATTTTCTTGTCTAAGTACAGATGTCTCAATTCCTTGTGCTCGAACAGAACGATCATTAAGATTATCAAATCAATTGCTATCGTTTACAAATGTAAAATCACCTAATTATTAGGCTCACAAATTGTTTATACTAATGGCAATATGTTTCTTTCGATTGAATTTATTATTGCATGGTTCACATAAATTCGTATAGCAGGAACTAGAAATCTGTTTGCATATATATAAAAAAAATATAAATTGCATATAAGTGTATTGGTATACAATTGCATTATATAACTAACAGTTTGAAGAAAAAAAGAAAGAATATAAGAAGATAAAAGGTAGAATAATAGTAATAAAATAACTGCATATATTTAATGTTAACTGGTGTTAACTAATATCATATGTGATAAGCGTTTATTTCTCACGCAGTAATTTTTGGAAGGAATTATTTGAAAAGAATTAATTGATTATTATTATCAATATTGACACGTTTATTTTGCAAAATTTACAATGTGCCTTTACCGATGGTATAAAATTAATAATATTATATGCAAATGTTTTATAAATTTATTAATAATATTATACAAATACAAAAATAATTACGACGCGAATAGCGGATTCTCGAGATTGACGGCCTCCACGGGGATCGAATATCTGTCAATCCTCAAAGCGACCGCGATCGAGTCTGCACTTTTTTCGATATCATCTTGTCAAGACACGTCTGCGAATTGTCGATTTTATCCATATTTCTGTCACATTCAGTGTCTTTATTCCCCGTTCTCCTCGGGGTGTTCGGCGATGTATTGAAGGGCCCTTTTGATTAGTGGCGGTACCTCAGGTAAATGAGCACCTTCCGGCTGGAATCCGTTCTCGTTGGCTACATACGTAACTTGAAAAGTGTTGCCCTCGTTGTCAGTGTAGCTGTAGCTGCCTCGCGCTTCCAGAGTCTCCTGATCGGTGCCCGGATTATTCAGGTGACCGTCTTCCTGAGCCTGGATACCATTACCGGTCTCGTAGTTATAACTGTAGGAACCATCGGGGTTGGGCCCATCTAGAGCCTGCTTGACAATAGGAATTTCATTGTGAGATCTAGCTAATTCGTCAACTACAGCGTCGGGTGACGGTGCTGCTATTGCTGCTGCCACTACTACGAGGATGCACAAAGTTGTTGCCTATAAAGATAAAAAATCGTATTTTGAATCGTATGTTTAAAATTTAAAATTATACTAAACATCATGATATGCGGTAAAATTATAGTGAAAGAAAACACATAATTCGCGAATAACAAAATACTTCTACAAAAAAGATTATTCAATGAGCAATCGATAAATTTCGAAATATCTTTGTCAATATAAATATAAATGTCAAAATTAGACTTCAGAGTATTAAAGATAAGAAAAATTATTGTTAATGCAAAGTATCTTTTCTCGTATTATAGAATATCATTTAGTGAAACTCTTTACGATATTACTTTTTCTTATATCATGTGTAACGATTTATATTTTCATGTAATTAATGCGCGATATTATATATAAATCGCAATATGTAAACTATATTAATTTTATTCTATCTAAAATTCTCTGATATCTGTCTTTTATAATTAAAGTAGTTTCATAATTTTACAAAAAAAAAAACTTTTCAAGGAAAAACAGTTTAATACACGTAACAAAATATATTTATATATTTATGCACTTTGTAATACTTATTATAATTGCTTCTGTACATATTTATTTATCAGTTTATTGAAATGTTTAAACTACATGATTTTATCAATTTATAGTATAAATTATAAATATTAGATAGTTTGCCATAATTATTTAATTTTTATATCAATATGTTCAATTTATAATTTTAAATCAAAGAAAATTCAACACACATGATTGGTTCAATAAAATAAATTATTTATACAGATTTTGTAAAAAGCACTCTAGTTACAAAAATGCCGCAGATGCGAGACCACATATAAATATCTCGTGCCACTGCGTCACGTAACATCTCTTACTCGCACAAAAACTCACACTCACCAATGAATTCATGTTGAAAAAGGATATATATTATTTTTCCTAGCTGCTGCTCGAAAGTTTCTCACTGCACTGACTTAAGATCTCGTGCATGCCTTCCGCTTTATATATCCGCCACCCGAAGATTCTGGTAATACCTTATTTAAGCCCCTCTTGCTCCGAACTCCCTATGTCCCCACTCCAATGAGCCATATACCATACATCCGAATTTTTCGGATGAGTTAAACGCTCATTCACGCACACGCATATAGCACTCATATGCTTGTGCTTAAAATTGCAAAAGGTCGGATGAATCTAAATTTAATAAAGAAATGAACTCACTCATTTAAGATCTGATGGACAGAGTTCTAAATCCTGTCACTGTAAAAGGAAAAAAATAACGTGTTTTTTAGCGTGTCTAATAATTACAATTGAAAATCGCAGCTAAACAATTAATAATGACGCGTACATTAGGCTTAATGCAAATTCAGATTTTAATAGCTGTTATAAAAACAGACTACACCCATTTATCTTAAATAACAGACTAAGTCCATTTATATCTTAAATAAAATCTCAAACATATAAGAATATGGTAAATATTATTTGCTATCAGAAATATTCACACATAGTGCAAGTAATATCACAGCAGTACGAAAAGTATCACTGATTTGAAAAGGATTAAAGATAATCTATACGTATAATATAGCCAATATTAAATTAAATAAAATCTTATATATATAATATTTTTTAAAAAGACTATAACATCTCTCTCTCTCTCTCTCTCAAAGATGAGTATTGTCATAATTTTTTAAAAGGACTGTAACATCAAAATGAGTAGTTTTATTATATATTGCATAATTATGTAATTATTATGTTTGTTTGTAATACTTACTTAAAAACTTTATATACAAATTTTTAATTTTTAAAAAATATAATTAATAAAAAATAATTATTTTGTTATTTCAAGAAAGACATTTGATCGCGTTATCATATATCCATTAATTTATGAATAAGATAAAATAAGCAGGAAAGAAAGAAAAATATCATAATTTTAAAAACATATAATCATCACAGTGGGATTTGTTTTTTTTTTTTTATCGAAAATGATGCACAAGCAGCGATGATAAACGCGTCATTGGGATATAAAGAAGACAGATACCTGTGTTAAAGGACAACTCGTGACCATCGGAGAAACCCACATATTCATGATATGTTAAGAGCAACGCATAAGATATCGAATGCGATTGATGTAATGTTTATGGTAGTCGAATCACCGAACCCTCCAACATATCTCCGTGATCTTTTTCTTATTCAAATATTAGTTATCGCACTGTTCTGTGCAAGTTTGCATTGAACTTGGATTCTGAAATTCTCCGACGAATGTCTTACAAATTGTCTCTGGGTATCGTCGCAGATACAAGTAAGTACCACTGATTTTTTTCACAGTTTGTAAATAATATGTGTCATGTTTTCTATGCTCGACGTGAATAAAAGAACAATCATTAGATTTGTCAAATCAGTTGTCATTGTTCGCGATTTTATTTAATCACTGGTTTCACAGATTATTAATACTAGATGACATTTTTCAACGCATTTATTCTGGCGATTGAATTAATAATCGCATGTGTTTCGTATAATAAGTTAGAATGCTAGTCAGTTATAGCAGAAAATGATAATTTTTTAAATGCATATACATGTGCAAATAAATAAATATATATTATTTATTTTGTTTGAAAACATAGAATTGAAAACAATTATATTGTTTGTTAACATAGAAATTAATAATTATTATTGATATTTTTTATTAAATTATCTGGACTGATTTATTCTATAAACTGCATTATTATTGTTGTTGTTGTTATTATTATTATTATAGCAAGTTATTATTTAAAGACTTATTTAATATACAAAAATCATATAATAAAGATATGTGAGTTACTAATAATTAATTTTATATAATCTATATTATAATAGAAGTGTTTCTAATTAATTAGTGGCGATATAAATGTGTGAAAGAATAAAATAACGATATAAAAATTTATTTGTATACTATACTCGTATATTGAAGAAAGAAAATCGATACAAGAACATGGAAGCTAGAATAATAAAATTGAGAACACATTAACTTTATGTAATTATTATATATTATAACTAACATTAATTACATGTGTGATAAACACTCACGCAGTAATCGTTTAAGAAAAAGACAATTTGAAAAGTTACTTGAGAAGAATCAACTGTATTATCTGAATATACAATACATATTGATATGTTCATCTCGAAAGATTTACAACGCGCATTATTATGTACGATTATAATGTACCAATATGGTATCGTAAATTTAATAATATTATTTTGCGATGGCAACTTTCGGTTTTGAGTAACATCGCCCGCGGGTAACCTTCGGACACGTGTGAACAGTTTTCGTAAGAAGTTATTATTAAGCAGAGTTACATATATTACACAGTGGGACATACATATCTCAATTTACAGAGGAGGAAGACAAATCGTTCTTTTCGTCATTTCGCAAAGAAACAGCAAAAATTCTATTAAAAATAAAAAACAGAAAAAAAACCAACAATTATAACATAAATCAGAAGCTCAAACGATCCTGTTTGATAAAGTCGCGTAAAATTGGCGGAAACAACACGGACAAGTTGTCGCTGAATTAAATCGATCGGCTGTTACGTCAGGTGACAAATTTGTACTATTTAACAATAAGTAAAATCGTGCGCGTATTTGCCATTTATTTGAATCTCCGTTATTTACGTCGAGGTCGTCGTACATGACGTCTGCGGATATTTATCATCCGGCACCTGCACCGCTGAGATTCAGCAAAACTTTACGATCGTGTAATTTTCAGCCAAGTTCGAAACGCGAAAGCCTCCAATCTCGCCGAATCGCCGAAGGTCAGGATGCGCCGCGAGCAGCGTTTTGTTAGACACATCGTCACTTCATAATAAGCCGCCCCGTCTCTCTTCCGCCACACACAATATATGTATATTTCGTAATGAAATTAAACCTGTGCGTATACGGGTTTCTAATTTTCAAATTAATTACGCGCCTTCGCCTTGTATCCTCGTTAATCTTATCTTGTCGAATTTCTCAAGATGACGATACACTTGTTAAATTAATTTAATACCGCATTTGTAATTGTCCCGTAGATTGCGACGTAGATTGTAACACAAACCTACGACGAACGCGTAATTAAAATTACTTCAGTATGTCTCTGGGTATTGATTGCTCACAATGAATTTCAAATCGTGTAAATGACAAACAGTTATATGTATATTCCTTCTCATATGAATATTTTAAATTTTATTCAAAATTTTTAACCACAGAAGTTTAAATTAAAGAATAGATTATATACCTTTAAAAATAATTGAAAAACTAGAATCTACAATTTTGTTAAAATTAATATAACAGAGTTCCAGCATATATTATACATATATTATAATAATTTTATTACTGTATACATGTAAAATAATCATGTATTGCGGAATATTTTAATAATAATTATCAGCATTGTCACAAATTATCTTAAATTCTCACAACACGGCCTATTAATTTTAACTGCCAATATTTCTCTTGATGATCCCATTCGCCTCCTGCGATAATGAAGTAAGATACGCTGTAATTCGTATCCACACGGAGGTCTCATCCTGCAAACTCCCCCACCTTCCTCTGCCACCTGAATACTATATACAGCATTTTTACTTTCACGCGCGGCAGATGAGCCTCACTTGAGTTGCTTCAACGAAATGTTATGCAATCGATGATTAAAGAGCCGCGGACGACAGATTATGACAATTCATCACCTGTGCACACTTTGCAGGAGGATAGACACGTCCAGCATGCGTATTCATTGGAAATGCGCGCGCAAAGACCGAAATGAAAAATGATACCTCATGAAATTATCGATATCCGGCACACAGCCCGTTTGTGTGAAGCCGCAAGCTAATCAATCGTACCGCGAAAAGGTCCCTCGTTATTTAAATAATTCGATGTAATTTTAATCCGGCGCCTATGCATTATGCATATACTTGCATTTCATGAAATTGCACTTTACATTCCGTTGAATATTCGTTGAATATATGGTTGAATATATACAATGAATCAAAGAATCTCTATGGTTTAATTAAAAATAAAAAAGAAAAGATAAAAGAAAATTAAGATAATCTTTCCTCTTAAACTGAAATAGAAATTCATTAAGTTTTCCAATTTAATGAATAGAATGTTGCCTGTCTATTTTCAACATTTTTCACAATTTATATTAATTCTAAAAAAAATGACAATTGATGATCTATTATTAGAGAAACGATTCGACGCATACTTTTGTTTATTTATTTCATTGATTTGAGCTAGATTAAACATTCTCTTAATGTGCGTACTCTAGATAATTGCGAATCATTATTTTAATATTTGCAAAATTATGTTTGAAGCTATTTGCAAGTTTCTATTATTGCAAAAATTTGTATACATTAAAATTGTGTCTTTTATTCTCTTTCTTGTAGCGCAATCTATGATATTTTTTACTCACTCTCTGAGTACTTATAATACATCATTAATATTTACTCGATTGTGCTACAAACGAGAGAGAGAGAGAGAGAGATGAGCACAATAATTAATATTAGAATTCTTAAATAATATTCAATTTTTCTAAAAAGAAAAAAATTTGTAAATTTTATTAATACTTTAACATGTTCTGTTTATCTTGTTAAACTTGTTCTCGCTATACTTATTTTTCTGTTCCAAATATAATAACGCCCCGTAAAGAAAATCATAAGTCCCACTTCTACTTTATCGATAGTATGAGGAGAAATCGACGTGGAATCCTGCACGAAGTCAGCTAGAGGACTCAAACTGACATTTCCACTGCAACTTTTGCACACAACTAAGATGACGTTAACATAATTAACGTATAAATTACTTCTAACTGAAGATTGCTCGTTTATCTCGACTCCATAAATATTTAACACATGAAAGCAGGCTAAATCTATTTTTATGCATTTTTAAAAAAATAATTGGTCTCTGGCATTTAAACATGCTAATATAATATTTATAGTTAATAATTACATGTGACAAAATGGTGATATGTTTAAAAAAATTCACTGGGCTACCGTAATGAGAAATTCTTTCATTTGAACTGAAAACATACAAAAGATCTCGAGAACTTTCATTGTTAGCTTTGATTCGCGAATTCTACAATTGATTTATATATTATTTTTCTAAATAAAAATTTAATATCTCTCGACACAACTCCTGAATTATAAAAAATTAAAAACCTTGAAACTCTCATAAATTAAATTTCAAGGATACAGACAACTTTATTTTTCTGCCAAGTATATTCGCGCGATTTGAGTAGAGAAATTTATATATATTTATCAAGGCAAATTTAACGCTTAAATCTTAAAAGTTGCGAAAAATCATGGTCTGTGTATAAGTTTTGCTTTCGGAGATGAAATCCTTCCATTCGACAAGAGAAATATTGCGCTGTTTAGCGGGCACGAAATACACACACATGCAATATATTTCCAGCTATGGTTCACAATTTAGCGATTTTTTTATTTAATTATATGTACCAATGCAATCTCCGGTACAACAAACATAATTTTAGAATGCATCGTCGTGAAGCATGAATTTCTATTACTGAAATTACGTTTCTTCGCAATCGCTTTGCGTGCGCTTGTGTAGAATCGGTTTCATTAAAGAGACTTTCGTTTATCCATCTCAGAAGAAAGAATTCAAATGGGGCTACCATCTAAAAGGATACGATCGTGCCGATGCAAGTCCTTCGACTTATAACCTTTTTCTCACTGAGAGATTAATGACGCGCGCTACAATTGTAGATATTAGAGTTAGAGAAATTTATTGACTCCGAAAAGAAGAAGACGCGGCGATCGCGTGCGCGTTTCATCATTCTGTAATTGATTCCTTAATGCGACATTTAAATTACATTACTTAAACTCTATATTGATGGTAAAGCCTTAAATAATTCTCTTACAAAGCTTCTCGAATAAAGTGATAGACATGCTCGATTTTTATTTTTACAATTGAAATGAATAATCAGTAGAATGCAACATTTTCGTTATCCAATAAAATAATAAAATTAATAATATATTTTCTAAAAAAATCTGTGCTTCGATATCTTTTAATGACCTTACTTATAAATTAAAAGTGATGTATTAAAAATTATTTAAAAACAAAGATACTGCGTTATATCCACAATTGTTTTTATTTATTACATTTAATGTGAAATGAGTAAAAAATATGTAATAAAATATTATATATATTATCTAGAGCAATTTTTTAGTATTTAAAAAATGTTTAACGTTCTGTGGTTTTTACATTCAAATATTTAATTATTTACTTTTTCAAGGTTCGAGAAAATGGTCGAGAAACACCAGCTGTATCATCCCACGTGCGACAAGTCGCAGGATAAATGATAAATAAACTTTCGTATTCGGTTTGCATTGCACCTACCAAGGCTCCGCGAATTTGTTACACGTTGGTTGAATTTATAACGCGCGTAAAATAACGAAAATTTACATAACGAAATCATCGGGTCAACGTAAAATGCGGCCAAAACGCACGCCATTTTAGACGGTCCCGCGTTTTCTTTCACCAAGAAAAATTTACAATCGACTTAGCATAGAGAAATTTTTATTTTTCTTCCGAAACACAGAAAGGATAATCCTTCGTGACCAACGTGTTTGCTTGACGATATTTACTTTGTTGCCTTTAATATTTTACACGGATACAATTTTACAGCGCGGACGGAAGAGAGAAGCTATCTTTCAAACGCGCTTTTACTTTACAAATATGGATTTAATATTTTTTTATAATTTGTAAGTGTTCCAAATTTTTTAACAAAAAATTGTATCTTTTTTCATAAAATAGTCTTTTCAATAGTCTTTAATTAATTTTCAATGAATAGGTTATTTAGTTGATAAACAAATATGTCTATACTTCAAGCTATCTTGGCTAAACTAATCTTGAAATTTGATAGCCTTTGGTAAATACATGCCATACGTGCTTACTTTGTGAGCATGTATAGCACGCGAAATACGTGTAAGAAATTTCGCAGAAAAAGATAATAAATATTAAGAAAATTTCATCGCCAAGATGAAAGAGAAAATAAAAGAGAGATTATTTATTGATTATATTAATTTTTATAAGAAATGAAAAAGCGCGATCAATCATAAAAATCTAGGCAAAAGAAAAGCTAGAGAAATTTGAAATAATGGAAAAATGGTCTCCACTGTTTTTATATGTATTACTCGATTTTTGAGTAAAATCAACGAATACTCGACAAACATGAATATTTCACTGGAGTTCATCTTTATTGCCAATTTTGCAATCATCTCCCACTATAAGCTTCGTTAAATATGTCACAGCGTGCATGTGTGTTAATGTGTGTCAACATGCTGATCAAAAATGTATCAATGAGAGGGAGAATCCACTTTAGCAAGGTTTCGGCAATGCTATATATATAAAAGGCGCTTCTTTAATTTTTACAACAGAACAAACGACAGTGATCAGCATCATGAACGCTTTGGTGAGTCTATATATACTTAATATAATTAATAAAATATTAATCTATCACAATTATTCTTTGTGATTTTTTGTATTTTTATAATTTTAAAAATATCAGATTTGTTCACAAAAAACTGAAAGAAAATATCCTATGCACGAATTCCTGTAACATTTTTAGTCTCAGATTGTAAGAAAAAAATTAATTATAACGAATCAAATAAATATCATATCGATTACAATAACAGAAGTATATAAAATTATAAGTATATAATATATACAGGGTGTTTCTTAAACATATGTCAAAAATTTAAGGGATGATTTCTTGGGTCATTTTATGAATAAATTTATATCTTTGATGATTTTTTGAAAATTGTTCTGTTTTGAAGATACACACACACACACACACAAGGCGATAAAAATTTATAAGAAAATAATTAATAGCTGTAAAAGTTATTAATGTAGTGTTCAAAGAACTTCTTTATTGTCGTTATCCGCGATGCCAGAAAATATTGTATTAATAAAAATAAAAATATATTAAAAATATTGTATTTCTTGTAAATTTTTATCGTTCTGTATCTTCGAAAAATTATCAGAGGTATAAATTTTCATAAAATGACCTCAGAAATCATCCCTTGTATTTTTGACATATGTTTAAGAAACACTCTGTATAATATATATAAAGTATATAAAATTTAAATTTTGAACGTGTTTTACAATTAAAGTATTATATATTCCTGATTATTCCAACTGTCATACTCATGAAATTCTTTCGTCCTAACTTGATCACATATTTTTTTTCCAGACCGCCATACTTCTCTGCCTGCCCGCAGTGTTTGCGCTTCCTGTGCAACCGCAAAATACGCCGATCCCCAACCTGGCTTTGCATCTCTACGGACCAAAAGCGGACGGTTCGTACAGTTACAGTTACGAGACCGGAAACGGCATTCAGGCGAACGAACAGGGCCAGCTTGTCAAAACTGCAGATGGCAAGGAGGATGCTCTCTACGTTCAGGGATCTTTCAGTTATTCTGACCCCGATGGCAGACCCATCGCCCTGAGCTACGTTGCCGATGAGAACGGTTTCCATCCTGCGGGTGAACATCTACCAATTGCGCCTCCGATTCCCTCCGGTATCCTAAAGGCTCTGGACTATATCGCCCTGCATCCCGAGGAGGACAACTTGTAAAGGGTTCATCATTATGCTCAGATCGTATCAGTGAATTAATTACAGTGAATTCGAAATTTCCGTCAGTTTATATAGTGTCAAAAATTGAGATCATTGAAGTTATATGTCTTTATATTTCACGATCTCTTTATATTTTATTTTTTTACATCCACATAATGCAAGTTCTATGTTAAATAAATTCCTTTCGTTGCGAAGAACATCAGGATGCCAAATTAGTACAACTGATTAGTACTATTATGATAATTAAGAAATCTTACAGCGTGTGTACAGAACCATTGTGACGGCAATGTTTATATTAAACATTTGTTCTCAGCGATGAAATAAAAGTGCTGAAACGTAAATTCAGTTATACGTTTTTTTTTTTTTTCGATCGAAAGATTTATCTGACTTGATTGTGCCATAAACACGTCGCGACTATTCCGCTTATTGAAATATTAAATCGCTGGTGATTTGAATACGTCGGTGAATGAATTCGGTTGGCTGGTTCGCGAATAACACGAAGCGACATTTAATGACAAACCGCATGTGTAGATGACGTAATAATGGACGTGGCGAAATAGCGAGACATTGGCGTAATTGCCAACTTTATCGAAAGTATCTTGTGTGATGCGTAAAATTGATATATTTCTCAACTGTATATTTTTATACACATGCTCTACGTATAATTACTATGCAAATTATTCGAAGAGAATTTCTGCGAAGAACTCGCATGAAACTTCTTTTTATATGAGCATCATTTATTCTTGTATACAATTACCGAATTATTCTATCTGAGGGAATATCCTCGAAAGTAGATTTTCGCAATTCTGCGACTGAGAAATAGCACTCTCTAGGCGAGCACAATATCCCAGGGAACGGAGCACGTGCTAATCCAAAACGCGCGACACACAATCCTCGTGTGGCACGTATCCTCGCGGATACACAAAAGCGTGCGATTTAAATAAGATAAATGCGCGCATCTTACGGCGGGACGTGCAGCGGGTATAAAAACGAGAATTACGACATCGCATTAGCTAGTGTCCGTTACATTCAGAAGCTCGCTTATGCCGCGTTCGAGGACAGTGCATATGGCGCGTCCCGCTCCGAAAAAGGACGAGAGATGCCTGCGTATTAATAAATATACTGGTGTCGCAAAATCGCGTATCGATCCGACATCGTCGACATAAAAGAGCTCGTGCCTCGGATGCCTCTACATCCATTTGCATTAATAGAAACGTAAATACGACATTGTGTTAATTAAATGAGCGTCGTGCGATTACAAATGCCTTGAGATTAATTTATTCCTGAGATATTTTCCATATTCAACGTATATATCTCTGTGGCCGGAACGATTAAATCACACAGTTCGTCGGTGATGCTGCGCTTCAAGGAATAACGTTGATAATAGTACGAAATTGCGAGGTGAAAAGACTTTGATCTCTATCTCTTTCTCTCTCTTTACGTTAAATTGAAAATATTTTTCGCGCAAGACAAACCTCTTCAATCTCGGACTGACGTCTTTCCTCTCGTAAATCACTCTACCCTCAGGGCGTACTTTAAGGAATTTACGCTGGACGAGAAAATGTGGCATTCGCTCCACCCAGTTGCCCCAATTCACGGTTACTTAACAAATTTATTTATTCCCATATTATATACAGTCTGGCAATTATTGATTTTGAAACAATGGTAAGAGAAATATACGTCTATGGCCATAATTTGAATATAAATATGTTATATAAATGTCGCGAAATAATATTCTTTTTTTTTTATATAAATCTCATTAAACTTTTCTTAATCCTCTTTATCTCTTCTTAATTTTCTTTATCTCGTGTTCTTTGATCTATGTATACACTAGGAGATCAAAGACGCGCAAAGTCTCTGCAAGCTCTGTATCGCGTGATATCCGCGCGGGAATCTGCATCTGCATACGAGTCTCGCAATCAGGCGGATGCAACGATTGAATGCACCTCGAAATATCTAATCGCTAGCCCGATCATCGTAGATCTCTCGCGCTTCCGCCACGAAATCACGCCCCGACCGAATTGCTGCTTGCGATTGACAATTCTAGATACGTTGGATTGATCGATGTTTCGGATACCGTGAGGTAGTTATTTCAAAAATTGCATCGTGATTAATTGTCGTGGATGTTTCCCGATATAAGACAACTGCTTCAAGAAGCAAATAAGGCATTTCACTATAATATATGATATAATATGACAATATAATCGAAATAAATTAATACTCAAACACTGTCCAAAAATTAACGATTCGTTGACTCGACATTTAATTTGACGTTTCATCTAATCATCTCTTTCTTTCTATATTTAGAACAGGAGGACAATTATTCTTTAACAATCGTCGCTCGTGTGGAAATCGCGTTACTCAACTATCAAATAACTCATTGTAAGAGCGGTCTTGTTGTCGACGAAGGTCTAGCACCGCCAATTAAATGCGCGAAATATCTCTACACGAATCTAAAGTCCGCCTCCGCGCGGATACAATAGCTGACTGCATGCTCGAAAGATATCAGCTGATCATCCTCCGTGCACCACTCCGTTCTCCTTTTCGCATTTTATCGCAATTCACGGGAATTTACAGATTGAATTGCCGCGCAGATCGAACAGTTTTAAAGATCGACCCAATGGCGTCTTCTGGAATGAACAAACAAAGTAATGAATTTCAAGATTCCCCTAGAGACCCCATTATGAACAAACTATTACGTAAGAACTTTTTTTAGAATATGTTTATCTATATTATACAAGTGTGATAAAAGAAGAAGTATTCTTGAATTGATATTTCTATTTTTGTTAATTATGCTATTCTTCTATATAGACACATAAAAATTATTTTAATTTGAAAAAATTAGTGTAATTTCTACGTCTTTTTTAGATTGTTTAATATAACAAGCACCTCCAAGATAATTTCAATGCTTATGAGCGGCTCTAAATCTTAATGTTAAATGGTTATGCAACTAACAAAATTAGACTATCAGATTCAAGAGATTACCACATACAACTATATCGGTTCCTCCCAGGTATGCGCATTCATCATCTCTCGTTGCATCGCGCCCTCGCCAAGGAGAAAGTTTTCTTCGTCACGACATCTCAGCATGCTCCTTTTGAGCTAGTTATAGATTTTTTGACGATCCCGATTGATTCCCATATCGATTTGCGCGATCGCATAGTCACGATCGCGCACTTAAGAAACGATAAATAATGAAATGATGATGGAATGAAAATGATGATGCTGATACTGTGTAACATCAACAGGTCAAATATCGAACATATTTAAATAAAATACACTTTAATTATTTCCGCGTTTAATAGTCTAACATAATTTTTTTTAATTTACATATTATATAATTTTTAGGTATACAATATTAGGATATTACAAAGAGCGCGCTATTTATTTCCTTATACTACATATTATTTAATAAACTGCAATTAAAAAACTCAAATTTATCATAATAAAAGTTTTTCTAATATATTAATTGTTTAATTAATAATTACTAAATAATTTAAGAAACATAGTATTTCGTATACATATATTTTATGATACATAAAATATTTCGTTAACGAATTTATTGTGTTCGATCTTGACAATGTATAGTGTGCTATTGTTCACACGGCACGACATTGTTATTAGTCGCTCAAGCAGTATAGAAGTCTTGAAGTCAAATATATATATTTAAAATTTTTCACACCGATCTAAATGTAATTTCCTATTCGGATTGAGAACGCGCGATAAGACAAGAATCGCAAAATTGATTAATGTAACAAAAGGTGATAATTTGCTATAGTAATTATTCACTGATTAATTTAATTACTTTTTTAACTTTCAATAAATGACACGTAACAATGGCTTTTTATCGAAGCGCATATCTCGCGCAATTTATTTATTCCAAGTAAGAATTTATTATTTGAGTAAGAGGGAGAGAATCAAAACGATATAAACTCTCAAAGAAATAAACTTGAAATTTTTAAGAAAATATTAAAAAATGAATAAGATCATTAAATTAATTTTCACTATTAACAATCCATAAGCATATAAAAGTGACAGATATTTATCAAAATAAATTTTCGAGAAAATAAAATCATGTAATGACAGTTGCTCACAACGAGAAAACTAACGAGTATCAGAGAAAAGAAGGCAACAATAAACTTCGAGACTTTCGAGAAGGCTTTGATACATCCGAGTAATGAATTTAACATGCCTTGTGTTCTTTTTCTTAAATAATTCTCTTTTTTATTTATAGCTATATTATTTGAAAAGTAATTTATTATGCATTTAATTATTTAATTAACGGCGGTGACATTTTAGCATGATATTATGCCGCTGCTAAATTTCCTATTTCGCAGTCTTTTATGCCGAAAGCATTATAAACGACGTGTGTCTCAATACTCGTAAAGAACTATAAACGTTAAATTTCTACAGCAGAAGTTTCGTCTCGATGAGATTAGACGAGACGATCTTCGCGCATTTCTTGCGACATAACGTCATAGATCATAGATCGCTCGATTATTGTACGAAGAATAAATCATAAATTATTCAGTCGTGAAAATAGAGAAAATACTACTAAATTTTCGCCTTTTGCAATATTCCAAACACGAAAAAAATTATCATAAGATAAATGTATTTAACAAAAAAACTTTGCGAATAGTACAGAGTTTATTTCAGAATTATCAATTTTAGATTTAAGTCAGATTCTTATCCGGCGAATTTGAAATTGATTAATAGCGATTGTAATATACCTATATATATCACAGCCTCATCTCATCTCGTATCAGTATTCCGAAAGTAATCTCTCGCTAATGGATCGCATGAACTTATTCCGGTAAATCAGTAGAAGAGAGGCAAAACACGCGCGGCGCGTGCGCGCGTGTATGAAAGGCGACCTTGACATATAAGTACATATCATACGAACGTTCTAAGAGAGCGCCTGCCCGCAGGCGAGAAGACGTAACGTGCGCGCACGCCAAATTCAATTTTACTTTCATCCCGCGCGAGCAAAACGTTCTCCCAGAGAACGTTCTTCTACGAAAATTACTTTGACAACTCGTGAGAGGCGAGACGACCCGCGACCGACTTTTAAGGCGTCCGATTAACATGAGAACCCCGGCTGTTCCTTCCTCCAGTATTTTGCGCGCCTTTTAAACCCCCCGGGAAGGTGGTCCGTTTGATATTCGTGAGACAGTACTGTTCTTCTTCAAGCCCGATAGAAATCTCTGGCTGTTTCGTGCACGTCTCAGAAACGACAGAGAAATTATGGATATCCTGAAAAGAGAATATATTTTCGACGAAGAATATATTTTCTTACATAATTTTCTGACGAAAAACATTAAAGTCGTTGAGCAAGTAGTTGCAAGTTTAAAACAACAAATCAATTAGCAATTATATTAACATTACTTCCGCCTCTTTGCTTCGAGACCTCGAGATTATTACTAGCATCATTGCTAGAGTAATTATGTTCTCATCGGCCGATGATGAGTCATTGGAACGATATTTTTTTAAATTAATAGCTTCGAGCAACAACGCGAAAAGAAATAAAATGGAGAGATCCAATTAGTAGTTCATCTCGGGTTAAGGCAGAAATAACATGTAAGAAAATTCATTAATCATTCATAACGATGTAATAATCACGTATATATTTAAGACGTATTTAACATAAATGTATTTCATGTATAATTACTCAGAATAACATCTTCAGACTCTACATTTAAATTAGAAATGAAAAATTATTAAAAGAATTTTGAATTGATATAAATAATAATATATGATATTAATAATTAGTCTTTTTACTTTATTTCGCGAATATATAAAATTAAGACATATTAATATCGTTGACATATAATTATAATAATATCTTAAATGTCCTCAATTTTGATGCGTTTAAAATAAAGAATACATTGTAATCATTGTCAATAAAAATTCATCAACTTTGTTTCCAGCAATTAATTAAAAATTGATTAAACTTTGAGAAAATCTATTGATTGTTAATGAAAAGATATAATCAGATTGTATTACATTATAACGGGATATATACTGTTTACGCTTCGAATATTTTATTTATAGCGATAAGTATTTTCTATAACTCCAACAACTGACACACACACACACACAATGAGCAAAAAGAAACTAATCATTGCAAAAAACTCTGATATTAAGTATTTTTATTAAACACTAACATCGATAAAAAACTGTTATTATGTTATATAATAGACAGACGTATTTTCTTTAAATAGATCTACTACGCTTAAAAAAATCATTATCAATTTATAAAGAAATCACTAAGATTAATTCTATATTTATGGATGTGTGAATTTGCATTAGCCATTCTCTTCTATAAATAAATAGATAAATAAATATATATGTAATATTGTTAAATTACAAGACCATATATAGATAATAATATCGGTATTAAACAATTTTTCATATAGGAACAAGTCAGACGATGGGTTCAAATAGTGACGGATAGATTAAGGGCGAAAGATCTGCAAGGGTTCGAATGTGAGGAGATGCATCTCGCGCAAGAGGCTCGAAATATCATCTGGCAGAGGAACGCGTTGCAATCCGCGGCCTTATAAGTACGATATAACGGCGACTAGTTGTTGCAATATAGAGGCACGTCGTCTCACCCCGGCTATTCCTAAGGCCGTGTCGAAAAGGAAAGGTTGCACGCGGATGCGCCTACCAGTCGCGGCGCATCTCGAGGAATGCACGCTTGAATGAAAGCCGGCTACGAGAGAGAGAAAAATGATGGAGAAAAACGAAATTGACAGAATGGAGCAAAGAAGAGGATGCGCGAGCAAACGACTGCGTGAATGGATGAGGCAAACATATATGTATATACGAAGAGAATCGCGATTGGTTTTTATATAAAACGAAACAAGATTTAGGACAGCTAAATGAAGCTGTCTCGTCGGATTCTCATAAAGTATAATTAATATATTCGTTAAAATATTTAGGACAGCTAAATGAAGCTGTCTCGTCGGATTCTCATAAAGTATAATTAATATTCGTTAAAATATTTATTGTTAAAAAATTTAAACTGGAGAGAGTTTTTGGAACAGTCTATACATTTTTCTCTTTAAACCTGCGAAGGACACTTGTCGACAATACAAATTATCCGCTTACGTTCATGCAGAAGAAACCAAGTGCCTGGCGCCGAAGTGGCTGCGTTTATCGCTGACATTTCGAGTAATGATCAATAACTTCGTGTACCGTTGTTAGTTTCGTGAGCTTGTCAGTAGGTTTGTTCGTGCGAAAAACGCGGCGCCGGAAATCGACAGGTCAACAAGATCGCTTCAATACTCGATTAATATAACGGAGTCAGATCCGATCCCATAAATCAAATTAAATGTAAAATAATCTTTGTGTATGACTTTATAGTATATTATATTTTAATCATTTATTCAAGAAAATGTATATGTATATTCTCTTGTATAAAGATGTTTGCAAGTTGGCTTTGTGATTTACACGATTGACACATCCTGAAACTTCTACATAAAACAATTTGCAAATCCTGATCGCGCAAATCTAGAGATTCTACGCGAGAAGGATGTAAATTTTCCGACTTGCTAGGAAAGCGCAGTTAATGTTAATTTAATTATATTGTTTGTAAAGATCGCAAAAAATGGTCGTGCATGTAATTTATCGATTGCGTGAAACATATCAGCATATGAACTGATGAAACGCGTAAACGGCCGATAGTGACGCAATTATATTTGATCATTCTGTACATTCTTGTGTCTGTGCTCTCGCTGGGAGACAAGATAATGCTCGAACGATTGCATCAGTGATCGTCGTTGGACATTCAAGTATTATACGTTTACTTGTATATACATATAACCTTTTGGATTATACGCATATATAGTCAAGTTTTTGATATTTCAGATACCATTTAGTAAAATCCTTGCGCAAGTTTAGAGGACACAAAGTATATTATTACGTGCTGAATGATTGACACAAAAAACGCGCGATTACTTAATGTAAGTATCTAAAAAATTTTTAACATTTTAGTGATGAGTCTAAAAAATTTCCACGATAAATATCACATTATAAATCAACACAAAATTCTCATTAGAATTAAAATTATTGCTATAACTCAATATCATTAATTGTTCCATTATTGATTATATTATTTTACATTGTTTCAATTTTTTTTATAAAAAGTATAAAGAAATTGTTATGAGATATATATATATACTTTGTTAAAATAAAAAATTTATGAAAAAGTTAAATAATAAAAATCTTCATAAAAATGTTAGATTTCGGAAATACAATTATCTAAAATAATTAAATTTACAAATTCGAGGAAATGATATTTAGTTAAGAAAGTGGACTAGCAAAGTATTAAAAAAAGTCTAACGCTTAATTTGATACACGAGGCGATTTTTCGGCGCGAAACTGTCGACCAAAAAAGGGAAGTGAAAAGAGCGAACCACGCGATAACGAGACACATGTGCGGCTCGAACTTAATCACCAATTAAAATATTTGGCGAGAGTACATATTCGGCAGTGCCCATCGTCGTTATGAAAATTGATCCTTGCATAGGCTTTGACAGCTTTCGCTATTACACCAACACGCAATTATAATATTGTTTTTGTAATTTTAAAAGTTCACCATAGAGAAATCTTATTACGTTAAGTAATCAAATATTAATAAAATTATAAAAATAATTTTTAATATAACTCTAAAAAATTTACTTTATTAAAAATTATTAATGTTTTATCTTTTCTTAATTTCTTAATTTTCTTTTCTAATTTCTCATTTCCCTTTCTCTTTTTTTTTAATAATTCTTTTTTACATAAAAATTTTCTTTCTTTTGTACTACTCTTTTATAAGCAAAGCAGTATTTAATGACTCTTCTAAAATTGTTATATTATCATATGTTATTATATAATAATTTTTTAATTAATTTATATATTATAATTGTTTATATATTATATATTAATAATTTATTTGTAATTTAATTAAATTATATAATAATACTTATAATAAGTTATCTGTTATTATATAAATGTTACTGTTTTATATATCGTTGACATAGAATGTTATTTTTCGCTTTTCGTTTTTCATCTCATTTTTCATTGCTTAAATACTTACCGAAGACATAAGACGAGGATAAAGGATCAAGACGCATAAATTTTTTCTGTAATTTTTTTATTAATTAGTCTGTTGAAGATAATGGTCCAAAGGAAGGACTGAGTTAATTAAAGAAGATTATAAGAAAAATTTCCTGCGCCTACTTTCTGCATCTGACTTTTATTACCCCATTTCCTACCTGAATTTTTGTATTTATATATCAGAGCCCTTTCGTTTTCTAATTTAATCTTTTATTATAAAAATTAAAGATAGAGTATAGTTTTTCAATTTTAGGTGTAAAATTAAATTTATAGAATTTTTCTTAAAACAAAAATGTTTGATCTATTTAATTCTCTCATATTATTTTAGTTTCTAGTAAATATAGAAATTGTGTGAAGCAATTGAAGAGATGTGTATGTCAGAAAACTCTGCTGAATGCATTCGAATCACGGTCGCCGAAATGATGTGCCTTATAAGCTGCGAATTCAGATCTCGTGAAAAGATCCCAGAGACCGAACATTAATCTTGAAGACGCAACCTATTACGGCAACGACCGACCAGCCTCAGGGACTCGATACGATACTAGGGTATCTTTTAAAGTAACGAAATATTGTTATGGTACAACTTTCTCATTATCGCGTTCATCTCGTATGGGGAAACGCCGATTGTATTATAATTATAAATTCAGCACGACATGAAGTGGGGTAGGAATACGACCGGTTGTGATACGCCCGTATCGAGATGGTATCCGATCTGTCAAGTGAATAAAAAATGGGAAGCATCAAGAGTGCATCGTTCGCAATGTTGGTCAGCGAAGCGACGTATTGCTCGAGAAATCGCAATTGCAGGCTTTCCCAATTGTAAATATTTTAAATTGTAATGAATAACGAGATATTGCATGATGCCGAAGTGCATAAAAATATAAAAGTTGATATCTTTTTGTCTGAATAAAGTATTTATATTACTTAAGCACGGTAGTTTTGCAAGTTTTTATATATTACAATTTCCATAATAATACAAGTCTTCATTAGAAAAAAATGTATGTAATAAAACTTATATGTATATAGAATGTTCTCTTTCTTTTTTCTTTTCTTGTCAATGTCTATAAAGCGACGTGACATCTGCAACGACTCGAAAGACTCTATGTGCGCGTTAACAAGCGATTAGATAAAGTGGTAAATGTTACTCAGAAATATAAGAAATTAATGATGCGATAAGAGTAAATCTGACAATAAAAAAAAATTTTATTGCATTTACGATCGCGCATAATTTTTTCATAAATTTTTTATTTTAACAAAGTATATATATATATATATATCTCATAACAATTTTGTTATACTTTTTATAAAAAAATTATGTATATAGAATGTACTCTTTTTTTTTCTTTTTTTGTCGATATCTAATAAAACGACGTGACATCTGCAACGACTCGAAAGACTCTATGTGCGCGTTAACAAGCGATTAGATAAAGTGGTAAATGTTACTCAGAAATATAAGAAATTAATGATGCGATGAGAGTGAATCTGACAATAAAAAAAATGTAATTGCATTTACGATCGCGCATAATCGCGGTGCTCTCTTCGAGGGATTTCTTCGAGGTGTAGCCTCTTCGAAGAAAGATGCACTCGTAAATCCCGAGATAGCAGACGTTACCCAGTTAGCCGCTTTCACGACTGATATTTATTTGCTCATCCTTTGTGCCTGCCTTCGCGTCGCGGTCGCGTTATGTAATACAGCTAATTAAATGCCCAAACGCGCGCTAACTTTCCCCTATATTTGCCAGACGGTCGTCTTACAATCGACCAGATAGCGATCCGTTCAATCCGTTCCTCCTCGATTAATATTTCTTGTGTGTTTGGAACGCTTGTTCCACAAAAGATCTTGCAAATTCACGGTAAAAAACTTGAGTAAACTTGAGTACAAATATAGTTTCGACATAAAATAAAATTTATTTATTTATTTTATAAAAAATTATATAAAAAATTATATAAAAAATTAATTAATCTTCTTATTATTAACAAGACAAGACTTCAAATGCAGTTTTCCTTCAAAAGAGATTTACACATTCTTGCGTTTAATATATTTTTTAGTTTTGTATGATAGTAATATTGCTCAAAAATATTTAAAATTAATTAAGATTATAAATTATATATTAAACTTTTCTCTCTCTTATTTTTTCTTAATAAAATCTTTTAAAGAATGTTTTTGGTCAAAATAAAAGAGTCATCAGACTTTAATGTGCATGTCAACTATTTCCTAACACAATTATGTGTGTTGGATAGTTTCTGCACAATATTTTGTGAATACTACGTTACCGTGAAAATATTGTGTTATAAATTACTGTGAACCGAGATGTTTCATTATTATCCGCGGCACGTTAAAATATTCAATAAACAATCGCGAGGCGCCAGTTTAGCATTTATCATGTCGAGCGTCCTCGACTTTCAAAAGAAACATACAACACCCGTCTCTTCCTAGTTCCTTTTGATGAATTATTTTAAATCAACCGCGACTTTTCATGCATTCCAAAGCAACTTGAAAGTGCAAATGCGCAGACTTCAAGAAAATCATTCGGATATATCGATGACGTGACTTTGTGAATCACGTTGGTACACGACGTGGCTACACGGCGAGCAGCTGGCATTCCTAGAGACACGGGAGAATTTATTGTCGTGCTACGTGCTTCTTACATTTCCCGTAAAAGAAGAAAACTAACGCCTATCGAGGCATTATTCACTGTTCCTTCCGACGGATTCTGTCTAATGTTACATCGGTATATTTCGCCGGTAATGTCCACGATCAATAATCGTACGGAGAAAATGGACGGCCTTCATCCCACTTTACCAAAGTTCCACCGAAGAAGAGGAGAAAAAAGGGAGATTCTCTGACATAAGCTGCTACTCTAATTTACGTAATTAATTTCAGCAATATTTCATAATTTTATTGGCACTGAAGAGTTTGACTGCTAAAGCAGTCTTATGCCATGTTTTTGTCATATCCCTAGATTGACTTTTCAAATTAATATCTTATATTTCTCTCCCTCTTCGTACCTTTCAATAGCCAATAGTTTTATACAGAATTTGCGAGACAAATATAAAGCCTTTTGGAGCTTATGCAGAGACATTAATATGGCTGATCGGGGATATTTACTGACAATCTCAAACATCCCGATGGAATAGCATTGATTATTAATTAGATACGCATGTTAGGTACATGCATAATCCCGTACAGCTTCCGGCACATGCATCGCTTTAAATCAGCCGTATCGAGACGTATCGTGCATATCATGTTATATAATAAGAAAGAAGTTACTATCGCGCGTTACGTGGTTCCGCGTTGAAAATTAAAAAAGAAAATCCTATTTTGCAAAGACGCAATTTACACACGCATGGATACAAAAAAATAACATTTCTATAATCGGCAAAAAATTTGGAGCAACTCATCGTGCTAAGAACTTAAATTTTCGCTCCGTTTCTCTTCAAATTCCTCAATTGCGATTGCAACAAATATACGCTGAATGCAAATTCATTATTCCCCTATACGGCGGAAAGTTCATTCATGACAACGTAAACGCGATATAGTGCGGGCTCCATATAATTATCACTCGGTAATGAGAGATTGTCAGCTTCCGATTGATTAGAACGAACGCGATGCAGCTGCATGTGTCGTACGTTGATGCGCGAGTGTCCAGTTTCATTTTGCCTCGCTAAATCCCAGCGAGCGCGCGAGTAATTTGGCCTCTACTACGATTAGAAAAATCAAGGTAAATAGCTATTTGACAAGCGTTCGACTGATTGTTTAATGACGGCGTGATTTATCGATTAGACTCGCGAAACGCGTGTTGATAATGACGCGCGAGTAACATTACACAATATTTATGCGAATGATGGAACAGTAAAATTGCCGGTTAATGACTGGGAAATAATGGAAAAACAATTCAATTTTATTGCGTTCGTGTATTACTAAAGAAAAATAATGAAACGATGAGCAATGTATCTAATAAGCCTTCAGTGGGAGATACGAGGTTAAACTATTCTCATGCTTATATCACATGTATGTCTTTGTTTGAGTATAAAAATATAGTTTTTATTTTACAAAAATGCATAAAGCTGTCGATAATCATAAGCAGATTTCTGAACATGGCGCGTTCAGTTTTCACTCTCGAGCTTTTAATCTTTAACATTAACGATACTTGAAAATTCTTTAAAAAATAACTGGAAAATAATGTATAAAATTATTAAGAACATTATTTCAACTATAGAGAAAATCTTTTACAAATTTCTATATACATATTGGAGATAGAATCTTTATATCCGAAAGCATTGTTCAGCAGAATCCTTCTTAAATTTGATGTAAGAGAAAAAATAATGGAAGGAATAAAAATTTAAAGAGACACAACGAGAAAAGCATTAAGCATTTCTTGCAATAATCGAGTTTTCTTAAAATAACCATATTTCCAATAAATTACTCAATCAATAAAATAATAAAAAAATATTCATATGTATATATAATATATTCAAACGCACTAATGAGAGTTTGTACCAGAGAAAAAAATACACACAATTCATTTCCGGATAAAAAAGAATCGACAAAAAGGAATGATTTGCTGCGCACATCGTTAAAGAAACGATGATAATTAAGCAAGCATCCTCTAACGGGGACCCAATGACATTTAGCGCAGTGTGACATAGTGATCTCGGGGAAGATGGTCTCTCCACGATGTCGATGTAGAGTGTGTCGTCTCTCTGCGTCCCCCACGTACGAGCTCCCTATGGCGGCGACACACAACACACGTACCTAAACATACATTTATACAGCTCTACGTGTGTTAAACGTAAATCCGTGTAAATCTCGACCCCTCTATGTGCATCCTATGTGCATCCTACTCGTGACATGGTGGCCATCGGTGCATCAAGCCGACGGTGGTGTTGGTGATGCCTTCAGGGGTATATATACGACGAGCGCTGCGGGGCTTGATAAACACTTGCCCATCAGCGATTACTGCTGCAGCATGTATACGTCATTGGTAAGCGTTAATTAAGAGGATAAAGATTCGGAATGGAGAGAATAAGGAAGAGCCAGCTTTCGTGCACTCCGCGATAGAGTCGCGCGATAATATACGCGAGACAATCGTAGTCAGATCCTGTGAATTTGGCGGTGCATTTCACGGCGATTCCCTGTGCGCGTTCTCCCTAACCTTCTGTGAATTACGTTGTTGTAAGTGACACTCCGCGATTATTCGGTATAGCATACCGAGAGAGAGAGAGAGAGAGAGCTCCGGGGGACTGTCGGATGTTATGGTAGGTAGAACGAGGGGGCGAGGGACCGAAGGGTAAGTAGCGTCTCCCGGAGGATCGGCGGTAAGGATATCGATCGTTGCCATCGGGAATACACTCCGAAATTTGTCATCTTCGTGTAACGCGTTTTTAGATACTAAATGCTTGGACGAACAATACGGTGCAATGTGTTTTAACGGGGAAACTGAAATAATATTTCATTTCTCAAAAAAATATTAAGCCATCAATAAGTTTTGCGTTACAAGAAATAAAAGAAGAGAGAAATTAGGAGGGATTTTAAATTGATTTTAAATTTTAGCGTAAAAATTAATTATTTCGATTTTTGACAATAATATAACTGTATATGATTTCACAACGGTAATAATAATTAACATTCTCGCAATAATATCCCATGCGTTCTAACAATATATTGTTTTGTGCTTCACCTCGAACCTCGAAATATCATTTTATTTGTAATATCACGAACGTGTCACACACAATTGGGACAATAAAGGTAATAATAATTCACATATTGTATTATAGCATAATGTGACATTAATTTATGATCATTAACATCGTTTGTTTCATTCGAAGCGCGGCGTCTGATCTAATAACGCTGATCTACTACCGCGACTCCCGTCGCGTCTGACTCAAAACGGTATCACTACTCGGCGCCCGTTTCCACTGATTCTCGCGGAACTTTCTCTCCGTCTCTCTCTCGCAGCACGCTCGATTTAACAATGGCAACGACGTTGTTTAAAATTAAATCAACAATAATTTCGATCGCGACAAATAAACACATATCCTGTATATTATGATTTCTGAAAAATTCTATGAGAATATTTTCAAAGATCTTTCTACACACATCAGGGTGTACGCATTGTTCCTAATTACCTCGTGAAAAACCGCCGTAGCTAAATCACCGTTTTTATTAACCATCGTGCAAATCGCGTCGTGGGTTGAATATCTAAGTGGCGGTAGCCATTAGCGCATTTCGCATAAACACTTGTGCAACGACGAGAACGTCAAACGAGGAAGCTGACGAAAAGGCTAATGTTCATCTGACGTTTATGCATGTGGAAGCTTGCGCAGTGTGATGGTTGACTAAGATCGTTTAGTTCTCTCTATATTGCGATGTAATGCGTGTTATATCAGTGGATTGGATATATATTTTATATCGTTATACATCAGTATTAAATTATATTCGTGCCGCGGATGCATTCTCGTTCGCGTAATTGTCACTTTAATCGAAATTCCATCTGATATCGATGAACGATAGGTCAATCAATAATTTTATGATATTTTAAGTGATCGTAATTTTCAAAGATGAAGTTATTACTTTTAATCTCAACTCAACGCTTACATTAAATCATTCGCAGATTCTATATAACTTTGATGCAATAGTCGATGCCATAATATTTATGTGATTTCGTAACGTTATGTCACGTTCAGCTTGATTTCAATTAATCAACATTGAAGTTTTCTATTTGTCGTGTATATATTTAGTGAAAGATACATTTAATACAAATGCAAAACGCAACACATTGAATGAACTGAAAACAAAATTAATTAAGGATAATCATAAAAATAAAATCAAAATTAAAGATAATCATCACAACAAATCTGTCATCTATTTACAATATATCCCAATGGATAAATTAACAATAATTATTTTAATGATAATTATTAAATAAATATTATTCTTCATAATTTTCTAAACGCAATTAATTTCATTGTGAGAAAATATCGTAATGTCACATTTCTATGACATTAAAATCAATTACATCGATTAAGCTTAGATTTTTTTAGTTCAAAATTGAATGCGTACGTTTTTGCAATTATCGCGTTTGATCTGCTCGCTATTAAACTCATCATTCCCTTTTTTTACCACCAGGTAATCTTGATCGCGTTGGCAGCGTGCGCCGCAACAGCGCCCGCCGATGACGTGATACCGATCGTCAGTCAAAGCCAGGAGGGTCCTAACCCGGATGGATCTTACAAGTGGAGTTACGAGGCCGGCAACAGCATCAAGGCCGAAGAGGAAGGTCACCTGGAGGACGCCGGCACCGAGAACGAGGCGCTGACGGCGCAGGGCGGCTTCAGTTACACTGGCAACGACGGTCAACCGATTTCCCTAACATACAAGGCCGACAGGAACGGCTTCCAACCGGTGGGTGCTCATCTACCCACTACACCGGAAATCCCGCCACTGATACAGAAGGCACTCGAGTGGATCGCGGCTCATCCATCCAAGGATGATGAGAATCAAGTGTAAGACCCGCGCCGCCGTCCGACATATATGTGTGATCTCACGACCTCTCACGTAATTATTACGCCAACACGAATGGAAGACGAGACCCACGATATACTCGATGATACCGGACGATGAGGGTTGCTGTGCCACCTCGCCCTGTCCTCGCCTTCGAAGCCAACACGGATTGCTCTGGTTCAAATTGTTGTAAATATTTATTGTACGCCTATACGGATATATATATTATATGCATATACATATTTTATTATTGTATTGTATTAATATACGATATATATACGTATATGAAAACACGAGCATACACTTATATATGACTATATAATCGACTTGTCGTTAGGTATATGCCATAGTGCATTAAGAATAAATGTTGCATCCCAGGAGAGAGATGCCGTTATCCTATTAAACGCCCGATCCTTTCGTCGAAATAAATGCGAAAGTATGTGCGAGATTCTTTCTGCCTCGAACCTTTCAGGAAGGAAAGATGCAGGAAATTTTGATTAACATGATAGCGGGCACTCTTCCATCTTTTTTTGTGTGTTCCGTGATTTAAAATTAAAAAAACGAAAGATTCGGTTTCTATTCTCGATTCAGCGATTTCCCGATATTTTTCTCGCCTACGCTTTTCTTTAGGGTTTATTTTTAAAAATCTCAAATTTACAGATTTATTTAATTTCTTAGTATTGTACCAAGAAAAATTAGTGCCCTGTGCACAACGAATCAACGAAAAATTAATTTTACCTTGGAACTGACGCACTGACATCCGCGCCTGGCTCTTACTTGCCCGTTGAATTTAAATGTGATGTTAAAATTTTAAATGTAAATTTCTTTCCTTAAAGACACACATATAATAAAGTTGTTTACATTCATTCCGATCAATTTTTGCACGAAAATGTTTTACAACTTATTCGTGATATTGTTTTCGAAACTTAATATCTCAGAGATACACAGCAGCTAAAGACAGATCTCATATTCAGCATTCAATAGATGCAGTAGATATTAAGGTCATCACACGATTAAGTCGAGCTGATTTATGATAGAAAGTCAACTCTCTCTCTCTCTATTACTGTAAGATATTACGTTGCAATAAATACAACTGCCGCAAATGTTTTTATTACACATACATACATATACACACACACACATACATACGCACATATGCATACAAAATGGACTTGCTTTGGCTTGTTATCATTAATCAATCACGTAGAGTGGAAATTACCAGTGTCATACAAAAATCGCGAGCACTTTGATTACGTTTTGGTGCAATGAGCATTTCGACGGCTTATTTAATCGCTTTCGCTGTAATCACAATTCAAATTTATATTTATAATATTCACTAATAATCTACTAATTCTTAAATAATCTCAATCTTTCCGTGTATTTCCTGTGTATTCTGCTCATGACATTTTGATCACTGATGAATCAAACCGGTAGTGTTGGTGATGTGTTCCGGGGTATATATACGACGAGCGCTGCGGGGCTTGATAAATACTTGCTCATCAGCGATTACTGATGCAACATGTATACGTCGTTGGTAAGCGTTACTTAAGAGGAAAAAGATTCAGAATAGAGAATAAGAAAGAGCCAACTCATGCACTCCGATAGAGCCGCGTGATAATATGCGAGACAATCGTAGTCAGATCATGAATTTAACGGTGCATTTCACGGCGAAACTCTGTGTGCGTTTTGTGAATTACGTTGTTGTAAGTGACACTTATTTTCGAAGATGCTTCTATATACATCGGGGTGTACGCATTGTTTCTAATTACCTCGTGAAACTGCCGTAGTTAAATCACCGTTTTTGCTAACCGACGTGCAAATCGCGTCGTAAGAGATGGTTGAATATCTAAGCTACTAACGCGTTTCGCACTTGTGCAACTCGACGCGAACGTCAACAAAGAAGCTGACGAAAAGGCTAATGTTCGTCTGATGTTTATGCATCTGGAAATTTGCACAGTGTGATAATTCACTAATTGTAAGATCGTTTAGTTCTCTCTATACCGCGATATAATGCGTGTTATATATCAGTGGTTTATATCTATGATTTGGATATACATTTTCTAGTTGTATACTAAATTGTATTCGCGCCGCGGATGTATTCCCATTCGCGTAATTATCATTTTAATCGAAATTCTATCTGGTATCAATGAACGATAGGTCAATCAATAATTTTACGGAATTAATTGATCGTATTCAAGAATAAATATTAATTTTACTTTCAATCCAGCGCTTACATGAAATTTCATTGGTGCCTTCTATAACTTTCATACAATGCCATAATATTTAAATTATTTCGCAACGTAATATCACGTTCAACTTAATTTCAATTAATCAACATTAAACATTTCTATTTATCGGTTGTATATTTAGTTAAAGATACATTTAAAGCAACACATTTATTAAATAGTAAAGTAAAAAAAAATTAATTACAAATAATCGTGACAATAAAATCAATTTAGAATATAATTGTGACAAATCTATCATCTACAAAAAATTCCAATGATAAATCAACAATAATTATTTTAATGATAATTATTGAACGGATAAAGATATCATTATTCTTCATAATTTTCTAAATACAATTAATTTTCTTATTGGGAAATATAATATTATATTTATGTAATTAACATCAATTACATGAATTAAACTTAGATTTTTTAGCTCAAAATTAAATGTGTACATTTTGTAACAAAATAAAACGCGTTATCGCGATTGGTCTCTGATTGTATTCTTAAACTCATTATTCTTTTCTAACCATCAGATAATCTTGCTCACGTTGGTAGCGTGCATCGCAACAGCGCCCGCCGACGACGTGACATCGATCGTCAGCCAAAGCCAAAAGGATCCCAATATGGATGGATCTAAATCAAATCACGAGGCTGGCAACGGCACCAAGGCCAAGGAAGAAGGTCATCTGGAGGACGCCGCCACCAAGAAAGAGATGCAGACGACGAAAGACGAGATCTATGACGACTATTTCCTCGATTATGGTCACGGCCATGATAACATTACATCGCTATTTATAGAAAAAGCAATTGATTGGAGAGGTTACTTTCGAGGATGACGAGAACCAGGTGTAAGATCAGCGCCGCCGTCCAATATATGTATGGTCTGACGATCTCTCACGTAATTATTACGCCATCACGTATGGAAAACGAAACCTACGATATACTCGATGATACCAGACGATAAATGTTGCTGTGCCATCTCGCCCTGTCCTCACCCTCGAAGTCAACACGGATTGCTCTGGTTCAAATTGTTGTAAATATTTACTGTACGCCTATACGGATATATGCATATACATATTTTATTATTATATTGTATTAACATACAATATATATATATATATATATATATATATATATATACACACGTGTATGAAGCATACATCTATACGACTATACGTAATCGATTCGTCGTTATTAGGTATAAGCCACGGTGCATTAAGAATAAATGTTGCATCCCAGGAGAGAGGCGCCGTTATCCTATTAGACGCCCGATCCTTTTGACGAAATATATGCGAAAGTATGTGCGCGATTCCCTCTGCCTTGAGCTTTTCAGAAAGGAAGGATGCAGGAAATTTTGCGGTTAGCATGATAGCGTCACTCTTCCATCTTTTTGTGTGTCCCGTGAATTGAAATTTAAAAGCGAAAGATTCGAGTTCTATTTCTGCGATTTCCCGATATTTCTCTCTCTCGCCTACGCTTCTTTAGGGTTTATTAAAAATAAAATCTCAAATTATATAGAGATTTATGTAATTTTTTTGGTATTATATACTACAAAAAATTAGTGCCTTTTTTTGGTATTATATACTACAAAAAATTAGTGCCTTGTGTACAACGAATCAGCTTCAATAAAAAATTAATTCTTCCTTGAAATTGACATCCACGTCTGACTTTTACTTGCCCGTTGAATTTAAATGTGGTCTTGAAATTTAAAATTCAAATTTTTTTTTCTTAAAGACATAATAAAATTGTTCGCATTTCATTTCAATCAATTTTTGCTCGAAAATGTTTTTCAACTTATTCGAAATTTTTTTCGAACTATCCCAGCGATACATAAGCTAAAGATAAATCTCATATTCAGCATTCAATAGATATAGTAGATATTAAGGTCATCACTCGATTAAGTCGAGCTGATTTACGATAGAAAGTCAACTATTACTGTAAGATATTGCATTGCAATAAATATAACTGCCGCATGTGTCTTTATTACACACATACACATACACAAACACATACACATACACCCATATATATGCATACAAAATGAACTTGTTCTGGCTCGCTAACATTAATCAATCACGTAGAGTGGAAATTACCAGTGTCGTACGAAGATCACGAGCACTTTGATTACGTTTTAGTGCAATGAGCATTTCGACGGCTTATTTAATCGCTTTCGATGTAATCACGATTCAAAGTATTTAACTTCCACTAATAATCTACTAATTCTTAAATATATAATCCCGACAACTCTGTGTGTATTTCCTGCGTATCCTAGTCATTTTGATTGCTGATGAATCAAACCAACGGTAGTGTTGGTGATGCCTTCCGGGATATATATACGACGAGCGCTGTAAGGCTTGATAAACACTTGCTCATCAGCGATTACTGCAGCATGTACACGTCATTGGTAAGCGTTAATTAAGAGGAAAAAGATTCAGAATGGAGAGTAAGGAAGAACCAACATCATGCACTCCGATGGAGTCGCGTGATATAATACGCGAGACAATCGTAGCCAAATCGTGAATTTAGCGGTGCATTTCATAGTGAATCTCTGTGTACGTTTTGTGAATTACGCTGTTGTAAGTGACACTTATTTTCAAAGATGCTTCTACATATATCGGGGTGTACGCATTGTTTCTAATTATCTCGTGAAACTGCCGTAGCTAAATCACCGTTTTTGATAACCGTCGTGCAAATTACATCTTAAGAGACGGTTGAACATCTAAGTAAACGGTAGCCATTAACGCATTTCGCATAAACATTTGTGCAACGATGCGAACGAGGAAGCTGACGAAAAGGCTAATGTTCGTCTGATGTTTATGCATCTGGAAACTTGCACAGTGTGATGGTTGACTATTGTAAGATCGTTTAGTTCTCTCTACCGCGATTTAATGCGTGTTATCAGTGGTTTGGATATATATTTTATCGTTTTACATCAATATTAAATTATATTCGCGCCGCGGATGTATTCTCATATGCGTAATTGTCACTTTAATCGAAATTCTATCTGATATCGATGAGTGATAGGTCAGTCAATAATTTTACGGAATAAATTGATCGTCGTATTCAAGGATGAATATTACTTTTACTTTCAACCCAGCGCTTACATGAAATTTTATTCGTACATTCTATAACTTTGATGCAATGCCATAATATTTAAATGATTTCGCAACGTAATATTACGTTCAACTTGATTTCAATTAATCAACATTAAACATTTCTATTTATCGGCTGTATATTTAGTTGAAGATACATTTAATATAAATGCAGAAAGCAACACATTGATTAAATTCTAAATTAAAAACAAAATTAATTAAGAATAATCAATCGTGACAATAAAATCAATTTAGAATAAGTGTGACAATAAATCTATCATCTACAATATATTTCAATGATAAATCAACAATTATTTTAATGATAATCACTGAATGATAAGGATATTATTATTTTTCACAATTTTCTAAACATAATTAATTTTATTGGAAAATATTATATCATATTTATGTAATTAACATCAATTACATCAATTAAGCTTAGATTTATTTAGCTTAAAATTAAATGTACGTTTTTGTAACTAAAATAAACGTGTTATCGCGATTGGTCTGATCACTCTTAACTCATCATTCTCTTTTTTTGCGGTAACCACCAGGTAATCTTGCTCGCGTTGGCAGCGTGCGCCGCAACAGCGCCCGCTGACGACGTGACATCGATCACCAGTCAGAACCAGAAGGACCCTAACCCGGATGGATCCAAATCGAATCACGAGGCTAGCAACAACACCAAGGTCGAAAAGGAAGGTCACCTGGAGGACGCCGGCGCCAAGAAAGAAGCGCAAACGACGAAAGACGATGAGGACTATTACGACTTCGATTATGGTCGGGACAATCATACAATTACAGTGTCCCCGTTATTGTTCGAAAATGTAATTAATCACAGATTCGACTTTCGAGGATAACGAGAACCGAATATACGTCCGTCGCCATCCAACATATACGTATGCATGATTTCTCCCGTAATTATTATGTTAACGCGAATAGAAGACGAGACCCACTATATGTATACTCGATAGGATACTCGAAATATTGCTGTACCATTTCGCTCTGTTTTCATCTCGAAGCCAACATGGATTGCTCTGTTTATCGGATATATATTATATGCATACACATATTTTATTATTGTATTGTATGTACGTATGAAGACATGAGCTTGTATCTACGACTATATAATCGGCTTATCATTAGGTATATGCCACAGTGCGCATTAAGAATAAATATTGCATTGCAGGAGAGAGGCGCTATTATCCTATTAAGACGCTCGATCTTTCCGAGAAGATATATGCGAAAATATGTGCAAAATTCTCTCTGCCTTTAACAAGAAAGGAAGAAAGGAAATTATGAAGATCGCAAGTACTTTGATTACGTTCGTTTGGTTCAATGAGCATTTAGACGACTCATTTAACAGCTTTCGATATAATCACATAATTAATATTTATATATGTATATGACTATCACAATCTAACAGTCTACTAATTCTTATATATATAATTTTATCATAATTAATTTTTAATAAAACGAGTATTAGAGCAGATAAATCTCAATGCATAAATAACCTTATTTTCGATTCAAGAAATTTTAGCAGCAATCTAGAGATTATGTGTCTTTCAATATTTTTCTAATAATATTGCTTGAGTCAGTAGGCTATAGTTGGTGCAAGTTAACGAAAAAGTATTTCTTTCCAAATCTTTTTCTAAGAGCTGCCATTCCGCATTGATGCATGACAAATATAAATTAGCTCCGAGATATTTCTCTCATGAATCTTTTCATCCCGAGTGATTTACGCTATTATCGATGATCAAACATTCGTCTACATAAAGAGATCTGCTATCTCTCAAGAAGAATGGTCCCGAGCGATCGAATCTTCAAAGCTGTCACTTCGTGTCGTACCAAGATGAGGGATACAAATACACAGCGTTAACACATTTTTTCCATCTTCGACTGCTCTTATCTCCTTTAACGATCAAATCAATGAATGCCTCTACATAAAAGTTTGTTATCGAGCGATATAATATCCAAGTGTATAAAATCAGTATAGTTGTCACTTGTCACGATGATACTGCGGATAATCTCTATGCGACGTCTTTTTCGCAGACCGGTCATCTATCCGGAGACTTTCTAAAAGGTCATCCAGCGACGATCCGTCGACGTTGACAACCGACGGGATGAGGAGACGAGAGAGAGAGAGAGAGAGAGAGAGAGGGTGGAGAAACCGGAACCGATTATACTTGCAACACTCTCATTGAACTTTCACTGCGGGCGGTATGACATTCGTCATGTATAGCCGTTTAGCGCGTGAATCGTGTTCTAAATTTGTTGCAGCATCACGTAACCGCGACTTACATAAATCTTTCTGGCGCACAAGCTTCGTGTTTGAATCTCTTGAAAAGTTTATTCCCACGGAGAAGAAAGAAAGAATTATGTGCAAGCTTCGTATTTCCCAAAAGCGCAGTTTCCTAAGAATTTGTCGGTAGTCTGATTTCTTAGTCACATAATTTAACATAAGATCAAATTATATTATTTTTATACAAGATATTGAGACCTTGAGGTAATATCGTGATTGAATTAAGATAAAAAATCGATTGATAAATTTTATATAAATATTCCTGAAATTAAAATGTATTTGAATTAATTGAGAAAAATAGATTTATCATTGCACATTATTTCTGATATTTGAAATTCAATAAAAATATATTTATCAGGCATTATTATTAATGCCATATTATAACAGCTCTTATTAACATAACAGCATTTCTCTTGACGTAGATTTTATCATCTGTGGTTAGAGAAAGTGAAATTCTCTTTTCCGGTATACATTCCGATATGTAGTACACTCATTGCGCAAAACAAATGTTGCTTTTACTATATAATGGTGCTATATTATATATTCGTACCGTCATATTTTACAAATATTATAACAATTTCACGTTTGACAAAATATTAATCTGAATATGCATTAGGATGCGATGTATCGGCGATACATCGACGCGATACCGCCAGCGTGACTCATAATGTTTATTAACAGTTCCATAAATTCGATTATCCGGCCTCGATTAATTCCACCTATCGCAGTCTTATTTGCGCTCGCAATTCAACAAATACCGATTATGATCGTGCCGTCGAATCGAAATTACTGCCGCAATCAAGAAACATGATTCGCAGAATTTATAACCGAATTATGAAGCGGCCGCTTGGTATTAATTATCAAATTAAACGCGGTGGCGCACGAACGTAACACATATACGCGCGCCTCCGTAAACAATTTAGCGAAATAATTGGCGTATGTGAATATTCCCGCAGACGAGCAATCCGTGCTTGTTTACGCTCACATTCATTTTGATGATTATAATTATTTCACCCAAAAGGGAGAAAATTAAAGAAGAAAAGGTAAAATAAAGAAATAAATTAAAAAATAAACTTGTGGAAAAGCATAAAATTGTGGAAAAGAGATTGCTTTATATTTATTTATATTTGCTTGCTTAACTATAATGAATAGAAACATCTATTATTGTATAATTACTATAATACAGTGTGCAACAGTATACTGTATACGTAAGTAAACTATGTATATATTTCTTGTTAACAAGAAAGCCCACAATATTTTCTACAATTTATATATCTTTTGTCATTTATGTAATATTATATTTTTAGTTATTCTATTATTTACTCATTTATCTTCGTATTTTAATATTAATGTTAGTAATATATCAACTAAACAAACTTGTTTCTCTCTCTCTCGTGATGCACATTTCACCCGCAGTCTAATTGCTCGAGCTACCGCTTTATTTGTATATCTGGTTTCGAGAAGATGGTGTGATTGACAATGCGGCAGCAAGAAACTCTCGCTATCACTCGCTTACATAACGATTCGTCTTTCTCCTTCGCCGCAATGACCATTTCTGACCCGGATTTTTCTATTACCACAGTCGTGTGTCCACACCTATAACTTGATGAGTTTGCTATTCTCACGTCAGGTAGTCTCACAGAACGCAAATTCCCTAATGAGATAGGTGAAGAATGTATGTCGAAAGGGTAAACATTGTTTACGCTTTCAATTACTTAACAATCAAAAGTGCCTTTATCGTCGAGAGAGATAGCAGTATATTTTTAAATGGATTAGCAAATATTTTTTTCTATTGCAATAGAAGAATAAATAATTATAATTACAAATCTGTAAAATACTTTATAATATAATTATTTTAAAATACATCCAAAGTGACTGATGGATAAATTTATATTCGAGAACTTGTATCGAGATTTATGCATTATTAGTTCTAAAGTTTGCAAGATATTTTGATCTTAAATCAATAATTCTCTCCCCCCCATCCTTGTGTACTCCATTCTCTGCGGTAAGTCGATGAATAGAATCGTTTAAATTATATAGTCAAACAAGATAATTATGGTATATCGGAGCAAACACTGCGTGTATAACGTCATATTTTGCAACGTTATAATTGATAGCGTAATTACTTCTTAATAATCTGATAATATATATTAAACAAGCCGTTATCAATTTCAATAATTTTGTAATTGTGAGTTTATCCCTCTGGCGAAACGTTTCAATATCATATTTATCCCAGTTTATCACAATTACTCCAAATTAATCGTAGCACGCGTGATTGTTTCATCAAATCGTTTATTACACTCACAAGGAATCGAGAATTAAATGACAAGTTTGTTCAGAGTATACAGAAGATTTTTCCATAAACTTTTTTTTTTATTTTCACATACGATCTCAAGCCAAACATGTACAACTGAAATATGATCGTTTGAAGTTTGTCCGTAGCAAAGGCATGTCAGCGATTACACTCTGTTTATCTCTTCCTTGTAAGGGTGAGCGGCTATCCATTCGAGGGCGCGCTGGATGACGGGCGGAATTTCCGGCGGGGGTGGCGGAGTCGGCAGATGCGCCCCTTGGAAAGTGGCGCCATTCTCGTTCGCCAGCCAGCCGAGATTAATCTTCTGTCCGTCAGGCGCGGTCCAGGTCACCGAGCCGCGCACCTCCTCGGCCTCTTTGTCCTTCTGACCGGGATTCTTCTGCACCCCTCGCTCCTCGAAGGCTATCCCGTTGGCGCTCTCCCATTTCGTGAAGAAGCTACCGTCCGGACTGACGTCCTGCTCCTGCCTGATGATGGCTATCGGCTCATTCGCCGCTGATATTATTGCCGCCAGGCTCAGCAGGATAATTACGTGCGGATTCATCCTGAGGGGGATGGAAGATGGATTAGGGACTCGTCTAACGCTTGACTGCCGATCACAATCGTATGCGTCGTTCATTTATAATTTCGTTAAAATTCTCTCAGCCATCAGCTATAATACTCGATTTATATCACAAACAAGCAGTTTATATAAAGTGTAATTAAAAAATTCGTATATGTATTATTAAAAATGAAGAACTAAATAGTAGATAGAGTTTTCTCTTGCAAAACCAATAGCTGTAATTAAACATAATATAAGCGAGATGTATACATATACGTTTCAAATAATTTCGGAATTTGTTAAATAAAAAAAAATTTTTATATAAAATTTCCTAAGTATAAAAAAAATTATATACAAACTATATGATTGCGACAACGTACTTTGAGATTCAACTGGCAAGCAATTCTGAACTCTTATTCCAACTGTACTTCGTTTTCTAGATATTACGAACGCGATACTACTGACGAGCGTTTGTCTACTGCATTCGCCTTTTATAGATTGAGGTATCCTATCGTCGACGTTGCTTCAAATGCCACTTCGATGATACCGGTTCGAACTTTATTATAGACCGATGCACACGGTACAAAAGAAACGCTTTCATTTACTTTTATATCACGATTCGGAATACGTATCGGAAATTTTATACTTCTGCCACTGCGCTTTCGACATACACGCGCAGACACATATACAAAACTGTCTCGTTATCATCAATATTTATCACTAACGTTTGAATATATCGATTATTTTTATATAAGATCTACGCGAAAAGAAATTACAAATGCAATATAACGAAATCTCGCATGTGATTAGAATATGTAAAATTCATTTGAAATTTTAATCCACGAATCTTTATAAAAGCAAATGAAAAATTCAGCATGTACTACCATGTTGGCTGTGCATATTTCTGCAAAGAAGCAGATAAACGGATAGAGTTCAAGTATGTGTTGCAAATACATACAGTGGTTTAACCTTTGAAACGCACTTTGTGTATCCATTCGTTTTTCCTCGGGATTCCTTTCGCGATCGATGTGCATTGCACTCAGGTAATTTTTTATTATTAACGCCCGACAGCTGCGACGTATACGACGGGTCGTTGGAACATTTATATCCATTCGAGTCCTTTTGTGGCAATTTTCATGTACGCGTCCAGCTTTTTGTAGCTTTGCTCATTTATAGCCGTGCCTTTTATAAAGCGTTAATTACTCCATATCGCCACTGACATTTTTCAAATATATTTTGTTTCCATCTAATGTTGAAATTTCTTGCATATTTATAGCGTGGTGAAATTATTAAGCGCTGTTCTTGCAAATATATAATTTAGCTAATATTTATTTCTCGCTTCCCATCATGTTTTACTAGAAATAAACGCAGAAACTGCGACTAAGCTTAAATTAACTTTGAAGCTTATGTTTCAAGATTATATTTGCGGATTTAAAAAGGATAATTGTGTAAATTATACAAAGACTGGAAATATCAGAGATTAAAAACCTTGTTTAAATAGCAAAACTAAATAGCTCATATAATCTAAAGTTAAATAGCTATATAGCTATATAAAACTAAAATAAATTGATTAAAATGTCGCGGTTTCTACAATGAGCGAGATAATTATTCATATGATGCTGTGGATGTAAAGAATATTATATTTATAATATTTAGCATTATATATAAAGAGTCTATCTCTAACAAGGGATGACTCTTTGCATAAAATTTTACGGCAGTTAAAACTCTAAACATGCGACACATATTCAATTCAGTGTTGAGACAAGGATATATATAATGCATTAGCCCGACGAAAGCGATCGATATAATTATTTATTAGCGAATGATATAAATAAATAGCATCGCACGAATGTTGTCACATCACACCAAGAATTATGTTTATTGGACATTTCATTTTCGTGCGAGCTTCTCCAACTTCACTTGCGTAATGCAGTTTTATTATAGACTATTGAATCATCTTGTCAGTTGCCGTAAATGCATTTGATACTCGACGAAATACGTACGCAGCAAATCACAAAGCACTGCATTTCGTAAAAGGACGTGTCATTGAAATCGTAGTCGGAAATTTTCCGCGACGCTCTGTGTAATACAATAGTATGTTCGTGCGAGTCATCAATCTTTTTCATTTAGCACTCATTGTTAAAACGGATCTGTTGTCAGATACGCCAGGTTACTGCTCCCACTAGGCGAAGCAACATTCATTCTCCGAAAAAAAAGGACAAATAAAAAATGTACACGAAGCGATAAATTGTATAACGCGCAAAGTCGAAGATGTATCCGCAATTTTTTAACCTTTTTAACGAAGGAAAAGCGAGGCACGAAGAAAAAACATTTTTTAGCGACATAAACGCGAGCCGTCCTGCAATTATTTAGCATTCGCTATATTTATGCCGTGTTTTGCGTTTATAACCAATGCGTATGTAAAGCGAGAACGCTTCTCTCCACCGCGTCCTTCTCATAAAATTATTCGCGTGCACGCAAGTCTGGTGGCTTGATATATAAATAACAGAGTCAGAAAATGAATATCTTCGTTGCAACGCGACGAGAAAAATAAATAATATTCTCGTGAAAAATAAAAATCTACATGATGAAAAGTAATTCACCGAAGTACTCTACGAACTATTTGTAATACCCCTCCAGCTTTTCATGACCTTTATGTCTACACGTTATTATACGATGCAATAAGGAATAGAAAACCTGTAGCAATATATAATAACATCTCATAAAACATAAGAAAAAATGCAGCTTGAATATGAGATAAAATTTATATATATTTTTATCGTACTTCATTAGTAAAGGTAATGAATAAATATAACCAAAGAAATAAAATTTGCTTGAGTTTATTATTTATTGAACAATTTATGGAACATATGGCATACACGCATTATATCGTTAACTTCTAAGCAGAAGAAAAAAAGACCGAGGATGGAAAGGATAAAAAGCCATCGAGAATTGCAATAAGATTTTACTTGGGCAAAACGCTTTTATTTATATACAAAAATCACAAGTTAAGTATACATATACTAATTAACGATCGACGCGCGCGTAAACGATTCGCACGCGCGCGTGTTCGTTTCTTATTTCTTGCGTGCGGAGGCGACGCGCGTGCATCTCGGCACGACATCGTCCCTCCCTGGGTGGTGAAACTGGCTGAACAGTGCGCTTTATTTTCCATCTATACAAAAGTAAGATAAAGAATCATCTCGGGAGAGTATATTGCTTATTATATACCGGTGTCTCATGCCTTGTCTTCGTGTTACGTTGTATCTTCTAGATTAATATACCACACTATATTTATTTTTATGTTTGCGTCGAAAGCTCGGGGTCGGGTTCTATCCATGGCAAGCTGGCTCGGAATCAGGTCACGTTTGAAGTAAAGTTGGGCTGATTAACCTGCAACAGAAGGTAAACCGGGAGCGTGAGGACGGTGTCTGAAATATTTAACGGAGACAAGTTACAGAGTACGGTAGCTTGTACGTTAACGTAGTTACGCATACATAGGTAGATAGACGCTCTATTGTGTTTCGTGTCGGTATATATGTATGCGTGGACATAGCAATAGATAGCGAAAAGGTGCAGTATATAATCAAAATACATAAAATTTATTTTTAGAATATCAGCAGGTATATGAAGCGAAAAATATATACATATATGTATATAATACATAAATAAGAGACTTGAAATAAGATATAAGGTAGTTATAAAAATATTCAGATCTATATTTTATAAGATCAGCGCTTTTAGGACAATCTATGGAAAACTGCGATGGAAAATGGAGATTCGCGTTTCTGCGATTCGTAACTTTTGATGAGTCTGTTTTGGTAAGAGAATCCGTTCATTCGAACGAGAATGGATCAGAACAGGTCTATTATCGACGAATATGGAGCCTTTTCCGCCGCGTATCTCCACATACGGAGTAACCAGATTTCACTCCGTAAAAGTGATTAACGTGCGCCGAAATTGTTTTCATTTCTCGCCACAAAGATATATTTTCGGTTCACTGACGCGCCCGAATTTAGACCAATTTCAATTTCGAGTTTAGAACTAAAGTGAATTAAACGATGTCACAAGCGAGTCTCGTGAGCCACTACTGAATCGCGATTGAGTAAACTGATTTACTCCGGGTGTGTCGGAAACACAGAGGACGAGGCGTTGCTTAAATAGGGAAATTTAAACGGCTGCTTGATCAAAACGGATCACTACATACCGATTATGATCGGGATTGTCCGACGTAAATCAATTTCGCGCGGCGGGATTTTTATCGTCGATTTATTTTATCTACCCCGAAAGTCTCTCGCGTGTCTTCTGTCCTGCGGACAGAATTCGATTACTCTCGTTTTTCGTACACGAGGAATCGCGCACGCGATCAAATTTCAGCCGAAATGCGATCGCGACGAAAAAGGAAAATTGCGTGATTAAACTCTGGGACAGAGGCGCTTTTTTCAATTATGAAATTAATTAAACCTCCGGTTGTGGCATACAAAGAAACTTCATTTCTACCACGCAGCGCCACGTAGCCACACGAGTGATATCCCTCGAGGGTGTAGAAATGCCATTTCAAACGCCCCGTACCTTTTGAAGTCGCACGTTTGATTATTAATCTCCCCTAATTATATTCTCCAGCTCGCGATAAATCTCATATGCGAACGTTTCGCAATAGGTATATATTATTTCGTATCCTCGTCGTCAAATTAAAAATTGTTTTGCTTTTTTTGCATGATGTAACTTATTTACGCAAATTTTGATTTATTTATTTATGTTAAATCTTATAATTTTAATTAAATGTCAAAATATTAAAACATTCACGATTACATTTAAGATCGTGTTTTTCTTGCATCTCTTCATCGATGGATAATCTCTATCTCTATGTAGCATCTTTATTGACATATCGCCGTAAGATAATCCGTAGGTGATGCAAGCAAGAAAAAGTGCCTTCATTATTTAATTGACGAATTTACGACGAGAATCTCTCACCTCTCGGTGGTGGTGGTCTCGGACGGTCGCCGTCGTCCTCCTCGGGATGAGCGGCGTTCCATTCGAGCGCCCTTTGGATTTCCGGAGGGATGGGCGGCGCCGTCGGGATGTGAGAGCCTTGCACCTGGAAACCGTTTTCGTCCGCCAACCACGTGATGCTGACCTGTTGGCCGTCCGGTGCTACGTACGCGTCCGAGCCCTGCGAGACGACCGGCGTCTCGTTGTCCACTTGCTTCGGCTGGCCCGTTTCCTGATGACTGATCCCGTTGCTCGTCTCGAAGCTGATGAGTGAAAATTAGCGTAGCAATAGTCATAATAATATCACATAATTTTTTTTGTATTTTTGTCTATTTATCAAAACAGATATAAATACTCGTATATCGATAATATTAAATGTAGACATGTATGAATACGAAGAAATCCTTACTAATTTCGCGATTATACTCAAGAGAACTCATCTCTACAATTTACCAGATTTTAAATTCTTACTACTAAGGTAAAACATATAGTTAAATAATCACACGATGGTTGGAAAGAAATCAAATGTCATCGTCACCGAGTCAACGATCTAGAGAGGAATGTAGCCGCAATTCACATAAGGGCAAAACGTGAATTCGTGAGGTGTCACGCGACCACAGATGGTCCCAGAACGATACACGAAGAAGAAAATAGAAACAGTCGTGGAGAGAGGAGAAAAGTCCTCGGCACAGTAGCGACTGCTCCCACTCGCGCATAACAATGGAGTTATGCAGAAGGCAGATCATTTGTGGGCGACAATTGGCAGCTGCGCCAGCAAACCGGTGTCATCAGGTACCTGATATATGCAGGCATCTGCCGACCTGTCCTTCTCCGTATCTATTGTCTTCCTCATGTATACGATCGGTAGGCGAAAAGGATATGCGAATGTCCGCGTGGGTTGCGAGGAATGTTCATAGGGAATTTTCCTCCAAGTCGTTGATTTTTTAATGACGGCGAATTTGTTACAATAAAATATTTTTTGACGCACTATCTACGTTTGTTTAAATAACGTTTCTTTGACCGATTATTATCATAATTATTAAAATTATTTTGAGAAATACGTAATAGAGAGTTCCGGCGGCGTAACTTACTTGTTAACGTAATTACCATCGAAGCCGACTTCGAGCTGCTGAGATGTGATTACCGCATCCTTGTCCCCGCCGCTCGACGGTCTTTGTGGTGCGCTCAATGTGCCCGTCGTACAAAGTACGACTGCCACCAACACCTGTCAATAATTATCTTATATCAGTGATTTAACAATACCGCAATCTTGTTGAATACAAATTATTTATTAATATTCTATACAAAAGAGAAAAAATATATACTTTTGTCAAACGACGACGTATACGTGAGTGAGATAAAGCGGTGCTTCATGAAAGTCTCTAGCTGGAACTTGCGGAATTCGAACTCATCGCGCTTCGCAAGCGTGGAAAATTCGCTGTTGCCTCACGTCGCGCGCGTAATGTCGCTTTAATGTCTCAATGCCGGCGGATCGTAAATGCGCGAGCGTGTTATTTTATTATCGCGTCGAATGAATAATCTTCACGATCTCATAATAACAACGCATCGCGGTGGAATTTTCTCGCAAAAAATGATCAAGCAAGAAGAAAAAAACGATTACAACGTAATTAATCGCGTTCGTCGAATTGTTAAACAATCGATGGATTAAATTTGCGAATCCCTCTGAAAATCGATATGAATTTCGACGATGACAGTGATTCGCTTTGATGCGAAATTGTGGTAATCGAGATCTCCGGCTACTTCGCGAGAATAAATGGAAAGATCCTCGGACAATGAAATTTCGGTCCTCGATATACCGTGTGTCAGCAAAATCTTTCGGTTTCGCTCAAATATTAATAGAATTCGTGAAAGTATATGCGAATTAGGTCGACCGTGTGTGTGTGTGTGTATGTGTGAGTTTATACATATATATGTGTGTGTGTGAGTGTGTACGTATATATACGGGGCACGATTGCAAAGGGCAACCAAGGATGATAATGCTTAGAAACTGCAAGACGCAGTTACGTCAGTTGCAAATGACATTATGAAATACAGCATGTAATGACAAGACGAAAGTGGTGCCGAGCAACGCGCCCGTTTTTCTGTACACGAACACGAAATGAACGTGTAATTTCATTCACGAACTTCGTCAGACTTCAATCTAGCCGGGAACGAGCAGAAATCATCGTGTCAGAAATGTCAACCGGTCTTAATTAATTACTCATCTCATTGCTACTTTTTTGGAGAATTAAAATTAAAAATCTATCATACATCACGCGTATCTCTTAGAATGCAAAATTACTTAGAATTGAAATTGATAAATAAAAGCATATTAATAGATATGCTAGAAGTGTTGCACATGATGTATAAAATATAAAATATTTTTTATTCAATTTTTATATTTTTATTTTGATTGCTTCCTATGTAAATTTTCAAAATTATACATTGTTAAACTTTATACTCGAAATAATAGTGATAATATTGGCTTGTGATAATGCTATAACTGACAAACTATTTTCAAGCTTATTATACGAAAAATATCCGCGCAAAGCGGATTCATGAATTTCAAGCACCCACAGTTAATTCCAATTAATAATAGTTGGCGCACTATCTCTCTTCCTCTCTCCCTTCCTATGTAAATTTCAACCGAGCTGAATTTTTGAATTCCAATTTAAACACATGACTGCCATGCAATGAAACGCGCATCAGAGAATCGTTTCGATTGATTTCCGTTAATCGAGCAACGAGCGATTAAAGAGCCGCCCCAATAAAGCCTGTAGATAAACGAAGCTGTCACGTATAATTTACAATCATGATTTTCGTGCGACATCATCCGCATTTTAATCCTAACAAGCAAAGAAAAGAATTATCAAATTTACTCAGTCACCCCAATCTTGCAAAATACACTATCAGAATTATAGCTTTTAATTCAAATCTGAAATCGAAACATATATCAAATTTTTTTCTTTTCTCCGAAACAAAAATAAAAATCTGCAAATATTTCTAATTAAAAGTACTATAAAGTTAAAAAAAAACAAATCTTAATTTTCTTTCATTTCGAGGATATACATTCGAGATGCTCGCAAACGAGCCTTCTTTTGCGGCCAGACATTTCGTCGAGAAAACTACTTATGCAAACGTGCTTGTATATCGAAGATCGACATTTGCTTTCCCGTTAGCCGGTCAACCGGAGATTGCTAATTACCTCTCGATACATGTAATTTTGAGGGAGGCAGAAGGTCGGCGTCGTTAACGATCGTAACGACGCGTTTCGAGGCGCTAAACTTCTCGCGCAAGAGATCCTCTCTTCCCTTTTCTTCTCGAGCGGTTACGAGTGTCTCGAGATTATTATTTCACGCCTCGCGCTCGCGTAATTGTTATCTCAGCGAACGGAATCGTTATCTAAAATGCTAATAGATCGGCGAATCTGTTATTAAGCCATCGGGGAAAATGACAAAGTGCGGAAAATCTCGTCGTTATTGAAACGAGTGACGACGCGGCAAGGATTATCATGTAATGACAGCGTCGTGTCGAACCACCGGTTCTGTGTAACATGTAATATACGACGTGGACTTATGAAAGAGGGAGAAACGCTTCTATACCTTCTAAGTCGCAGGATCACGCAGGAAACCTTCCTTCGAGACGTCTGATATTGGATTTCTCTCCAGCTGATTTTAATATTAATGACGAGATTGTATAATAGCTCGTAATATATAATGTTGTTTAACGGATACAGCAAACATCGCATAGTTGCGTACATTGTAATATATACATGATGATGTGAATTCAAGGGGAAAATTGAGTTCACCAAAGAGAGAGACTTTCTATTATGACTGTATAAATAGGACCGTTTAAATTGTCTTCGTCGACAGGAAAAATATTCGAAAAGCGACACTCGAATTTTCCCGCATGCCAAGTTTAAAAGTATTCTTTAGATCTTGCTCGTAAAGCCGAAGAGAACTAACTACGAGATCGCAGTTTCGCATTTGCCTCTAGGTGGAAGATTGTTAACAATGTTGATCTTTGTAACAAGTTTGATTACGTTGTAACTACGGTAATCAGATTCATGTTTCGTAAGCCTGCAATGCTGCAATTTGAAAACAATCTCTCGGAGGAGCCGATTGTGCTAGGACGGTAATAAAATATGATTAACGAGATATAAGATAGGAATCTTTTTTTTTCTCTATAACAGCGGTGCCTTCATTGAAGATTGCCGGGAAACCGATACACCTTGCGCTCGACGAGCTGACATTGAGGATTCCAATTTCAATGACATTCTGCCTCAAGCAAGCAGAATATGTGCACTTCCGTTTCAAGTCATCAAACAATTTACCTTGAAAATATACGTTTACGCGTACATACAAACATTCGCCCATGTGCGAAAATCTCAAAATATTTTTGCATTTGAATTAAATTGTATGTTTCGGAACTCTTTTCTACGAACGGCTCTGTAAACTCGTTTGTCCCGTAATTTACATCAGCAAATATAGAATACACATATTTGAAATTTGCATTTTAACATGTAAATGCGATGTAAATAATAAAATTTGCATTAACAATCTGTAAGCAAATAGTTCGTATCTGTGCCGAATTTCGCAACGTTCCAAAATAATTAACAGATTCATTAATCGTAAATGACGTACGGCAGAGTTGTGTCAGCTGGTTTTCTTAATGAAACGGATCATCAAAAATAATATACGTACGTATGCGTATACCGACGAATAAGCTCCGCGAGAACGCGCGTGCAATATCATTTATTATAAGGAAAAAAGTATCGCCAAGTATGCACCGTATGACGCAATTCTCGTGGAGTGTCCCATTCATTACGACAATTATATTCGCAATTCTATATTCATTCGGCATGTACGCGCCACATGCCATGCATTACTTGCGACACATGTTATGAATGATACTTGAAATGGCTGTTAAAATTATTATCACAATGACCGAGAATACTTGACAATACTTTAGCGTTACGGAGCAACCCTCTTACAAAGAAACAAAGACGCGAGAACACATTGCAGACGTTTTAGCATAAAATAGAATAATAGCAGTGACGCGGACCCTCGAATTAGACGGCGAAGAAACGCAACGACATTACAAAAGAAGATGAAGAAACTGTAAACAGACACGTGCGACAAGTGACATAAGAGCATCGCGATAATAAAACATCATCGCGACACAAATACATATTATTTTCTTCCCCATTTATTTTTTTTTTTTTTATTTTTGAAAAGAAATCTATTGTTACGAAACGCGTGTTCTTTTTATAATTCGATTAGCGTTATGTAAGCGAGATTACAAAGAGCGTTGCCACGTGTTATTCCGTATTATTCCATTATGAACCTTACGCTTTGTGCATCGCATGTGGCATCTAAAACTAGACAGCCGGATTTGGCGTTAAGGTGAGAATAAGCTCTATTGTATCTATAGGAACGAAGGTTCGCGGGTTTTCGCGATACGTCTTTGTACTTTTACGCCATCCTTGAGAGATATAAACGCGTTGAATTGAATATCAAAGCTTCTATAATGTATAGCGAGCCAAGTTCCTTACTTTCAAAACTAGAAGATAACACATTTTTATATAAGCGGCAAAAGGGGATAAGCGGCGCGCGTGTTTCTGGTATGTAACTTATAAAATGCATTTTCGGATACAGTGATGTTTCAGAGTTTTGAAGAATTTTTCTTCCTTGGGGCCTCGTATGCGCGAGATACACGATACATACGTATGCGATATGTCGCTCTCGCTATCGCGAGAGCAGCTAACAGCTACGCGTATTTCATATTTATTAATATACGGAAAGCGTGTCGGAAAAATTGCCGAAGTCGCACAAAGTTTATCGGTTCATTTCCGCGAACGGCTCCTCGTGAAAAATTCTGCTGATATCAGACGCTCGCGCCGGAGGAGAGAGGATCCCGCGAATGGCGTTTGAATTTATTCGTCGAGCGGAGTAAATGCAAGTATGAAAGTCTTTTCCTTATAATAACTCGCTGAAAAAGCGATCTAACGTTTTTTCCATTATCGATAAGCTCGCTTCGCGTTCGTATTCAATGCAAAAAGAAATCTACGCGAGTCATAACATATTGATCGTTCAATGCGCGATGACTTTTTTCCTTAGATTTGACGGATCATTCGACTGCCTATCTACTGTCACATTTGTTTGCAAAATAATAAGAAAAGACAATCACAAAGTTTGAAAAATTATCTAAAAAATATTTCAATTTTTCGTCATTTCTTTTGAATTCTTTATGCCTCTTGTTGGAGCCGATATCGAACTTCTTAATGAGAATAAAAAATACTTCTCTCATGTTTATAATAATGACCGATATCAATCTTCTTTCATTACTTTGCAACATATATATACGCGCCGTTTGCAGTTCATTTTTTTTTAACGATCCGGATTATAAAATACATATGCAACGTAGACACTTATTTAAATTTGAGTAATTAGTAATTGATAACTTATCACGACAAACTCTTGCGACATAATTCTCTCTCTCTTTCTCGACTCGACAGTTAATTATACAAGTGCATAACGTCAAAGACGTTGCAATGTGAAACTTGCGCAACTTGAACGTCTCGCCGTAATGTCATTCCGTATCGCCGACGACAAATCGCGCGTGAAGTTCGAAGGGTTCTGGTCCGGTTCCGCTTAAACTAATCTTGAAACGTCTTCTCGCCCGAGGGACCTGACATTCGTCGTTACCTAACGCGAACACGATTCCGCGCATGATGAATGACCCGGAATTTCCGAGACCGAATTCTCTCTCTCTCTCTCTTCCCTTATAATTTGCACAACGTATATTATCGCATCACGGCGAAAGAGAACATGATGATATCCGACAGCTCGCGGGAAAACGGTGCGATCTTGACGAGACGGGATTCAACAGCGAACAGCCGCGCCCGACGAGTGTGTTGTACCTACCTTAAGAGTATACATAATCTCTCTGTCACGGGTGTCCGACGATCAGAAGAATCTTCTTGCTTGAGATGCAGATGGGTTGGTGGTACTTGTGCTTCTTCGCCAGATGCTTCGGCTCTTTATATACACGATGGTGCCAACGTGGTGCAGTGAAAGGGGTCATCCCTGCCCTCTCTTCACAATACACTTCTTCTGGCCAGTGCATCTTCGGAAAAATGCCTGGAATGAATCAGGAGTCGAGACTCTGTACGTTTTTTTTTTTTTCACTCACTCACTCACGTCGGTCCCCTCCCTTCCCCCTCCACCGAGCACGTAAACGGTGGAGATTGATTCCGGTATGTTCCCTGCGATCGGATATCCGGTCCACATCCTTCACGAGAAGGGAGACGCAAGATATCGTTTAGGATTTCTCACTCCATATAAATTGTAAATATTCTTTTCTCATCAAGAATGAAAATGTCATTCTTGATAGAAACAATATAGAGATAAATATTCCTTGTTTTAGAAATATGTCATTATTGTTTGTTATTTCAATTTGTCAATTTTTGTATTAATGAGCAATATATATAAGAACTACATGTGTAATACAGTTATTCATTGTGCAGAATCGTGTAAATCTGCGATAAAATTCAATTGCTTTCAGGGTTTCTTCTTAATTTAAAAAAAAATTTTTTTCTTGATTAATATTGGAATTTATATTATAATTTATTTATATACAGATTTTGTTTCTAGGAGATTATCAGATTTTTAAATTTTTTTTAAATCAGGATTTTGATATTGATTTTTCCTCGATGAAAACATTAAGGGGGAGCAAACAAAATTGCGACATTCAACATATTAAATTCTTAGCTATTATAAGCGCGGATGGATCAATATTATTTTATTCGATTCGAGATAAGCGATGGAAATCTCGCGTTGAATCTTGCGACGCGACTGATACGATCGCAATTTCGAAGTGGAGCAAAGTGCATCGCGCTCCAGCACAGAATGCGTGTCTAGGGATGCAATGTCTAGGTCGATTACGGTTGCATCGGCATGGCGTTGCAGCGATTTCCTCACACCATTCATAACACCACGACACGCAGCCCGATAGCGCATTAGAGTAATGCATGTATGCGGAAACCTATACTTTATACGCTCGTCAAGTCGTTGATAAGCCGCTTGTTGAATTTAACCTAGGATAATCCTAAACATGATCCACGCATATAATTCAGCTGTCGCGACGACGTTTCGTGTCTATTCGTACATTTAACATATGTATATTTGACAATGTAATCGAAGTAACATTGCACATTATCTATCTTTTATTTTCATTATCCACGCACAAATTCTCTTCCCATATCTTTCTCATTATGCCTCATTACATGCTAGAGTGTTTCTTCGAACTTTATTACATATTATTATTATAATTTGCATATTTTTGTCTCCCTTAAAAATTAATGATGATTATATGTTTATGCTTGTTGATTATATGTTGAATGCTTTTCAGAGACAGACACGTTTTTATATTTTATATTTATTATCCCTTTTACATAACTCTCTTACACATGATTGAGTTTTGGAAGACGCATTTGTAATATCATAATTATGTTGAAAAATTATTGCAATGACAACTCGCCGTTGCAAAAATCGCAGAAATTAAAAGATTATTGCGCAGTACCATATCGCGCTTCAACTCGCGCGCGTGTCAATATTCCTGGAAATCGAAATTCTCGTAACTTTGTTGAACGAATCTAGTGTTTGCGTATAAAATATTTCCCGTTTCTTTCTGTAATGTGACGGCGTCCTCATTGAACCGCGTATTGACCTTTGCGATCGCTACCGGCTACTTTCGACTTTTACGACTATCGCCAGATCATAAACCTATCATAAATCCGCGAATAGATTACTAGAAGAGAAGCGCAATGAAAAAGAAGACAAACCGTAAATAGTCATAAATAATTTATTGCAAAATTCGCCGAAATCGACTATAATTGTGTTACTTCGTGTTATCATCAATCTTGTATCATTTGCATATTCTGACTTGAAAACATTCCGACAATTCTGTTTAGTCTCAAAAATATTTGTACGCGTATAAATCTTATCTTAGGACACTTAAAACAATATAACATTTTTCCCTGCTTTTTTACACAAATGTAAATATATTTGCAAGTGTTAAATTTGACAACTTTTTTAACCAGTCTGTTTAAATCGCGCTATATATATTGTATTATATATACCTCCCCTGTTGTAAATTATATTTTTAAGAAATATTTTATTTCTCAATTTTATATATTTATAATACATAGGAAGATGACCGACTCTCCGAAATCGTTCATTCAACTCTGACATTTGCGCGGTCGACGCTCCAAAAAAGGTCAGGTGATTTACAATTTTCGCGAATCGCCAACGCAGTTTTATTTGTCACGACTCTTTTTTTTACTACACCGGTGCACGCCAAGTCCTTGAAATGAATTATGCCGGACCGTTACGCGACGCATTCTTGGAGATCTCGGACTTGCATCTCGTGTCGAGTCGCATCTTGCAATCGCGAACGGGGGTGGTCGTTCAATTCTCGGGCATTACAATCTGTCCGACTTTTATCGCTCGTATAATTAAGCTGCTCGTACGAGGCGCTGTCTTTCGTCTTTCTCCGTGAGAATTCGTTGAGCAAGACTTGGCGCTCTCGCTTTTGACATTTTCCTAACTTACCGGTGTTGACAGAGCGGGAGGGAAACGCGCGTGTTGGCTGATCATTTCGTGTCCCCTTGCGTGTCACTTGGTCTTTCGAACCTATCTGGTTGAGACGTCCCGGAACAGACGTAGCAATTCGGCGGACGGAGAAACGTGACGGAAAAACGAAGTTTAATTTTGAAAGTGGCCATAGGAAAAAGTACGGCTCTCGTGAAAATGTAATTGAACAAAAGTTTCTTATTCTATCCGGAAAAATACTGCTATATTTCAACGTTTACCAAAATGAGATTCTGCTGGAATGTTTTTACTTCTCTCTCTAGTTGTTGAGAAATGCCATTAACTCTTTTCAAATTTTAACGATTATTATAAGTGTTACCAATTTCGCAATGCTTGTAGATTTTTTCTGGGAGAAACGATAAACGTGCAAACGTTATCAGTGACATGTCGGCATCTTCAGTTCCGTGGATATACACGTAAGAGGCGGATAACAACAGATACGCCCGCAGATATTGTGTGGCGCATCAAAGCAACCTTAGCAAGCAACCGCGTGCTTTGCGTAATTTCCAGTCATTCATAGCCGTGAGGCCCAATAAACACCTTCGCTATGCTAGTCAAGCTTCGGAATACGCTCTTATCGATATACGAGTCTTATCAATTTCCGTAATCTCGCATGAATAATCACGCGCACGGAATAGTTTTTTTTTTTTTTTTTTTTTTTTTGCGTTGCATTCAACAACCGGGTAGACCGCCCAGGTAGATTGTTCATCGCTTGTTTCGCAAAGGTGTCTCGAAAAGAGGGTGTCAATCGGGGATACTCGTGCGCGATCCGCCCCCTCCTCCCTTGTAATTCTTCTATTTAATTCCTCGTGTCGAATATACGCAACCTTTCTCGCGAGCCTCCACGGCCATACACCGACATTTACATCATGTCATTCATGACGCGGGGATACTATATAGAATGCACACGATTCTTCGGAAGATGATTTGTCCTCGAGCGAATCGGACTGAAAGGTTTTACCCTTAAGACGCGCATAGCGATTGTCCCGCTTCATTCTTATCAGTTCGATATCGATATCGATAGCTTTTTCAATTATCTGGTCCACAAAAAGATTGAAATATATAGCATAAGCAGAAAAGAATGGCTTATATGTAGGATGAAGTAACTATGTGGTCTTTAAAATTGAAAGATCAATAGACGCGCGCTTTTTCATCCTCGATTAATTATAGTACGTAATGTAGCCTTTTTTAAGCGACCAGAGAGAGAGAGAGAGAGAGAGAGAGATTAATCAGACGAATTGATATCTCTTTCCCGAGAAAAGAAATTGAATCTTTATTCGGTGGCGAGTAAACGAATAAAATAATTATTTTGTTGTCTTAATCGGTTTCATCGATATACTTCAATCTCGCAAACGTGCTGAGAATGTGGACGATTGAGACATAAGTTCTATTGAAAATTTAGATTATTTAATTAAGATTGGCTATTTGGATCGTTGAACATTCCTGCTGCTCCGTCGGGAATGTCGATAGAAAAGGGGGGAAATAAATCGAGATCACCCAAAGGAACGGTATACACGAGCGTAATCCTTCGTTGTTGGTTATTTAATAAGTTTGCGAGCACGAATCGTGCTAACCGAGCACAATGCGCCTATCCTCCAAAACGAATATTCAGTACTCGCGCAAGTCACGTTTCTTATATATACCTACATGATGTTGAACGAAAACCTAAAATGCATCGTGAATTAATAAGCAATCTCTTGTGCAATAATAACAGATGAGTCATTTTTATATATATTGAAATCGGAGAAGCGGCATTTTTATCCAATAATCCATTTATTTATCCATAAATATTTATGAATATATTTATCGTAGATATGTTTATTTGCTTATAAAAATATATTTACTTGTAAAATTTTTTTCATACATGTGATTTCATATGCAATTACTGATAATTACTGGTAAATAAAATACATAATATATATTCTTTTCAGCTAATAGATATATGATAATTTATATTATTTTCTTAACTTTTAATAAGTATTATTTTATATTTCTAAAAGTATAATTATATATATCATCTAGCTTTTTTTCTACTTTTCTATTTCTGACCTTTTATCTTATAATTTCTTTTATATTTCCATAATTTATAAATTTAATTTGTAAAAATTATTTGACTTTTTTTATTTCTTATAAATCTATATTTTAATCAATTTTTATGAAAATATAAAACAATTCATTAACTTATTGTGACCAGAGTTTAAATAAAATAGAAAAAACCCTATAATATATATGCACAGTGATGTATTAAAATAAATAAAATTTTAAAAAATGATGCAGAGAGAGAATTGTTAGAAAACTTTGACAAGAATGTCGGCGCGGGAAAAGGAAAGGCGTTCCTCTCGTAGGAGACGATGCGCCTCGGCGTGATGCATAATCTAATGTAAAAACGTGCAGCTGTGGTGCGACCGTTGAAACATTTCAGGCCAACTCTAGAGGAGACTATCGGCACAACGTTAAAGTCACAATTTGCATTCCGATGGGTGGTAGCCTCGTTGTCTCCTATAGAATGGTTAGGGATTATATGCATACACGACTACAAACAAATCATGCCGCATTTCGAGAGGAGTCAGCTGAGAGGATGAGACAATCGCATAAATCGCGCATGTGCTTATCAAAGATATGTAAGTACATATACATACACGTGTATCTGTGTATGCAGGATTAAGTTGACGAAACGATTATGCGAATCACGATCTCATCGTCGGCCTAGATTTCGGAAAATAGAAAAGAACTGAGCGAATGGGGAAAATATTTCACATTGATAAAAATTTATTTATCGTTTAAGATAATTTTAATCTTAAACCTGTCGATCTTTGTATAAAAATTTGATATATACCGCATTTCTTATTACTTCTTTGGCAAGAATTTATATTAAAATATATTTTTATATTTTAAAAGTGATGACATAGACATCCTGATTAATTCAAAATCGAGCTTGTCTTAAGGATAAAAAGATAATCAAATGCATAATCTTGCTATAAGTTACAAATAGCAATTAATGCTATGTAATATACGTCAATGTCAGTTGACTTTATTATGATCAGCAAATGTCCTTCACAGATAAAAAATTCGAGGTAAAAATATTTTCCACGAGTGCGACAGGTGAGATGCTCGTGCGAGAATGCGAGTCTGAGCAGGAAGTCCGTCTTTTTAAATTATTGCCTATGCAATGTCGCGTCAAACAATAAAAACAGTAATGACAATTGAATTAATTAAATAAAGATACAAGATGTGCCGTGAATGCTCGCTTCCTGCTCCGTTGATGGAAAGACGTCGATGGCGTTATTAATAATCACGCGAATAGACTGTCACACTTTACCGCAAGATTGCAATGCGGATATTCCTGTCGTTTTTTAATCACGACAGTCATTAAGGAGAGAAAAAGTTTTATAAAGTTTATAGAATTTTAATGTATAATGTATAATGTGTAGATATAATAAAATGCTGCGAGATTATTTATAACAATAAAAAATATATGAGTATACATAATCATCATAAAAGTTTAAACCATACAATGCTTTAGACAAGGTTTTTTTTTAACAGATAAAATCCCTTTTAATCCTCACGCTGCAATTTTTTCTGTTTTTATATTCCAGAAAGACGATCGGTAATTATACTCGACGAGTAAGCATTTAATAATATCCCCTGTAAATTTATGTACGAGACAAACGACGGATCTCTCCGGCATATCCACCAATCGTCGAGCATCCGCGTATAGTATACAGGATCGTAAAAACGCTCTGCGGCGCGGAGAAAAATCGATGAGCGGCGTTTCGATTCGAGATCGGGTTCCGATCGTAAGGTACGCCCCTGTGCGATCGTGTGCAGGCGTTTTACATGTAATACAAAACCGCAAAGGCATACTCCGCAGGCGTGACGCGTAGCGGGCCCCGTAGAGGCCGCGTTACATGCCGCGATGTCATAATGCCCCGCGTCCTTTGGAGCCGCTTCTCGCGCGCGAGTTGCGCAATTGCATTTAATAACGTCAGCCCCGGCGCGATTGCCGTGCACGACGCGGCTCTTATGACACTTTAACGGATTTTCACGACGGAACGTGTCGAATAAATTCAACTGCAAATTTGCATAAAAACATATGCGTGCGCATGCGCTTCGTTGCAAAATTTCGGATTAAGCCGCATCACGAAAAGGAGACAATGAGAAATTTTCTCTTCCCTTTCTCCTTCCCTTGTCTTTCCTTTTTTTTTGCGATTTATTTGTGATTTATATTTTCCTCCAACAATTTTACAAGAATTAATAAAAGTAGATGAAACGACATCGATCGATGTTTGCGACTGGTGAATCCTGTCGCACCGTTCAAATTTTAAATGTCTAATATATCGTTGTGCAACATTCGAGAGAGTGCGGTATAATATCTTGGCAATTACCACTCGTATTGGTTTCGATAAATAAAAATATTTTTATGACAAGGCTCACTTTTCACCTCACACGTAAAATTGGAAATTCGAGCTAGTAATTTTGCCTATTAGCCAATCTGTTAATTTTATCTGCTTAGGCAGTCATACGTCGAGCGTGCGTGTGGGTCTTCCCACAGTTATTTATATACCAATTCATATATTATTATATAACATTATTATGTAGTTATATTCAATGCTCAATTTCTAAACATATATTTAAAACATCGAAAAAAAGGATTATTTTGCAAGAAGGAAAAAAATATTTTTTTCGCATCTTGATATTTGGTACGAATAAAAATTTTAATTTACAATATTTATTATTGCTTTTATTTCAAATTATTGAAATAAAATTACGCATATAAGAAACAAATTGAGTATAATAAAATGTAATCCAATCAATCATCTGATGATATATTAATGATATTAAGGAGAGAGATTTACATTTAAGCACACATTTGCGCGCGCATTTTGCTGAGTTATCATAAACCATCTCGTCCCAGATTATTCAATTTATTTGACCGCTTGGATATTTGTTAAATTGTTCCTCGAATTACCCTAGTGACGTAATTGATGATATTTTGTATATCTGTACACCTGCCTGTCGCGAAGGGGTTGAACCGAAACGGATTTCATGAGGAATATGAGTATCTGTTAAGATAATAAACAACCGAGTAAAACCACATTTTATGTGTGCGAGACGACTTGATCGAAAAGCGAGAAAAGATACGACCGCATGTAAAGTGCTTTTAATAACTGGTTTGTAATATCCTGCTTACGGCAGCTCCGGCGTAAATATCTGTGCACTTTGCCAAGCGAATTATGTATTTTATTTTCCTCCTTTCTAACACCTGCAATTCGATTCGCGGCTCACTCATTTATTATATATCTGTCATAATAATCGATTTAAATTCTTTTTTTTTAACAAGCTTTAATTAATTTAACAGCGCTTATTTAAAACACTTCATAAAAAAATATACGTAAAAAGGCAAATTACAAAGCAAACAATCTTAATTAAAATAACTAAATATAATTTTTCAAATAAATAAATATTTTAAAAATAATTTTGTTTTATTTATCTTATTTTTTAGATATATGAATTTTATCAACATAAATGCGTTTTGTATTTTATAGTATTAATTCTGACAAATAAATAAAAATACATAAAAAGATAGAGTTTATGATGCATATTTAACGTGTATTTTTTTATGAAAATTTTTATGAAAATTATTCAATACCGGAGAAAGACAAACATCATATTGTTCCGTGTCTGTTTGAATTATCCTTCGGTTTAGCGATTATAATTTCAAATATTCTTATCCTTGTATCTATCACACATACACACACATTATACACACACATACACACGCATGCACTCACAAACACACAAACATAATACACACACACAATGATAGGTACACTTAATTTACATGCAACAATACGCCGACATGAAAAATTAATAATTATAGCAACAAGCTCATGCCTATAAATTATCATACGATAATCATCGTGCGTCTCAATTATTATTCTCGAGATTTTAGATATACTCTAGCAGCTCATTATATAAACGCAATTATTATAGATCAAACTACACAGATGCGCGATTGAAGGCAATAAAGCGATATTTCATTTTCACTCGACTTCAAGTAATAATTATCTAATAAATAATATCGACAAAATGTTCACACGTGTACTCATTAATAAACTTGACCCTGCAGTTGCTACCTGTATCTGCGTTAAATTAAACCGATTAATTGTTTATGGAAATATTGTTTACCAGAGGCGAACGCGTGCGTTTGTTGATTTTCTACCAAACGAATAATTGCAAATATACAATTGCCGTATATTTATTTTAATATAAACCAAATTTTGGAAGATAATAAAATATAATAAAATATATTAAACAAATCTGATGGAATTAAGACATTGTAATGTAATGCTCTATCTTAACAAAAAAATTAACAGAGTCTTATACTTATAAATCTTATAACATAATAATTTAATTATATGAAAAATTTATATGAAAAATTTATATGAAAAATTTATATAAAACAGAGAAATAGTTGCTCACGTTGAAAAACTTTCTATTGTATTCTATAATATACAGATATGTTACCACAAATTATTGCGTAATAGATCTACTAAAATATGCAAATGTCCATAAAGTTGTTCGTTTAATTATTTCAAAAGAATAAGATAATAAAATATAGATATAATAAGAAATAAAATAAGAATTCAGAATTACAGAGATTTTTTAAGAATTCCTTTTTTTCTACATAAATAATTTAGATTACGTATTGATTAATTAAGGCGGGGCACATGATCGCACAAGTGACACGTAAAAATCTGCCGCTAAATCTTTGTTCAGCTGGAAGGCTGAGCGGCGGTAAAGATGGATCAACCTTTCGCCTTGCGATTATGTAAGACCTCGGTCTGACTGACCTTTAGGTTCGTTCATGGCATGCGGCATTTACGTAATTTGCCGATTACGATGTATTAGAGTCCTATGCGCCTGAAGAACAGTTCTCCTTCTAACGCTAATATATATTTTTGAATGTGCGATATATATAATGGAGCAGATTATAATACATAATCGATGCATTAAAAATCTTGCAAATTTAATCGATCTCACATTTCCAGTGATTTTCGATGCTAAATGTACTAATTTTTATCGAAGAAAGAATTAAATGAAAGATGACTCTTGCAATTAGTAATAAGTAATAACATAGGTATATGTATATAAAATATATAATAATATTATATATATATATATTATATTATATTATATATATTACATTTAAAAATTATATATATTTATATTATATATAATTTATTATACATATATAAATTAATATTATATATATATATGTATATATATATATAAAATACTATATATAATATATATATAATTTATTACATATTATTCAGTATATATTTATTATATGTATGTGTATAATATATATGTATATATAAATTTTTCAACAAGTCTTATATGTATAGAGCTATTTAAATATTTTAGTTTTAATCAATTTATCATAAAAAATTTTACATTTTTTAAATATTTATATATTTATTTCAATGCCATTATTATATATTTACTCACGATTCCAATGAACCAATTATTTCAATGAATTTTCAAAGCAAAATATATTATAATTAAAACCAAAAAATTCTAGAATATTCTGCATAAAATTACATAGTATGATTGATAATCTCTCTCTAAAAAAGTCGAATCTCAAATATATCGCAGTCATTGTTGCCTGTTTTCCACGATTGGCTGTCTCGATTCGCGTTGTGCGTTATATTCGTAGCATCGAGAGACTGTCATCGTGAGAGTTAGCAGTTAAACAATGTGGTCAAAATAAAATTAAATAAAATAATAATGTTTTAAATAATATGTTATAATACTTTAAACTTGATTAATATTTCTGACAGTTATCAGCTGATTTCTGTCAAAAATATTAATCGCGGATAAAGTATTATAACATTTATTTAAAACATATTATTTTATTTTATTTTATTTTGAACAAACTGTTAAACTACTAACCTTCACGATGACAGCCTCTCGATGCTACGAATATAACGCACAATGCAAATCGAAACAGTCAATCAGCATTGCAAAAATGCAACAATATTTGCGAGAATCGACTTACATGCCCTTTTTAGAAAAGGATGTTATAATATTTTTAATTCGATTAATATTTTTGACAATTATCAGCTGATTTTTGTCAAAAAATATTAATTGCAGATAAGATATTATAACATATTATTTAAAACATTTATATTATTTTAATATTTTGAATATTATATACATCCTCATTACCGCAATAGAATAAACCGCTATAGAAATATTATAGAATAAACAATTTCTCACTCACCGATACACCGTACAACAGCGGAGTTGCAGTACACAGCATATTGATCTGAAAACAAAATATTCAAATTATGTATATATATATGTGTGTGTCGAATATATCATAAACAATGCAGTTTAGAAAAAATGTTTTTATTTGCATACCTTACAGTTGCACCGCTATCGCCGGATGCCTCCCCGGGCCTCCTCCTCCTCTCTTGGTCGACCTTTGCTCCTTCGTAGCCCTCACGACACTCGCGAAAACACGAATAATTATTACGATTATTCGACACTTTACACGGCATTCCCGACACGCGAAACTTTACACGGCACTCCCGACGCGCGACACTTTACACGGCACTCCTGACACGACGCGTGAATCGCACTGTGTATTGCAATCTGTAACAAATAAAATACATACATATATTAGAATAATCTTATTATTTCGCATTATAACATACACAATATATACACAATACGTTATAAAAATTAAAATAATAGTATGTTTTAAATAATATTTTATAATACTTTAAACTCGATTAATATTTTTGACAGTTATCAACTGATTTCTGTCAAAAAATATTAATCGAAAATAAGGTATTATAATATATTATTTACAACATATTACTATTTCAATTTTTATAACATATTATTATTTTTAAATCTCATTAGCAAATATTCGCTTTATTAATATTTTCTTGACAAAAATCAGCTGATTAAAGCGAATTTGCTAATAATTTTTAAAATAATAATATTATATAAGTTAAAATAATTATATGTTTTAAATAATATGTTATAATACCTTAAAGTCAATTAATATTTTTAACAGATATCAGCTGATTTCTGTCAAAAAATATTAATCGAAAATGAGGTATTATAACATATTATATACAACATATTATATACAACATATTACTATTTTAATTAGTATAACATTTTATTATTTTTAAACATATTATTATTTTTAAATTTAATTAGCAAATTAATGCTTTAATCAACTAATTTCTGTAAAAAAATGCTCCGCATAGAGTCCGCGGCGATCCAGTGTCGATATTTAATATTTAAAGATTAGCCAAAAATTCATCGCTCGTATATATCGATGGAATTTGGCTCGTCTTAAAATATTAAATGTCGACACAATGGCCCATATTCTGGATATTCTTTTATCGATAAATATTTTATCCAAAATATGGGCATATGTCGCCGCGAACCTAAACGGCGCATTCTTATATTATGTATATTTAATAAAAGAATTTGTACGCTGGTGTCTGCATGGTACCAAAATATTCTGCAAACAATGTACTATTGAAATATACAAAAGATGAATTTTTGGCTTGTCTTAAAATATAAAAAAACGACCATATGTCGCCGCGGACTATGCGGCGCATTCTTATATTACGTATATTAAATGAAAGATTTTGTACGCAGGTGTCTGCTTGGTACTAAAATATTCTGCAAACGAAGTGCTGTCCAAATATACAAAATTTGAATTTTTGGCTCGTCAAAAAATATTAAATATCGACACTATGTCGCCGCAAACCCATTGTCGCGGAAAAGATGTAACAATATTGCGAGAATCGACTTACAATTAACATAATATTTTTAATTCAATTAATATTTTTGACAATTACCAGCTGATATTTTTGTCAAAAAATATTAATCGCGAATAAGATATTACATACGGCGCACAAATATATTACGTATATTGTATCAAAAAGTTTGTAGGCTGGTATGCTGATGGTACCATCATAATGTGCAGACAATGTATTGTTAAAATATATGAAAGATTAATTTTTGGCGTGTTTTAAAATAAAAATTAAAATTTTTAAGCGGCGGATCCCATACGATGTACAAATATATTACGTATATTATATCAAAAAGTTTGTAGGTTGGTATGCTGATGGTACCATCATAATGTGCAAACAATGTACTGTTAAAATATATAAAAGATTAATTTTTGGCTCGCTTTAAAATATTGAAAATTAAAATTTTTAAGCTGCGGATTCCATACGGATATTATATAATATATTATTTAAAATTTTACTATTTTAATATTTTGAACATATTATATACACCTCCATATTACCGCTATAGAAACGTTATAAAATAAACAATTTCTCACTCACCGATATGTACAATAGCGGAGTGATAGTACAGCACATTCATCTGAAAACAAAATATTCGAATTATGTATATTGTATATACATATGTGTGTGGCGAATATCTTATAAACAATGCAGTTTAGAAAAAATGTTTTTATATTGCATACCTCACAGTTTCCCCACTGTCGCCTGATGCCTCCCCGGGCCTCCTCCTCCTCTCTTGGTCCTTTGTAGCACTCACGACACTCGCGAAAACACGAATAATTACGATCGCCCGACACTTTACACGGCATTCCCGATACGCAAAATTTTGCACGGCATTCCCGACGCGTGACACTTACACGGCAGTCCCGACGCAGCGCATGAATCGCACTCTGTGTATCGCAATGCTACCTGTAACAAATAAAATACATACATATATTAGAATAATCTTATTAATTTCGCATTATAACATACACAATATAAATATAAATATGTAAGCTAGAATATATTTAATTAGCATATTTTCGCTTTATTAATATTTTTGACAGAAATTAGCTGATTAAAGCGTTAATTTGCTAATTAATTTTTGAAATAATATGTTATAAAAATTAAAATAATAATATATGTTTTAAATAATATGTTATAATACTTTAAACCCGATTAATATGTTTGACAGTTATCAGCTGATTTCTGTCAAACAATATTAATCGAGAATAAGATATTATATAACATATTATTTACAACATACTACTATTTTAATTTTTTAACATATTATTATTTTAAAACTTAATTAGCAAATTAACGCTTTAATCAACTAATTTCTGTGAAAAAATATTAATTAAGTTTAGACCAACTTATTTATAATATTTTTTAAAAGATATCATTTTTTTAAAATAAAATCGAAGAATGGAGCGCGCTTGTGTTATTCTAGTGAAATAAAAAAAAACGCTATTGAAACAAGTATATATGGTATATATATTTCTTTCTTTGCCTATAACGTTCTCTGAGGCAATAGTGATAGTTGACGTTATCGACGTGTAAAACAGCTGATTAATCTATATTTATGTCGACGAGTGCGACGTGGGACATAGTTTGTTTACGAACGTATTTTACACGCCACGTGGAATGCAATATTATATATACAGTCAATAAGCAAGTTACATTGTTAACAAGTGTGAATAATAATTACTAAATGTTCGTATGTTAAGAAAAAAAATGTTAGAGTCAACTATTCACGCGCTAGCAAATAGCAGAGTAATCTTAGCCAGTGGATCTCCAAGGCGACATGACATAATAAAACACTTGGTAAACAATTGTTGAATTATATAAAAAAATTGCATAAATATTGAATAAATTATAAAAAACAAAAGTTATCTTATTGTGCAAAAATTACTCAAACAAGCTATTAAATTAACATGAACAATATTTATTAGCGTATAACTGCAGAAATAGTACCATCCTTGTACGATGAAAATCTTGATAGATCCAAATATGGCAATCATGGAGAATATGTTCAGGACATAGCCAAATACAAAGTGTTCGAGGTATACGAACGTTTAAAAGCAGATCCAGTACCTCCCTCATTGATAATAGGAGCAGATACAATGGTGACAATGGATGATGTTATTTATGGGAAACCACAGAACGAAACAGAAGCTTTTCAAATGTTGTCTAGGTAATAACTTATGTCAGATGATACCATTAAATAGCATGTAGTAATTAAATGTTCTTGTTTAGCCTAGCGAATAAGCAACACATTGTTTACACCGGTATGTGTTTGAAAACGCCAAAAGTTGAACTCAAGTTTTATGAATCTGCGAAAGTAAAATTAGGAGATGTGTCCGAGAGACAAATAAGAGAGTATATAAAAACCGGTGATCCCATGTGAGTTATGAAGTTATTATTGTATTTATATCGCGCAACTTGTCTTTATCTAAGTAGAATATTATTTCAGGGATAAAGCAGGAGGGTATGGCCTTCAGGGTATAGGAGGCTGCTTAGTTGAGAAAATAGATGGTGATTATTACACTATAGTTGGTTTACCAGTATATGCATTGGCTAAACATCTGAACCGAATATTTTCTAATATTTAACAAGAATATCATATTGAGCTTGCCTGTAACGCAATTATTGTACCAAACTATTGCTACGTTCCTAATAAATTTTATTATGTTAATAGCATTGGAAATTTGCAAATTTATATATTTAATAGTCTTTTCCTTCCTTTCCTCTCCCTTCCTATATGTATATTTAACAGTTATCTTTATAATGTGTTGCTATTGATATTGCACATCAAAAATATAAAGAAAATTACTCATTCAGATTATAATAAAATTATTCAGCATTACATTTTTCGTTTTTCTCTGTGTGCAAAATTTAATATCAAAAATTTTTATATATAAAAAAGAAATTTGTATTCTCGATATTATATGCTTTTTTGCAAACGATATATATTCACAATAATATAATTCTTTGATAATTTTATCAAAATACTTACGTATTTTAAATTTAAATACTTGGACTCGTACTTGGAGGTTACAGCCGCGCGGAATTCATTTGACAAAACGATCACTTTTGCACATCAGCGTGATATATATTTATATTTATATGTAATTAAAATTGCAGCATTAATTAATACAACGAGATAAAGCTTTCGTTCTTTGCACACTCGCGATATTCAATTAAATTTTCACCACGTTTAATACCACAATATAATGCAAAACACGACTCCGATTTCGCGCTAGAGCACTGTGATTTAACCTAAGATGCGTTCGTAATACGCGAATCAAATGAATGACTGTCACCATGTGCATCAATATGTGTATATACTACATTTATATTCGATATACCGATACATATATGTATATATATATATATATATATATATATACATATATACACACACACGTTTCGCCTCGTTTATAAAAAAATATTTTTTAAAGAATAACGCATTTGGAGCATTTGGAGTATTTGGAGCATTTGTAGCGTTAAAAAAGTGGAGCGCATCTATATAAACTTATACATAGATAAATTGCGCGTTCTCATTGAAGACAAAAAGCAGCATTAAAGTGCATAAGAAAACAATAAAAAGTTAATTGCTTTCTTGGTCAGACTTTTACAATTAATTGAACAACAAAAAAACATCTTTTTAATGTCTTCTTATAAAATGTGTTCTTTTTATACTTTTAATGAAAACGCGTAGTCAATCTATATATAAGTGTATGTTTAGTGATTTCCGCGCTCACTTCATAGCGTTGCTATTACTTGCGCGCGGTTTTTCGTGACGTCGAGATGTTTGTGCGATGACTGCGGTTATTGTGAGTGTCGAAATCAGTTGATCGCTGTGATTCATACTACAATTGTTATTTATAAATACGGTACGATATATTACTATTATATTACGGTTATAAAAGTAATGAAAAAAAGCGCGTAGAATCGGGAGTGCCGACAAAAGCAATCGATTGTATATGCGTAAACGTTACATATATATCTCACGTTCGTAAAGCGACAATGTGATATTTCTGTTAAATAAACTGTGCGCGATTATTTTCATGCATTACATCAAATATATTAATAAAATCACCGAGGAATTTAATATCCGAAAATAAAGGTTTTCAAGTAAACGTGTAATTTACCGGGAGTGTCGAGAAAAATATTGGACGACCGTCGTATTGCGACAGTTCCGACAGACAAACTTCGTGCGACCGTAGCTCGACAATTAAAGTGAGTATTAATAAAAAATTACCGAGAAAATAAATTATGACAAATATCATCCGTAGACAAACATATGTGGTATTGGAAACGTTAAAAAACGTTTTAAAAAAATATCAAGCGACTGTTTTATACATATATTATACGCAAATATATATATTGCGCCAATAAATACAAAGGTGCGACAGTTTCATTAAATAAACTTTGCGTGATCGTATAACGATATTTCATCACTCTGAGTTATAAAAATTGAGATTATTGAGATAATTATTGTCTGCAAGAAAAGCGTGTAAAATTGAAAATGCCGAAAAAAGCAATCGATCGTATATTGGGCTATCGTATAATTGCGACAGTTCCGACGAATAAATTTCGTGCGACCGTAGCTCCACATTTAAAATTAGTATTAATAAAAAATTACCGAGAAAATAAATTATGACAAATATCATCCGTAGACAAACATATGTGGTATTGGAAACGTTAAAAAACGTTTTAAAAAAATATCAAGCGACTGTTTTATACATATATTATACGCAAATATATATATCGCGCCAATAAATACAAAGGTGCGACAGTTTCATTAAATAAACTTTGCGTGATCGTATAACGATATTTCATCACTCTGAGTTATACAAATTGAGATTATTGAGATAATTATTGTCTGCAAGAAAAGCGTGTAAAATTGAAAATGCCGAAAAAAGCAATCGATCGTATATTGGGCTATCGTATAATTGCGACAGTTCCGACGAATAAATTTCGTGCGACCGTAGCTCCACATTTAAAATGAGTATTAATAAAAAATTACCGAGAAAATAAATTATTAAAAATATATCATATCTGTAAATAGACATGTAGTATTGGAAACATAAAAAAAATATCTTTCATATAACTTTTTATATATACACTTCCATAAATATTATTTATAAAATATTTATTTTTTAAAAAATTGAAGAGACTCATCTTATATATTAAACGTACACATTTTACTAATTTTTCTCTCTACTTGCAGTACCTCCTTAAAATCAAGAGACTGCACTTATAAATAAATATTACATATTTTTTATATTATATATATATATATTTATATATATTATTAAATATTAATTTTACTTGTAATTCTTTTGCTCTTTTTATACGAGATAAAATTCACAAAGCGCCATCTGTACAAGATGATATACAGATAGTTTATCGTCTCTCGTTCTCAACGTCAAATATACGTCGTTTTCTATTATATTTGTAACCATTTCAAATTAATTTCCGATTATATAGCATATGTATTTATAAAGTGTGTAGTTCTTTTTCTTACTATTTTCTCTCAATGCAATAGTGAAGTGCTATTTACGTGTGTATTCATCAGGAAACATGGAAGATGTTTTAAATGATCTTGTTTCTTCTGAAGATTTAAAGGTAAATAGATGTTAAACAATAATTTCCTTGAACATGACGTTTCTGCGATATTTATTTTGATATATCATTTCCTGTTGGATAACCTGAATTGATCGAAGAAGAATAATTAAGTATATCAGAAAGTTAGGTTAAGTGTACCTGGTTTTTCCAGATGTTTTGTGCCAAATTTATCAATATCTGTATCATTTTCCTTCACATTATCAAGATTTGAGAAAAACTAATCCATTTTATGTAAAAGAAAATTTATGTGTACTTTTACAATTCTTGAATTGCCATTATGCATTTTCATGAAAATGTTTTACAGCGAAACAGATGTTTAGCGAGAAACATCATAGTAACATTTCATTCATAATAGTATATTATAAATAATATTTAAATTGCAATTAATTTAACATTGTATATAATTTACGTTTTGCAACAAACTCGAGATGATTTATCAATTAAGAAACGTTATGATATATATATCTTGAAATGTGTTATACAAAATACATGAATATTGCATCATCTTGTAACATGCACGATTGTTATATTATATTTTAGAAATTCGAAAGTGTGTATCATGAGCAATTGCATACGTCATATGTTACACAAAAAGCACAATTTGAATATGCCTGGTGCCTTGTAAGAAGCAAATATTCTGCTGATATTAGAAAAGGAATAGTGTTATTAGAAGACCTCTACAGCAATCATGATACAGAAAAGCGTGATTGCCTATATTACTTAGCCATTGGAAATGCCAGAATAAAGGTAAGCATACATATCAGCAAATATGTTTCATATTTTATCCATAATATTCTTAATCTTTGCTTATTATGTCTTTCCAGGAGTACTCGAAAGCACTGTCGTACGTCAGGGCATTCCTTCAGATTGAACCTGCAAATGTGCAAGTACAACATCTGGAAACATTGATAAAAAAGAAGATGGAAAAAGGTTTTCCTTTTATAATTTATTATCGGCTTAAGAGAATAAAAATCATGCTTTGTTTTGGAGCAATATCGCTAAGAAGTTTCTGTGATTTTCTTATACAGTCATATTATTTTTGGTTGCTTCTAATAATTTTTCTATTCTCCTGGATTGTTAAATTTTACATTGATTCTACTTAGTAATTTCATGGTTTCATAATTTTTAAACTAACCTCATTAATTTTCAAAGACTAACAAATATATCGCATACATTTCTGCAGTAAGAATAACAAATATATTGCATACATCTTAACTTTAATTTCAATGACGTAACCTCTTTTTTATGACTCTAGATTTTATATTTATTTATTTATTTTTTGATTTTGTTTAACTCCTTAGTTTCTCCTATGTGTGATAATTTAATTTTATATTTAAATACATAAATTAAAGAATTTAACACAAATTCGTTACTTTTGTTAATAGTCATTGCTGTATATTTTTTGCAGTGCATCTATCTTTTTAATATTCATTCCTCTGTACATCTTGTATAAGAATTAATAAAAATTTGTATATCGTAATGTAAAAGACCACTATTTAATACCATTATGTTGCTCGATGCATATTGCATTATTCTTCTTTTGTTATTAATCGAATTTGGTCTAATTACAATTAATAATAGATTCGCGGGAACATGCTAGAATTATAAATATTGCTTAATAATCGCATTTTCGTAACTGAAATTGGCATTGAATTTCGTTTGTTTCTTTTTTTTTGCAGAGGGCCTTGTAGGTATGGCTGTTGCGGGAGGTGTTATTATTGGTATTGCAAGTATTCTGGGCCTGGGTATTGCAATGGCCAAAAAATAATTATTTGTGAAAAAAACTGATTATAATACAATTGTGATGTAGCTTATTTGCATAAAGTGGTATACATTGTCTCATAATTGCTGTGGGAGACAATGACTAGTCTTGAACATAAAAAGAAAACAAATGTACCTTGACCAAAAAATCCACAAAATTATACAAGGTGTAATATCATTTTTCTATTAACTAAAAAAGTAGAATAAGGGAAGGAAAACAGAAAAAAAATATTAAGTTATTTCAAGTCATATACAGCTGCTTATATAATATGATTTGTTTAATTATTTCAAGTAAATATAAATATACTTGTGCAATAGCACAAAATGTAATTTCTTTGTTTTATGTGTCAAAACTATCTGCTCAGGTCAGTTTTATTTGCAATTTACATTCCGAAATTGCATGTAATTTTTTTAATTTTATACCCTATGTGCATGTATATATAATGTCGAGAAATCATTGAATGTCTTTTTAATGACAGATTTTTTTTGGTCAATTTTTTTTAGCGAAAATGTCGAAGGAGGTTATTATTTATTTTCTAATTTTTTGCATTATATATATTTGTAACTAAAATTGAGACTTGAAATTAAAATTTTATCAAAATATTTTATCTGAAATTAATTGAAATTTTTGTTATCCATTTAACTTCTGAAAATTTAATATGCAAGGAGCTTTTCTTTTTCAGTTATTTTTAATTTGAAAATTGATTTCTCAATATTTTTGGTAAAGAAAAATCAATTAACAAAATAATTTGTCATTAAAAGGATATTAAGTAATTTCGGGATTTATGTACATATAGATAGGGATATATGTATATATACGTATATAAATGTTGCAGGCATTGTGTAAAATCAGTCTTTTTATAAAGAATCTTTGTAAATTGGCGTTTTATAAAAAGAAGAAGTTTTTTCTAATAAGGCTAATTTAAGAAAGATCCTGCAACATGATATATACATTCACATCAACAAAAAAATTTAATATATATTTTTTAAAATTTGAAAAGAATTTAAGCATCCAGAAAAATACATTTAATAACAAAGAAATTACGTACCAATGGTATAGCAATAACGACAATCATGATGGCCGTTCTTACATTAGTGTGCATGATCATTTAAACTGAAATCGTTTGCATATCTACTGCGACGTGATTATATAAAAATTTTGTTATTATTGGACGTGTTTTTTCTAGGTGCTTAAATTTTTTTGTCGATGAGTATATTCATATATATTATGTGGTTTTTAAGTTATAAATATTTAAAATTGTTTATATTAATATATGCAAGTATATTTAATCATCATACATGCGTTAACAAAGCGTTAACACAAATATAGCTTTTGTATATAATTAGGAAAACAATTGTATTTGCGGATTTATGTTGTTGCTGAATCAATTTAATAAAAGTCAATATTTGAAGCTATATATATTGGGTATTTTTTTCATGCAAATTATTAAAGTACACATACATAATTTTGCTCGAAGCTGCCGAAACCTGACGTAATCCTATCGTAATAAAATTATGCAAAATATATATATATACGAAGCGGCTTCGCTTTTCATTTGCAATGTTGCACGGAAATTTATTCGTGCGAAAAATTTAACATTGTTTCATTTGCAGCAAGTTGCAGCGTGACTTGAACAAATTTTATGGCAAATTTTCGAATATAACATTTATATAACATTGATAAAAAAAAGATCTAGTTTCAATGCGAAAAAGCAATTGGTCTATTATTGATATATTTTAAACGGTAATTTGACGCTAAATCCAACTGTCCGATCCGCATTGTATGTTTATTATCCAATGTGATCTTCGTATTACGCAAATGGAACCATATTACGGCAAATGTAACTGTGAGTCTCTTCCCATGTTTACACTGAGAGAATGTGATTTCCATATTAGATAAATAAAACTCAGAATTAGTCAGCCATATCTAGCGTTAAATGCACCGCTAAACACAAATGCGAATATTGATTGCAGCAAATATTCAACCGCACTTATCAGCAAATAGCGTTTATAAAATGTATATGATTTATTTGTCTAAAGGAATATTTTTCACAGGATCTTAAGTAATGTAAAATTTATTATAAAGATGCGATATCAAATCAAATCAATTTTTTCCAATAAATCTATTCGATATGAAATATAATCGGATTAAATAAAGGACGGATGAAAGAAATATAACAGAGGATCTAATTCATATTTTTTTATATATAGATTTATTGATGACTTCTTAATATCTGTTGATAAAGTTGTTTATGTACAAAATAACGCTGGAATATCCCTATTAATATTATTACTATTATTATTATTATTAATGACCTATGTTATGGCCCAGGGACTCCTCTCGAAAGGGAACAGCCCTTTCCCCGCTCGGTTTGACGAGTCAGTACATTCGCTTGTCTTTTCCACGCCAAAAGAAAAAAAACCACGACGGCGATGATGAGCGCAAAGCGCATTTCCCGCTCGCCTTCTTCTTTCACGTTCGTCCACACGCGATAATATTTACACTGGCCGATCATTGATCGGATCGGCACCTCGCGAACGGATGGAAAGAAGGCCGCGGGATTTGTCAGTAATATCTGCGCGCCTCTTTATGATACATCTTAATGATAAAAGTATTCGATAAGTGAAGAGAAAATCGAGTAGAAGCGATGAATGCGATTGTGTAACGTGTATCGTCCCGCATTCTCCCGCGCCGTTAAATTAATTATTCTTAGCGCAGTGTGTCAAAAATTTATCTATTTATTTATTTATTTAAGTTTTCCATTCTTTCTCGCACAAGTAAAACGACGAACGAAACTTGACTCTTGTTCATTACGAGGTTCGCGCTTCGACGGGATGAGATTCGAGCAGTCGCGTTTAACGTCAAATACTTTTTTCTTCATTACATCGAGTTATTTAGAATTTCATTTATTTTAATGATTTTAATATAATTTTTTTCTATTTATTTTCTATAAAGAAACGCGCGTTTTTGTCTGTCTCTCTCGCGCTGCCTCGGATCGATAAAGGTGAGATGAGGATCGCACATCAGTGTATTTGATGCTAACCGCGCGGCAAAAATGCGGATTATTTTCTTCCGAGAAAAAAGGGACAGGGGAAAGGGGAGGAGAAGAGGATATGAGATGTATTTACAAGGGAGATGATAGTCGGGGGAAGGCTCTACTATACTTGTGCCCACGGTATAACGACATCGAGACGATTTTCGCAGTTGGTCCGCGAAACGACTGATGGTGATCGATATATATATATATATGTATATATATATATGCGCGAAGTGGATAACTACTCTCTGTGCCGACTCGGATTGTTGACCGTCTCCTCCCAATCCCCGGAACGTGATGCAATCGTTTAATAAAAACAGCGCGCGCCGCGTATACGTTTGCGGACAGGAGTGCCGCTCTCGGACGCGCAGAGCGGCTATCGATTAATAAACGCTATAGGAGGGGGAGATCGCGTTTTTCTTTTTTTTTTTTTCTTTTGCGCGCTGCGGATCACTTTCAAAGCGAGGCGCATTTGGGCCGATCACGAAAAACTTTTGAATTTTGATTCGAAATTTCTATTACGCATGAAAGATGCACCCTTTCTATGATCTAGAGGGAGAGAGACTCTCCTAGATTTTTTTTCTGACAATTTTTCGATAGATATTACAATTATGTATACATATATCGTGTTTTAACGACTCCTCTCGCGCGCGACTTAAGAATTTAATTTAGTTTTCACTCGACTCGCGCGTTTTTCGCGGTGAAAATGCATTTCAGCCGTCAGGATGTTGTGCGCGTCGGCCGGTTGGCAAAAACTTTTTTCGTTTCGTGAAACGTTTTTTGTATGTACGAACGAAATTTCGCGATGTTTACGTAAACGCCGGGAGTTTCGCACGGTAATTAAACTTGTCCTTCCAATCCAATTCTACGCTGTATTACAGTCCGGGGGTGAGAGAGCGAACGCGCGCCCTTTTATCTCTCTGCCGTAATTTGTTCCGGATGATAGTAGGACGGTTTGCGTTTCCGCAAACTCATGGAGCGGTAATATTTTCGAAAAATGTCAGAGAAATCCAAAAAGAGAGACCTCGATGTACATCCTTCATCTAGCGGTAACAGATGATCCAAATTCGAGGGAGCTTTCGCTGATTCCTGAACTCCGACGCGTTATATCCGTGGGCCCTTCAGCTTCCAAGTCTTTCTCGCGCGAATTCGGATCCTCGCCGATCGCGAATCTCGAATTTCGCGATCATCGAGTATTCTCCGAGTATTCGCCTTTCGCAGGAGAGACGACGTTTCGTTTTTCTTTCACCTAGCGTAGGAATTAATCGCTCGATAGATTAGCAGCTTGAAAATACTTTAAGCAGTTTAAGGATGAATATTGCTTTCTCAATAAGGCTCCGCTATGCTTTACACGAATATACAGTGTGTGTAGTTTTGTATGTGCGTGCGCATCTGTGTGAATAAAATTGAGAGTGTGTTAGTATGTATTATGTATGTCATCTGTATGCATCGGCTCTCGTTTGCCGATCAAATCTCGACTCGGACTGGATCTCGATTCTCTTTCTCTCACTCTCTTTTATTCTCTTGCTGATCGTCTTTCAAATCTAAAGTGCACAGAGACGAGATCGAAGAATTACAATCGCCTAAAGATATCGGTCGATAGAAGAAGCTTTAAGTTCCGCCATCCTGGAGAAGCGCGAAATATCACTTTAATGATATATGTATACGATCTCCCGTAGAATGTGCATATAATTTATCCCGTGAAATTTACAGTTTCACGCAGCTGTGCGAGAATCAAATACTATACGTATATATCACAATTTAAAATTAGGTCGTTTAAATTCGATACATGGGGTATTATTAGCGAAGGGAGACTTGTGTTTACCTATCCGTGAATCCCTTTCTGCGGATGAAATTAATTGCTCCTTTTGGATCAAATCCAATTAACAAACCGAGCTGAGGCTAACATGCTAATTTAGCTCTGTAATTTCTCTACATTCTCCAAAAAAATAAAAATAATAAATCATATATATATATATTATCATTTTGATATATACATATATATCATATAATCAGTAAAAAAAAATCACGCACGGCATAATTAATTCGATCTCAAAATTTGCTTCTGTAAGAAATTTCAATTCCAATTTTTGTCTCTAAGTAAACATTGTACCGAAAGTGTGTTACATAGGCCACAGAAGGTTAACCGTCTCCCTTCGCGCTTCGTAAGTTTCCCGTTATCATCCATGCACATATATCCGGGAATCGCGATCACAATGGCGCACAGAGCGCATATTGATACTAAGTTTATCGAGAGATAGTGATAAGCACGTGTTTGCACACTGGCACCTCCGGCGAGAGATTGCATTGCCGCGCAGCTAAGTACGCGGAATTCGTCAATCGACGCCCTGTCGTCGTCCGATAACGGCATCGTGCGCCCGCGGTCGAATGGCAGAACTCGAGCTTATCTCTCGAACGGCAGAAGGAACTCGGATGAGAGTGTTATGACAGATATGAGACGAGAGGTGAGCGGCGTCTTTCGACGCGCCGCTGATTTAAGGGCTGAGTTACAGTGAAATACACGAGTACATAAGATGTGCATATAAAAAAATATATATACATATATATTTACAGGAAATAAATATGATATATATGCTAAAGAATAAAACACGAATGATTTGTGTGACATATTTTCGATTAGTTTTGAAATTTCCATGTTCATTTATGTTACTGTTCAACTTCGATTTCTATTTATTTTTTATAATTTCTGAAATATCGGAGAAATATAATAAATGTTTTTCTGATATTTAATTTGATTTTTTGACATATTGTTAGATTTTTTATGCATTCTTCTCAATTCTCGTTTGTGTATTTCATTGTGCCGCGGCACTTTACATGTGCGTATCGTATACGTAATCGATACGAAAAGGAAAAGAGATACAATAGGCCTTACGAACTATCGGCGCTCAATTTTGTACAATAATTTAATATTTCGATTATAATTTAACTCGATCATTCAAACGCTCCTTTCTTTCTACGCTCTTATGCCTCTCTTCTATTTCCTTCTTTCGAAACGCGTCGACTGACTAGCGATACGATAATGTTATATGATGAGTTTTTAGTGTATCACGGTCATATCGTAAAATATACACTTTTCGTCATCCCGCTTCTATCGTGACGGTTTTTTAATATTTTTTTCTTCTCTGTGCTCTCGGAACTATTTATGATACTTGAATTCTGACATTTATACAATGCATTTGAATTACAAATACGCTATTTAAGATTTATCCGATGGCTCGCTTCGGAATCATTTCTCACAAATCATAGCAAAAACTTGAGATTGATCGTGTATATATATATATATATATACAAGAAAATAATTTTAAATTTGAATTCGCACAATTTCGCAGTTTGTTAACACTTTATTTCGATAATATCGCAATACGAATTTGGCAGAAATAGAAAACGAACAACTTACACATAAAACATAAAGATTTGTTATCATCATTTTAATAATGAGAATTTCTCCAGAAGAAAAAATATATATTTTTTTAAATATTTTGCACTACTAATTTTCGACATATTTGAAATGTTAGTATCGCATCTAATAAATTTTTACAATTTGTATAAAATTAAAAAAATAATTGATGAGCAAGAGGGAGGAATTTTCATTAAAATAACGATATAAATGTGTCATATCTCAGGTACGCGTAAAATGCTTTGTTACTGATTGTAAATTAAGAGCATCGTCGTGCCTCGACACATACAAATCATATATCAAATCGTATATCATATTATAAATAAACGTATACAAAAAATTGCACGCGCGTGAAAAAAATCATCACGAGCGATGCGATAATTATTTTCTATATTTTAGAAGAGAGGTGTGGAATTACTATTCGTCTCGCGGGAGGCGGATGCATCTTGTTGCATCGCCGGATAAAAAGCTCCTCGATTTTGCTCTCTCGTTTTATTTGAGAGCGACGAAGATAAAGCCGTCCCGCGAAAATTCGTAAAGTTTCACAAAGATATTTCAGAGATTAGCTTTCAAACTTACGAAATTAAATACTATGTCCCTATGCTAGTTTTCTCTCTGTCGATATCGTAACGTTAAAGTGCCCGAAAATGCCGTTATCGTGCTTTTAGTGCATCGATTCACGAATGTTTGCGTCGTGGAATATATGCATTATATTGATCCTCAAATGTGTAATATGGCATACATATGTATGCATATGCAACCTTTAGTCCATACGAATGTAATATAATGTTCACGTGAATGTCCTATATAAATGTAATAATATTTTTTCGCGTAAATGTAATATCATATTCTCAAAAAAATTTAAATTACTTATATATCAATAAAAGATCACGTCTTTTATGCCGTTTTGTTTATTCCGTAAAATTCGATTTGAGCGAACGCTCACGAACACTCATGAATTTAAAGCAGCCTTCGACATATGATATATATCGAAATGTTTGTAAAATAGCAAAAATTGTTACGGTATAAAATTATAAATCATCGTATTTACGACGTCTTCTTCGGTCTTATGACGATGCAATAATAAAAATGTTGGCTCTTCTTCATGGCAGTTATAATTTGAGCGGAAATAATGTTGTAAATCTTTCTCAGATTTCCGGTGACATTATTCATTTACTTAAAAAACGGTAGATTATACGGTTTGATTTTGCGTCCAACTTATCTGTAAGAGTCGCTCGTTCGAAACGATTTATATTTCGCGAATATCCGGATTTTATAATTGATATATTTTTCAGTATTTTTTTGAGAATGTATCATTTTTCTCGAAGCGCGTTGCAGCACGGAATGTTTACAGAATATCGAACTATTTAGAAAAATCATCGACGATATACCTCCGATTATCGTCGATAAAACTTAATATAAAAATCACCCATTTAAAAAATTTCAGCAATTGCTTGAAATTACTCGCGAATCTCGATTCTTGACAGCCAAATCTTGTTTCGGCACAAGGATAGTTTCTCTCGATTCCCTTCCACGATTTAATACGCGTTATTAAATTATGATACGTAACAATATATATTTTAATCTTACTTTTCGAAGGAACGTCGAATGTTACAAATCTCGCTTTTATCTGGACAAAAATTCGTATCGCGTATCAAATAATAATTTGGAGTCTCCGATGCTGAAAGGGTTTTATGAAAGCGAAGATGAGAGTATCCTTGAGATATGAGCAAAACGCATCCACGGTAGAGAAGAGAGAATTCTACGCGCAGTTATACCTAAAAGTAGAGCTGCAATATATCTTCCTTCGGCGATACCGAACGACAGTTACTCCATTATCGATAGTAACTTTCACTCCCACCGTATCTTCGCTATTCGATGCATCCGTAATTTTCCTCCGATAAATCATGCTCGGTGTACCATCGCTACCGTACTTTATTTGGCGACATTTATTCCTTCAGCTCTAACGTTAACCATACATCGCTCTATTTTTTTTAAATATATCTAATATTATAATATCTTAATATATTTAATTTTATAAATCATATTTGTTCTATATATACATATATGTATATACACATATCTTTTCTTTGAATTTTTTAAAAATTTATTTTTATGCAATTTTATTATATTACTATCGCGCGATAGAGAAACAGAGGGGAAGAAAGAGAGAAGTAAATCGATTGAAAAAAGTAATCGCGATATTTCTGAGACAGTTCGAAGAGTGCAAATCAACACACATCGCTGCGAGTACTAAGCGCATTCAATTTCCGTTCGATTTTTCGTCGTGCCGACACGAGTTAACGCTTGGAGCCTAATCTTCGAACCCGTTGCAGATTCTACCCAGAGCTGAAATTCCGCTACTCTCTTCCACGCCCAGCAGCGAGCTAGCGAGCAAGCGACTGCACCGCCGGGAGTCGATTCAAGGTGCAGTCACCTTTCTCAGGCCGGGTGACCGTGGAATTCCACTGGGTACACTCGAGCGGAAAAATAATCTCGTTCCGTAAAGTACATCTTCGCCGTATCTCGCCCTCTCTCGTTCTTTACACACACAACTCTCTCTCTCTCTCTCTCTACTTTTCCCTCTCTTTTTTTTAGTTTTTTCGCTCTTTCTACCCGTAGCCATTACGTCTCTCGGGAAACTAACTTAAACTCGGCCGCGCCCCGTGCATTTTAATGCAGCCGCGATTTATCAGGACCGCGGGATTTCCGATGCGCGCCGCGCATCGCCGCAGGAATTGCCTCGTGTATAATATCGAGAGTAAAAGTGACCCGAAAGTTACCCACGTGGCGTGTGCCAACATCATTTAATGGCGATTAAAACGCTATTCCGATGGCGTGAATCGGAGGAGACCGGCTGAAATTCGACGTGCTATCCGCATCGGCGAAAGATGTTGCTTTCTTTGCGCGAATTAAAACTCTGACAAGGGCAAGATGGATCGACTCCGTTCTAGAATATGAAATACATGATGTTCCGAGGTTGACAGATGCACGATAAAAATAAGCGTTCTCTCTTTTTCTCTCTCTCTATTTCTTTTCTGAATAAAATATTAAAAACTGTAAAAATAATGGACTATTTTTTATACCATTATTTATATGAAAAAACTTTGCTTTAATGCGAAATGTTAATAAAATAATGTTTTGTTTCGGATACGATAGATCGGTGAATCATATATTAAACCCGTGTTAAATCCGAAATTTTGCGAGAATTCTCTAACGTCTCTATCGTGGACTTGATATTTCGATCTTGAAGGACACTCATTTGCTAAAACGAAAGAAACGGACGAAATTCGCGTTTAGAAACCTGCGCGGTTCCCTAACAACAGCGTAAACCTTCTTAAGGTTAAATCCTTAACGAGTCTTACATACACTGGACCAAAAAGAGAAACGGCCAATCTTATACATATCGTTAATTCGCGCGCAATATATCAATATTTTGATAATTTCTCCACCCCACGATCTCTTCTCTCTCGGCGATCGAGGGATCGAATTGCAAGCGGGTACCGGCTTACTGATTTTTCATTCTCTTTTCTTCTTAGTAGGCAGGTACCCGGAAACTCTCGATTTCTAAAGTTAAAAGTACATTAAAGTTACGATAGTCGAGGACGCGTGACACTAGCTCAACTATACCGTCTCTGTCATTGCCTCTGTACATTGGTGTTTTTATTTAGAAAATAATTCAACCGTTTAGAATATATATAATTTATGTATATATGTATTTTTTTTATTTATATATATATATATATGTATATTCATTTAGCTGCAGTTCTACGTTCTTTATAGTATAGTATCTCCTCGCTTATGATACACGTTTCGCGACCACGAGTTTTTGTCGCGCGTCCTTCTCGAATAAAATGATAGGATGACGATAGATCGATAGATTCTAATGAATCGCTCTCAGTTCTTCGGCGTCATTCGAACGACTCGTTACGTTCCCTGTTGATTATCCGGATCTTTCGTAGGGTGACTCGACGTAGACCGATGCGCTATCGAACTTCAGTTTCGATCGAGCTTAGCGGTCTCGGCACGATCATATCGTGTATATTAGCATTTTTACACGTATATATAAGAGAGTGTGTATCACATGGAACAACAGACTCCACGTGACCGATGGCCCGTCGTTTCCGTCGGTTGGGGATCATAGCCGACCCTGTCTTCCCACGAGTTATTCATCCGCGAGGCATTTCCGTTTGGCATCATTCATCCTTGACAAGGCTGCGACAATCTTGCGGTCATCAGTGATAAGAATCCTGGAGAAAAGTCCTGGCGAGAGTCATTTCCGTGTCTGTTGAATCCATTCTTCTCTGGAGATTCATGAGACGATGATGATGCCTGATGGTAGCATAGAGAGTATTAACTCTCCCTCGAGTAGTCGCACGGGAAAATAGATTTAGTAAAAAACCGTTGAGAGCTGACGAAATACATAATTTTTAGAATGCCATCTTGTCTCAGAAAAGCTGACCGACTGATTGCAATATTATCACGTCAATGATCAAACGGCTATATAGATATCTTGATCGATATAAGATATTCCGAATAAAGTTTTGATGCTATCGACATGATGATTATTCTCATTTTTGCTTCTTCTGTCACTTCTTGATATCCTTCGTCAATGTTTCCTCAGTTTTCTTTTCATTTTATTAATTCTCTTTTCTTTGCGCTTTGCGATGACAGGAACTTCAGGCTGTCTTCGTCAAATTGTCTTTGAATTATCCTTATTGCGAACTTTTCCGTCTTAAGTAAACAACGCGGAAGAGTTCACACGAACGTGTGATTATATCTTTTCCGGACTACAGATGCGTCTTCTCATTTCCTCAATCTGCAACGTGACACATCCCGTTCTTCACCGGCGCTCGTCTACGCTCGATACGTCCCAATAACGCCCATGTCGAGGCTATCACGCAGCTCCATTTCCAGTTGGGCCTCTCGATGTTTATCGGATCGGTGCGATGCTATAGGCGGTGGCGGTGGCGGCGGTGGTGGTGGCGGTGCACCGTTGTCCCGCTCGCGATTCCTCTCGCGAACGGACGACCTATCTTTTTCGCGCTCCCTCGCGTGATGATGATAGTGATGAGTGGCGTGTCCATTGACTAGCAGAGTGGGATACGAGGATTGGCCGCAATTGGCCTGATGCCTGGAGGGCAGCGGCGGTGGCGGCGACGACTGATGGCGACCACCGACCGGGATTCCGTTCTGGAGTCCGGACTCCAAGGTTCGCATCCGATCGTCCGGTTCTCTAGCGGAGAGTTGCGGCTGCGAATGCGGCGTTCGTCGCAGGGAATGACTGGAGTAATGGGATCTCGTTGCGCTGGACGTGACCCCGTCGATTGGCGCGGCGCTCAGCGACGCTGTGCCGTCATCCACGACACCCCGACCGCCTCCTCCCGTTCCGCCGCCTCCTTTTCCTCCTCCTGCTCCTCCGCGGTGACCGGAAGCATTGTTCGCGACGGGCAGCGTTCCCGGGCGGCGCATCTGGCGCGCCGTCTCGCCGTCGATGTAGGTGAAGCCTTCGGCGAGGGTGGTGCTGCCGTGTGGCAGAAACCAGACCCCACCGGTCCCGGGGCTCGCCGCCCGAAGTTCTAGCTACAGTTCCGTCACCGGTATCGGCTTGATACCGGCTGTCATCTGGGTATGTGGCTGCTGTTGTTGCTGCAATTGCTGCTGAAGATGGTGGTGATGATGATGCGTGGACACTGGCTGAGATTGCGGTGGTTGATGGTGATGATGATGGTGATGGGCGTGCGCTGAACGAACAATGTATTCGTCATCGGAGAAGGTCTTTTGGTATTCGTGTTCCTTTCGCGATATTGCGCGGTTCTTCCATTTGTAGTCCTTGAGCGCGTCTCGTACGCGTCTGCGACATCGGTAGTACAGAATCAGAGCGACACCGGTAAAGAGAGCCAATCCGGCGGCGCATACTGTCGCTAGCAGAGCCTGTTTGCGCGGATCCGAGAAGGCGCAGCCCAACTCGTCGGGCGTCATGCCTTTGATAGGTTTACCCTTGGATTCGGGTGGCTCAGCGCATATCACCGGACTGGAATTCCTTGGTACGAGCACCTCGGCCAACCAGAGCTGACTGCAATCGCAGATTAACGGATTCTCGCTAAGATCCAGTCGGCGCAGTTCGTTCCAAGCGACCAGCGATTCCGAAAACATAACGAAAGCATTGTCGCGCAGCATCAGATGTCTCAGATTCGGTAAACCGGCCAGGGAACCGTCCTCCATAATAGCCAGTCGTTTATTACTGTTCAATACGAGAGTCTCTAGATTGGCATTGTCCGAGAAGGTTCCCTTCTCAACGGTGGTCAGCAGTTTAGCGCCGGATACGTCGAGCTTCTTAAGCGTTGATAAACTCTGAAAAGCGCCCGATCGTAGAATCGTGAAAAAGTTCTGACCCAGGGTGAGCTCTTCCAGGCGCGGCAATACCGCCAGCTGCTTTGTCGGTACTTCGCGTAGCTTGTTGGCGCTCAGTTTCAGGCTGCGAAGAGCGTTCAGGCCGCGGAATGCGCCGTCGCTAATATTGTCCAACCCGGCACCCATGATATCCAGCACTGCCAACTGTTCGAGGCCCTTAAACGCGTCGTCCGGCAACGAGGAGAAGGCGTTCCAGCCGATGTGAAGCTCGGCGAGGGCCTTCATCGGCGCTAAAGCTGGCGACGGGATAGCTCGTAATTGATTGTCGTCAAGATATAGCACCCGAAGAGTGCCTAATTTTTGGAATGCACCTGGTTCGACCTTCGATATGCGATTCTGACCCAGATCGAGCTCCTCGAGCTTCGACAGATAGGAGAACAGGCCGCTATTTAGCGTCTCCAGATAGTTGTCTCGCAGATTCAACACTGTGAGGGACTTGAGACCCTGGAACGTTTTCTCAGTGAGTGCCGAGATCTTATTATGCTTCAAGTGAAGCTCCACCAAGTGTCGTTGAGCGTCGAAACTGCCGTTCGGTATGGTGAACAAGTGGTTGCTGGAGAGATCCACGTTCTTCAAATCGCCATAGAACTGGAAGGCCGCCGCGTCCACGATCTTGATGCGATTCTCCTTCAGTACTATCCGCTGAATGCTGGGATTCAGTGCGATCGGTATTACGTCCAGGTTGGCGCCTACGCAGGAGACAACTAGGGTGTCGTCGTCGCAAGTACAGCCATTAGGACAGAAGGTCCGTGCCTCGGCCGTGCTGAGAGTGAAAAGGCCGACCAGGACGAGCAGGTGGAGAACGCTGGTGACGGTGAAGCTGCGCCGCGAGGTCTGCAAATGATAAATAGAAATTCTGATTAGATATAGAGTTTTGAATGAATGGAAAATCTTATTTAAAACGGTACACGTACATAAACATTGCGCGATGTAAATTAAGATTATAAATTAAAATTTCTATTATTATAAGAATAATTTTCGACGAATAAAATAAAATTTGCATTTCTGTTTTATATGCTTATATCGATCGGGTTCACTTTCGCAAAACCCGCTATCGAAAAGAGCAGAAGAATATAAACATATTTGATTCTACGTTTAACGGAGAACGCTATCGACAATTTCCCCGGGAAATGGATACCGCCTGATGTAAACCGGCGCCCAATTTACGCCGGTTTTACGATGAGAGCGTCGTTGAATTATTTTCCGCGCCGGAGAGCTCACCGCCATAGAAGAACAAGCAACGTTGCGTTCGTTCATTCTGTAACCCTCTCGTAACGCGAGAGAAGTTATTTCCATTTTCGTGAGCCGCGATCGCGCACGTAGGTGCGAAATTAAGCCTGCCACGCGCAGCTGAAACATCCGACGGGGCTAAATTATATCCGGAAATACGAGCGCGCCCGCGGCTGTTCCGCGGATAATAAGCTCCCGGGGGCGTAAAAACTTCTATCCGAGATGGAAACGCCGAGAGCACGGTCATCCGGACGAGTCCGAGCGCGCTGCTGCGGCTAAAGTACGCCGTAAAACCTAAACGGGATGGCTGATCCCCGCAACACGGGCGAAGACGCCCAGTGTTTCGGACCGAAGAAAAGAGAGAGAGAGAGAGGAAGTGATGTTCATCGGCAGACCCGGGAAAAATTCGATATCGACCTGGACTCTCGTCATGATATAGATATTACGTGAATGAAATAACCGAGAAAACCCCGTTTCGAATTTTGCGAAACAGTCTCACACGGTGTATCGTCTCTCTAGTGATATATACGTTCTTTTCACGAAGATGCTCCGCTATGTGAGTTAGTATAATCGATTCTGTTGTCATGTACTCCAGGTATTTACGCGTATTTCAATCGTTGCGCAGAATAAAGATAGTTCCTACCGGATCGAGCGAGTTCGATCAAGATCCCTCGCGATCTGATAGATCGCACTCAGCTTGAGATTATCCGAAGACTCGTTCGCATGCACGATCACGGGAACATGATTTGTCGAATTGATAAGGATATTTTTTCTTGCAATAGCATAATCCGGGTCAACAGAAGTCTAAAAATCCGGTGAAATCGATCGCGCGGCGTGACAGTCGCTAGAAAATGCTGGGAATATTAACAGCGTTTCGAAAAAAAGAGCTCGCGTGATTTACGCATATGGAAGGATTTATTTTGAAAGCTCGCCTCGCCCCGCATCGCCTCGCCTAGCCGAATCGGTGTCGTGCTGATGCACTCCGTATGTTCGCATTAAGCCACGTATACAGTGTTTCGAAATCACCGATACCATATTGTATCTCAACATGACAGATATCAAAAACTTAATCTAAAAAATATACCAATATTTTTCCATGCATTGATAATTCTCGAGCGATAAGCGATGAAGAGTCAATAAAAAAATATTCGAAAGTAAAAAAAAAAAGAGGAGGATAGGATATGCTCTCGTGCTTAATTTTGCGGAATACTTGGTTTTAACACGGAGTTTAAATTTATGATACTTAATCGCCCAGATATTTCACATTGAAGGCTAAACCAGTTGCGCGAGAGAGTTGCGAGTATGTAAAACGAGATATTCTCGATATTCGTTTTCGAGCAGCTTGCGAGAATCTGGAGATATGCGCGTCGAGATATCCGCGAGAGATATTCGTCTCTCTCCCGGTACATATATATATATATATATATATATATATATATGCGCAACTTTACATATACGTTTCAGCACGCCGAGTGCTAATCCGCGCGACGAAATAGACGAGACGCAGCTCCGGATATAGCTCTGCTGCGTATTAAAGCTAAAAACGGTTGCGTCATTAAGAAAGGATTATGTGATCCTCGCGAATACTAAACTTCCTCCGTGTGCCTAACTACGCGCGCCTGACCTCATTACTCATTTCCCATTTCAGCCGCATTACGCAGCATCCGGCTGTTATTAATGACTTTAGAATATACAAATCGAATTTTTCCCTCGCCCTTTCTCGCTTTACATATAATCGGCTATCTTCTTTATTGTTTAATGCCGTTTTAATGATAGCACAAGTATATTAGAGATAATTTAATATCCGCTATCTCACACTCGGCAGATCAATATAATTCCAAAGCAATTAGTGATTTCCTTTATTGCAATCCTATTGTTTTGTTAAAGGAATTAAAATTGTAAAATTTATTATCTGCAAAAATTTGTAAATCTCAATTAATATATATTTATTTTTTCTAATGTGTATATTTCTTGTAATTGTATCAGCACACTCCAAAAATTACGTATTTTTTCATTATTATTTTTAGCTAATGATATTTTCATGTACTTTCTTTCTGTACATTCCTGTATATTTTTCTATTTACACCAAAAAACTTTTTACTTAAAATTCTTGTCTAGTTGTCTCACTCTCTACATTATATTTTCTTTATTTTCTTTTTTTTTGTCCGCCAGCATTGTTGTAAATCGCACAGTCTCCGTAATTATTTTTTATTATTTTTTCACATTTTTTCCCTTATATTTTACTTGATTTTCTTTTATATCTATGCGAAACATTCTAAAATTTTTGATATTTCTACGAATATAGATTTTTACCAATCATATAAAGGAAGAATTCATCTATTTAGTTTTATTCTTTTGAATTTACTACTTGAACTTTTATTGCATCTATTCCATTGTTTAAAACTTGTCTGAAATTTACGGGTTCAACCTGTTGCGTTCAACTTATTGACGGCGTGTTATCAATCAATGGTATCAGGCGAATCGACGAGTTCAAACTCTCGATATTATTTATGCATTTCGGCGAGGCCGAACTGCTGGCAACTCGAGAGAGCTCGAAGCGACTCATCGACGTGCACGAGGCGCAAATTACGTATGCGACAACGTGCGGTTGGAATCCGAATGCCGGTGTCCGATTCAGACGTCATCGTCTGCTGCGGAGACAACCGGAGAAATTAATAGAGCAACGTGTAATAACCGCTGTGAATAATCATGCCAGCTTCACGCACATCTCGTACCATCTTACATCTCATTTAGGATAAGAAGCACATTTCCCTGTTACAGTTTTAATAATCGTGATGTTATTAAAATGGTTTTTCTTCTTTTTTAATACAGATTTTTGCTGGATAATTTATTCGCGAAAGGATAAAAAATATTAAAATTTGATTACAGCAGATTTATGGTTTTTTTTCAACATTTTTGCTAAATATGAAAAGTATATAATTTTAAATTAATAATAAGATAATATATCTTTAAAATTTTTTCACTAAATCCAAGATGTTCCGTTAGAGACTTTTTTAAACTGAATTTTTTAAGTAAAATTCTCCATTTTACATTTCATGAATTAAGCATTTGAATTTTCATGGGAATTCTCTTAGTCCCGTGGATTAAAACAACTGTACACTCTGTAGTTAAACATCTTAGCCTATTTAAATTTCTAAACTCGAGAGAGAAAGAGAGAGAGAGAGAGAGAGAGAGAGAGAGAGAGAGAGAGAGAGAGAGAGAGAGAGAGAGAGAGAGAGAGAGAGAGAGAGAGAGAGAGAGAGAGAGAGAGAGAGAGAGAGAGAGAGAGAGAGAGAGAGAGAGAATTCTGTAGAATTTATCGTCGCACTCATTAACACAAAGATTAACCGAGAAGTGTATATATACTGTCGCCCGATAACAAGTTTAGTGTATCGCGGCGTTCTCGTTCATCCGCGAATGATTTTCGCGCGCTCCTCGGAAAATAAAATATTTTCCCTTAAACACACAAGATAATCCGATTGGGGGAGAATTTCATGAAAAATCGCCGCGGATGTCCAGATGATGCTTTTCGCGTTGCCTCACTTTCGAGCTTTAATCAACGCGCCGAGAGGGCAGGAACGAAATCGTGTAGCAACACGCGTGGCCATAACGCGCTTATAAACGCAGTTAATTATCATCATAGCGTAATCAGCTTGGCTCACAGTGTGGCAAAACCATCACTACCTTGCAAAACTCCACCATCCCAGTTGTTATGCCTGTGTACCTTTTTTCCCTCCCTCCCTCTTCCTCCTTTCTCTTGCTCGTCCACCGAAATATTATCCAGAGATTTTATTCGAGTGCACCATTTTCCGAAAAGCAAGATTTATATTTATTCGTCCGCTTTATACACGTAACGCTCTCTCGCGCGCGCACCCGGGCAGATTTACATTTATTTATACGAATGTTTATGGTGACGGCATTTTTCAACCTATTTTTCGTCTCACTCCGCTGTTACTCTTTTTTTTTTTTTTTTTTTTATTCACACTACTCGCCACTGCAGGAACGTGTATTATACGGGCTCTCGAACGAAACACCTGATCGATATCGTCGCGTATCATGCGAAAATTTTTTTTTTCCTATCACAGCGAAACAACTGTTGTTGCACCGGCAAAACGTAGTCGCCAACATATTCATGCAACGTAAAATTGTTTATTTTCAAAGATACGCTCTCCTGGGTTTTTTAAGTAGAAATATTCATTCGTTGCTTGTGGATCTATCCCCGTCGGTTTTGAAAATATTGCCGCATGCGTATATGCCGCTTAAAATCGACAGGCCCTCTTTTGTATTTTGATACTTTATTTATTGTCTTTCGCGCTTATTAAATAACTTAAGAAAATTCATTTAAAAACATTTTAATAAGCGCATATCACATTTGTAAATCCGATGAAATTGTTTTTTCTTGTGTGTTTGTATATAATAAAACATTTCTATATTTTATATATTTATATATAGAACAACACAAGCGCGCGCCATTCTTGTTTTATGTAAAAAAATGATATTTTTAAACAAATAATATAAAATTTGTTTAAACTCAATTAATATTTTTTCACAGAAATTAGCTGATTAAAGCGTTAATTTACTAATTAGATTTTAAAATAATATGTTAAAAAATTTAAATAGTAATATGTTATAACACCTTATTTTTGAATAATATTTTTTGATAGAAATCAGCTGATAACTGTCAAAAATATTAATCGAGTTTAAAGTATTATAACATATTATTATTTAAAAAATTAATTAGCAAATTAACGCTTTAATCAGCTGATTTCTGTCAAAAAAGTATTATTAAAGCGAAAATTTGTTAATTATTAAATATTCTACCTAAATATTCTATATGTAATAACTTACATATTTAGATTTATATTGTGTATGTTATAATGCGAAATTTCTAATATTCTAATATACATATGTATGTATTTTATTTGTTACAGGTAGCGTTGCGATACACAGGGCGATTCACGCGTCGTGTCGGAAGTGCCGTGTAAAGTTTCGCGTGTCGGGTGTACCGTGTAAAGTGTCGGACAATCGTAATTATTCGTGTTTTCGCGAGTGTCGTAAGTGCTACGAAGGACCAAGAGAGGAGGAGGAGGCCAGGGGAGGCATCGGGCGACAACGGAGCAACTGTGAGGTATGCAATATAAAAACATTTTTTCTAAACTACATTGTTTATGAGATATTCGACACACACACACACACACACACACACACACACACACACGTATATACATAATTTGAATATTTTGTTTTCAGATCAAGGTATGCTGTGTACTAGAACTCCGGTATTGTACGTATCGGTGAGTGAGAAATTGTTTTTTTTATAATATTTCTATAGCGGTAATGGGGGTGTATATAATATGTTGAAAATATTAAAATATGTTTTAAATAATATGTTGTAATATCTTATCCGCGATTAATATTTTTTGACAAAAATCAGCTGATAATTGTCAAAAATATTAATTGAATTTAAAATATTATAACATATTCTTTCTAAAAAAGGCATGTTAAGTCGATTCTCGCAAGTATTGTTGCATCTTTTCCGCAATGCTGATTGACTGTTTCGATTTGCATTGTGCGTTATATTTGTAGCATCAAGAGGCTGTCATCGCAAGGGTTAGTAGTTTAACAGTTTGTTCAAAATAAAATTAAATAAAATAATGTTTTAAATAATATGTTATAATACTTTATCCGCGATTAATATTTTTTGACAGAAATCAGCTGATAACTGTGAAAAATATTAATCGAGTTTGAAGTATTCTAACATATTATTTAAAATAATATTATTTTATTTTATTTTATTTTGAACAAACTGTTAAATTGCTAACCCTCGCGATGACAGCCTCTCGATGCTATGAATATAACGCACAACGCGAATCTTGACTGCCAATGAGCATCGCGGAAAAGCGACAACAATAAACGTCGATATATGCGAGAATCGACTATACATATCTTTTTTAGAAAAGGAAATAGCGATAAAAAAAAATACATTTTTTTCAAGTTTGTATATAAATTAATCGACCAACTTTATAGTATCAGAGAAAGATTATCAGAGAAAGATCGTAGAGGTAAATATCAATTGTTTTCCAATAGCGCGACCACTGTTTCATAGGACGTAAAATATGCGAATTCAATTGTAGTCGCTGGGTCGAAGAGGGTTAATCGTTCCCGGATAACCGGTGTGGGAGAATACGCCAGACATCTCGACTTATCGCTCGCACTAATCATAACGCGGATGTCGCGGGCGGGACGCGGGGAAACGGCGGCGGAATATAACGTCACGCCCAGCCCTCGTTTCAGGGTGAATACGTCGGATTTAACTCGATGTAATTAGCGATTACAGATTACCCTTTCGCCCATTAGCATGGGCCACGATATGCGCCCGACGAACTCCCTGTGTTCATGTAAATGCGTCGCATACATACAGATTAGGCTGGAAACTAGTGAAGCTGGACGATCTACCGTATGTTTATGCACCGGGAGACTCGACGAGATTCTTTATAATGTCCGAAATTCTTGATTAGAGTAGATTTTTATGACGCCGCGTTAGTTTTACACATCCGTTTCTCTGCGAGAATTAATTTTCGTCGACACAAATATATATTGTTTACTTTTGAGGTATTGGACATATATATGTACATATATACAAATTTTGAAACATTTGTTTCCATTTCAAGAAATAATTAATTTGGCTAGATGAGGATTATTGATCCCGATACAACTTTGAACTTTTGATGTTTCTCATTTCGCAATTATACATTCTTTATGACTACCTATTGTAAATGAGATTTACATATCAACAACTAAATCAATCTATATCGTATTATATTCCGCCAATTAAATAATTGCACGTAAGCCGTAATGATGTTTGCTGGTAATTCTTTCGTATTAATGTTCGACGAATAAGTATAGCTCTATACATATAAAGTTGCTCACTTATAGCGATTTTTTGAACTGTAATCGACATCGTTTCACAAACGGGTGACTTTTATAAATCTAACGGATCCTCTAGCGGAGGTTTAAAGTGTGACAGGAATTAAATAAATCCTAATCTTATTAGGTGAGAGCGGTTAATTTTCTTGTGCCATTAAATTGATGTCGCCAGCTGCGAATTTAACGAGCGTACGTTACTAACCGCTTTGCGGTTGAACCCTTTTAATCACACGTGCGTCAGAAATGCGCTCGATGGGCGACCATTAAATGTGGATGACTTTCATATCTCAAAATTACTCGTAAACGGACTTTGAGCTCTCTGTATGAAAAATGTATTTGATTTTTCTCACCGCAGCGCGCTTTCAATGAAATCAATTCAACATATGACGCTATAATTTCACATATATAAAACAAGTTATTCGTTCTGACATATCACGAAATCTCCTATACTGAAATAAAAATATATACATATGATAATATATTAGAATATTTTCAATGATAGCTTTTCGGCAATATTTGAGGATTGCGCCTGCTTCCGACACTTAAATCCAACTTCGGTTAATTTTCAAAATCCATTCATAGCTGGATTCTCCTCGCGTTTCATTTCTCGCTATTGCGGAAAAAAAAAAAGCTCTCACATTTTTCCACAATTGTTATTATTTCCCGCGACGTCAAGCACAGCTAGGTGTTATCATTTGAAAATTTAATCATCTTCAATACAATTCGGTATAACAAACCGAGTTTTTAAAAAAATACGATATCCAATATCCTTTCTCATTTCGTTAACGGGTCGAGGGGTTCGCGAAACTCGACGCGAATATCTCGCGCGCGCGCAGCAGACATACACACGAGTTTTTCCAACCCCCGGTCCGTTAAGGGTTAATAATCTCGCTTTACCTTTTCGACGCCCGACATCGCCTTGGGCGGTGCTCGTCCGACGTCGGCGTGGCGGTATTTGCAGTACGCGGGATTTCGCGTTTACAAACGGGCGCGCGTGCAAAACGCGCGAGCGGGTGTGCGCGGAAATGGAATTCGCTTTTTGCGCGCGGCGCCAAGAACACGGGGAATGCTCAGCCTGTCCGGCCGGTCGCGTAACTAGGTGAGCACGCACCCAGGGGCGGTTTGGGGTTTTAAGTGCATCTGCCTCCTCAGATGGCTCTACGTATCTCTCTCTTGTTCTTCAAAGCTTGTCCGGATTTTTTTTTCTTTTTTTTTTGTTAACTGCCGCTTATTTGCGATTTGTTCAACTGCGAAAAATGTTTTGACCATGTAGTAAATTAGGAAAAGAAATTATCCCTCCCCCAAATAATAATCCTGACATTTGTATTTTAGATCTACGAGTTTAACATCTGTTTTTAACTTGCGGATATCTTGGCTGCTCTCTCCGGTGAATTTCTACTACTTTTGAATGTGATTGTGCGATATAACGTTTTAAATGTTTCCTGCTGCGAACCGTAAAAACTTCTTTAGTAGTTGTAATTCGCAAAGATTCTTGTGAATTCTTTTACCGGTGACGTACTGGGGTGCAGCAGCTCGTAAAATCTTAGATTGAAATCTCTGCGAAATCTCTAAGTCAGAATTGCCTGCTTTTCTTTACGGTTCAATTTCGTACGTCTCATTGCGAATTTTACAATACCGTTTTGTAACAATAATCTTGTTTTCTCTAGAGAACGAGCTGAATTTCCGCACAGTTCGCAATCGTTCAAGTTTTCTTGTTATAACTAAAAGACCACAACTTTAAGGAATTGATGAATGTGATATATTCACTGAAACGTATCGAGAAATTTGATAAATTTCTGCGCGCCTCTCCCCGGATACGCCGTTAGACCTAACTTCCTCCTTTAAGTTTTTGATACGGTTGGGTGGGTATAGGTGGGTTTGGGGGGAGGAAGGGGGGGGGGGGGTTTCCCATTCTTTACCCGCGATTTACGCGGTCCGGTCGGTCCGAAGGCGAAGTTTTCACCGTGCAAAATTTCATCCGTGACTCCCCAGAATTTATCGAATAGAATAGAATAGAATAGAATAACAATTTATGATACCCGAGAAACTAACACGGATCGGGGCCCTTCGAGAGTTTTAGCGAAATTGTACATAACATTTTGCGCAAAACAATTTTGGCGTTACCAGGTTACCGAGAATTCGCAAGAGGGAATAGAAGATATATTTTATCCGTGAACACAGATCGTGCGGTGGATTCCCTCCAGAGGCGACATTAAAGCTACTAATTAATAGCAAATTAAACCGTCGGTGTAATAACGTTTTACAATTTACGTTTCTTACTTTACACGCACGAATATAATTACGTTGACGAAGAACATATTTCGCGAAGATTGAAATCTTGGAGAATATATATATGCGACGTCAACTTTATCATTCTACGTTTTAATTAAATACTGTCATGTATCTTTTTACTTATCGCAGCATTTTTTTTCGGTGTGAGGGAGAACATCATCCCCAAGAATATAATAAACGTGTACGTCTTATTCTATCCTAAAATTCATCGCGGTGGAGGACGATGATATTGCAGAAGAAAGCGCGCGAGACTGCAATTGTGAGGGGGTCTCGCTCGCTGTACGCGAACTCGTTGTCGATGTCGTCGTTTCCCCCCGAGTCTCGAGTGCGCGGCATTTGCATTTCTATCTTTTTCCTCGCGGGTCTCCATTTTCTGCGCCAGTTAAATTCAAAGAGCCATTACTTTCCGTCGCTCGCGACGGAAAAAGCGCGTTCGACCATCACCGGAGCCGTCTTTCAGACGAGCGATCCGTGACTATGATATCGATAGAATTCGATCCCGAAAGTGAAGAAGTCGATCGAGATTTCTAAAGAGTTCGCTTTTAGAAAACCTATTTTGCATCGACTAATAGCTTGCTTTTCGACAAGGAACAACTTGATAAAGAATAGTCTTTTTATATGTATATACTAATTTTCAAAACTTTACATATTTCCTCGTTTTATGAAGATAATGTTTTTGTATCTAAAAATTAGTATATAATAGATTGCATTTAATAAATATGTCATTTAACTACATATTTTTTATTTGTTTTTTCAATATTCAGAGAAAGTTTCGCAATAAAATCCATTTTAATCGACAAATTCACAGGAAAATTGTATCTATAATTATAAAAGATAATCGAAGAAATAAAATATACATATCAAGATATACATATATTAATTATGAAATTATAAACATAGATTTCTATCTTAAATTTTATCGTGACTTATAGATCATCTAAAGCGGATGTAATATTGTGAGCATCACATATATCATTCGCTTTTGTAAGAAAAGATAGGTGCAATCGACTTTAGATGATTTCATCATGTTTTCTCTAACGGGCGGGTGATGGATGCGCGCGAGAAACTTCGTATTTTTTGTTTTTTTTTTTCCTTTGCAATTAAATCTCCAAACAAGTCGAAAGAGCATAGTGGTTCGAGAGGGAATTCTACGCGCGAAACGAGTTCGCATGTGTGTTTTTCGCTGCAAACGTAAACGAATAAAAGACTCGCACAGCGATCTTTACCCGCGCGCCTTTTTGTTAGTTTCTTCCTTCTCCTCTCTCTCTCACTCCTTTTTGTTTTTATTTTTTTAATCCAGAGGAGCAATCCGCTATCGAGGCTGAAACCGCTGAACTTTCGAGCACTTTGATACGCGACCGGGGTACGTCGACCGCGTTAACGACACCCTTTGACCCTTCGAATCGCCCTGTCGCGTCGAACCACGGTGAATACTGCCCCTTAGGGCGTCTGCGGCGTTTGTGTCAAAAATTCAAGCGAGAGGATATTACATTGAGGATATTACCCCGTTGCGTCGTATAACCCATTGTAGCTTTTGATGTAGATATCGGTCATTTTTTGTCGGAATAAAAATTATAAATGATTTTTGTTATATATGTATATTGATGGTATGACAATGAAAAAAAATCATCGACGAGCTCGACAATAATCAAGTTATATTTAATCGTTTTATAAAGATAGTATATTAACATTTTATATTTTCCTTCATCTCTCTTAAAAGAGTAGAAGATATGATATTTTGACTGAAACGGTTTGCACGGAAGATGTTATTTTTCCATTTTCTGCTACGCGTTTATATAGCTCTTCTTATTACTTCTAATCTTAATTTTACTCGGTGCTGTAATTTTTTCGTGTCTCGCGAAGCTTAGATGGCTGCGCCGGAAACAAAAATTTTGCCCCATTTTCTGGCGTGTACCGGATTCGTCCAACGATTTTAATTCGCACGTAAATATGCATATACTCCGTGGTCGCTTTAAATAGCTCGCGCGCATCTACGGGTCGTCTAAAAAATTACGTTCTCTGTAAATTTAATTAAATCGCGTACATGTCCGAAAGGCGACACTTAATTGAAGCCCGCGCACCTGCGCGCGCGTCTCAATTAAGTCTCGCAATTACGCTCGCGTATTTTTTTCAGGTCGTCTAGTAACTCGCCGGTCGATATTCGCCGCTGGCGGGTTACTTCTCGCAACGACTATTATCTGGTTATCAAAACGAATGTTTTGAAATCATCGATAATGCTGGTTTCGATATTAAAATAGAGCACTATATAATCAAAGAGCGATCCATGTTCGACGACAGAAAAAGAGAGAGAAAGAGAGAGACAAGATTAATGTTAAATGATGATTTATAATTTATATTAATGCGATGTGTTAAATTGATGTTCATTGGTCGTCATATGAGATATATATACATATAATAAATGTCAAATCATAATGAATCGACTAGAATTCTCTCTTTAATGGAGAAAAAATCAAACATTCCATATTAATTACTTGTCCTATTATTTTACTACACAGAGAGAATTTTCTCTTAGAATTTACCCTGAAAATTATGGTAATCGTGGGACAATATGGTATGGAAAAAATTTTATGAAAATTTCTCTGATTAATATAATATTTATCACAATAAAAATAATATCTATCACAATAAAATATAAAACATGTTTGATTAATTTTACTAAACTGCATACTGCATAGTAACATTAATCAAACATATTTTATATTTTATTGTAATAGATATTATTATTTTTATTGTGATAAATATTAATCAGAGAAATTTTCATAAAATTCTTTTCATACCATATTGTCCCACGATTACCATGATTTTCCGGATAAATTCTAAGAGAAAATTCTCTCAGTGTACTTATAGAAAGAAATTTACCCTATTATCATTCTGAACGTTTATTTACGATTCTTTTAAGTTATAGAAGAGAAACTTCTATTTTTTTCTAATTTTATTCTTCACAGATTATATGAATATTTAGGCAAGGCTGAAACGGAATTGAAAATATTGACCCTTAGCCAAAATTTCAATTAAACTTGAAAATAAAAAAATGATGCTTTGTTTTCGATAATACAATTCGCATATTTATCACTAATTTAATCCGAAGATTTATCCATTGCGTACTTTTAGTCCCTCTTTTTCGCAAGGCAACCCCTCTTTTCATCCACCGGCTTTCGTCCCTATCAATTTTGTATCTATCCTCTGGGTCTCATTCGGCAATCGTCGCGCTCAATCATTTGTCGACGATGCACATATCGGCCGAATGTTACTCGCTGCGCCCTGACAATGATACAGTCGTATTGACTCGAGCTCCCGCACTCTCTGCTCACCAGTCGATTGGATAATGATATCCTTGTCCCCGGTGCGAGAATCAGTTCCGCCGAATGGCCGGTTCATTCTGAACGTTCCGCTCGAATTTCGGCGATCGCACGATAATTGCTAATTTTTCCGTCACCCAACTCCTCTCCCCGATCATTCGAATTAATTCCCGCGTGTTCGGATACGCCCGCTGCCACGAATTACGTTTATCAGCATGCAAACGGGTATTGTAACGTACGCTCAATATTAGCATATCTGATTAAACGTTGAATGTTTTTAGGTAAAGTAACTCTATCGTGTTTGTTCTCGCGGGATATTGGAAACGAAAATTGCGTTACGGTGAATTTTTTCAGTTTAACTCTTTTTTCGGTCAAAAATATTCCCTTCTCGTGATGCTAATATATTTTCTAAGAAACTTTTCATTCGAAATACTTTTTTTTATTAGAAATTTTGATGGAAATTATCTTCCATTCTATTCTGTTTCCTATAATATTGCCAAGTTCTTATAATCAATTGAGCATAGAATTTTACGTAAAATAATATTTCAATAACAATAGGCATCAACAATACGCTGCAAATAACTTTTGTCAAGCTGATATCGATATTTTCAATTGAAAAAAAAGAGAGGAAAGATATCGTTCTCGTTAGTCGCTAACACTCTCGAATTTTTCCATGGTCGGCGACATTGCGGCTCGAAATTTTTTTTCCACCGAACATGCTCCTCTCCGCCTATTGAGAGGAGTGTCGCTCCCGCCATCAAATCCGTCAGATTCTCTCTTTCAGGAAAATCGACCACAAATTCATCAAAGGATCTCGCATTAAAATTTCACTCGACCGTAATTGAATGCATTCTCCGTGTATTGGTTTTTTCTCTTTTCATTTTATTTTCATCCGCAGCGAGGAAGATATATACCTATATTAATCGCTCGTCTCAATAATAATGGGTCCGAAAAGGGCAGTTGTGAAATCCATTCGTTTTCACTACCATTCGTAACTTCAATCGAGCTCTCTAGCAGTCACGACGGCGAACAAACCCCGTTCGATTGCTTTCGAAAATACCCCGCCGATTTCGCCTATCGACACACGCGTGTTTCGCCGATTCTGACCCCGACGCGACGCATCGATAGATATTCTAACGACACATCGAGTCCGCGTTCGGGATTGTTTTGGATACGTGACCCCGCGCGCAAAAATAAGCTTCGTCGGCCGACTTTTCTTCGATTTTCGCGACCGCGTGCATAAAATGAACCGTGTCCCCCGCGGTCCGTCGACGCAATTTCGCGACATTTTTCGCGCGTTACCTGTCCTTTCGCGTCGAACGATTTTGTTCACCCGTTCGCGAACCGGCAATGTTAATGCGAGCGTTAATTGGAACGCTCGCGAATAGCGGGGGAAAAAAAGAGATGGCAGAGACGCGAAATCAGTGATTTCGAAATTGCCGAGGATCGATAATCCCTCCGCATCTACTTCCGGCTCTTCAACGTATGTATGTCATTGAACTGTCAAGAACTTGTCGCGCGAAACGTCGGGGAAAGAAAATTCAATTATATTTCAACGCGAAACTGTAATGTTCTGAAAACAAACTGTTTCGATGGAAACACTCACAAGTTTCTAAAATTGTATGAGAAGAGAATAACAATCTTAAGAGAATAATTAATGAGCATAAACTATGAATAGACATTCGATAATTGTGTATTCGTTCTTCGAATTGCGAATTGTATTAGAAATACAATGATACGAAGAAAATCTCAATGAAGCAATTTTCTTAGTCGAGATAGAGGAAAAGAAAGTGATAATATATTCTCGGAAAGAATAAAATATACGAACGGGAAAAATCGGTGAGACGTGCCTAATGATACAAAGTTAAAAATATCTTCCGAATCTTGTATTTTGCGCGCATGATGTTAAGAAACAAAAGACGCACACGCAGATAATTGGGGGGAAAAAAAATAATAATAAAAAACAGCTTCGGGCATATGAAGAGAGAACTGCGGACCAGATTTTGCTATTTTTCCGACGTTATATGAAAGAATTTTTTAGAGCCCGTCTCTCTTGTTGGGCGACCATACAAGTTTCGTCGCGCGACAATATTCCCCCAGTTCGATTTACGTCTTGTATTCAAATTTAAATCGCAAGTTATAAGCTCGTGTCTTTTATACATATATATACACATATATACGTGTGTTCGTGTATGTGTATATGCATTTATCCATATGGGTCCATCTGTGATCTGCCTGCGGATACATACATAGACACATAGTGCACAGTCGCAACGTTCTCTATGATAACTTTTTTTCCCTGCCAAATCCCGGTCTTTTATTGGTTGGTCCGCGCACATCCGCACGAAACATTTATGTGCGTGTTAATTGAACTCTTGGTATCGACGTTATGCGACGAAAAAATCAGAAAGACTGTGAATTTTGGATGCGCTTTATGAATGGAACGGATGATCGGCGCAGTTATACGGGTGAGTGCGACAAGAGTGCATTTTTACATTGATTTTCATATTTTTTTATATGTAAAGAAATAAAATTAAAATATGGATGTAGAGTATAGTTAAATGTATGTATTCTATGAAAGAAATGAGGAAACGTAATATTTTATATTTATTATATTAATGAGATAAAATTCTCTTTTAACTTTAAAATTTCGGAGTCTACACTCCTGAAAGGTGATACACGAAGCATTTCTGTGTGTGTGCGCTAATTGAATTCAGAGTATCGAGAGCGAGGAAAAATAAAACTCAAAAGAACGCGCAACTTTAACCCAAAAGTAATATATATTTATAAAAATCTATTTTCGTATCAATAAGAGTATACGGAATAAATGATCTTCGCCTTTTAATCGGTAGCATTGTGTGGATGAATGCAGGTAATACATTTTCGGACTTCTAATTGTAAGTTGGAAACGACCTGATTTCTTGAGTTGAAAATAGATGTGGAATATTTTCGAAACATGAAATAATTTCTTCACTTTGCAAAACTTTGAGTAACATGAAACTAGATGCTTGGTGAAAGTTTTATCATCGAGAATCGTTCTTGCAAATTAAAATTTTCATGTATCAAAATCGAGAATTGCTTCAAACTATAGGCGTAATGAAAATTTCTTTATAGTGATAATAAAATTAAAAGATAAAATTAGACAGTAAAATTTTTTTTAAATACCGCAAAATTAAATTTAAAAAAACATTTAGAAAATCCTGAAAGAATAATGTTAGATTGAAATAAATAAATGAAAAATAGAGAAGAATGTAACATCTATATAATCAATATACAATATTTTTCATATATTCCTTTTGAAGTATAGTTCTCAATTTTCCAGGGTGAGAGAGAGAAAGACTGATTGGCCATTTGCGAGATTTAATATCGAAAGTCGCTCTGACAAGAGAAAATGCAATTCTCGATTCTGTGTCCGGCGCGAAACTTGCATGTCATTTTCCTCTAGGGGTCACTCTAAATTCCGTTCATCTAAAAACTTTATTAAGTCGTGCGATGCTTTCAGAAAGCGAAACCTTGATTACACATAGAGACTGGCGATAACGCGATCGATGTAAGCTTTCCCGGTTTTCCCCTTTCATTTAAATGGCAGCTACACGTTGCACATGGTGTATTCATTTTGTATGTAGACGCGCAAGCTTTCACGCACATCATATACAAACAACACACGTACACACGATCGCGAATAAAGCAGTTTCGTAGACGCACAACGATTTCAATTGCAACTTTTTCCCGGCGCCGCGCCATTGCTCTTTTTTTTGTTGTGCCACTCGAATATGCGGATACCACGCATGTGCATGCTCGAAGCATTAATATGCGTGAACTAATTGAAGTCTGTCGTGGTTACGTATCGAAATTGATGCGGTCGTAATAACTTGTCGAGATATACACCGAATTGCTTTCATTTTTCATCCCGCTGTGCGTCATTCGTTCTTTCCCATCGCCATCGAAGAATTATCGTTGCACTCATTTCGCATCAACTCTTCATTATACTTGTCCAAATTATTATTGCTCAGTTAGCTAATTAATTAATGCAGAAATCTTTATATTCCATGATTTAATATTTAAATATTTTCATCTACTAGAATCTTTAATAAATTATATTTAATTTTCATATGCTTATACAATTAGAGTATTTTTATATTTTAAAGAAATATGAAAAAAATAATTTATATATTAATAAATTTATTCTCACACTCTTTTATGAAATTTTTATATATTTCTATCTCTTAATATCTTTAAAATTGTTCTATTATTCAAAAAGTGTTTAAAAATGCTGTCATATAAAGCAATCTGAGCGTTCTATTCGCGTCTACGTCTATATCTATGTCAAAACTGTCTAGATACCTAAGAAAGATTGGAAAATATTTTCGGAAAGCATCATTAATATTCTTGCCTGCCACCGTTGTCTAGATCTATATAGGTATATATGTTTATGATACATCTATCAACGCATCCCCGAACTCGAGACAGAACGACGGGGTCGAAGAGGGTGTGTACCGTCTTGAGAGGGATGAGGGGGAAGTTAAAAGGGGGAGAGGGCATACACATGAGAGAAGCAGCAGGAAACGAAACGCCGGTAGCTTTGTACACGCGGCTGGATATTTTTATGGCAATATCGCCGCCCCGTTTGTATTCCGACTGTCGGAGCCGCAGCAGTCTATCGACATTCGCTCGATACTGGAGGCAACCGTTCGGATAGAAATATATGGATTGGAGGGAAGCGGCGCGTTGCTCCTTTTCCGACGAGAATGAAAAATAACGTCGCGGAATCTGTTTTGCACCGTCCGTTAAAAGCGCAAACCCTACCCTCCTGTCCCCCGCCACTTTTTATTCGCGGTCGCGATAACTTTTCGCGTGCCGGCGCGAAAAAGACGAAACGCGACTTTTAACCCTTTTCGCGGTCGCGACAACGAGGAGACACACGTCGGTTCGGGTCGGTCGCGATTTTTATAGACGATTTTTTCGCACAGTAACGGGATAAACGAGCGCGCGCGGGCAGGCAGCGCGAAAAATAATTGCATCGGCGGTAACGTTCGATCTGCCGGAGTCAAGAAATTTACGGAATGGAATTTATGCAACGTTCCACAGGTTCAGAATACGACGAACGTTATATATACACGGAAAATTATGTAGGAGAGAGAGAGAGCAGCAGTAGTCTGGTTAAAATTATCACGGAATTATGGATTTTATTGGCGGATTGAGCAGGTATTTGTGAGATTCCGTTATTGCATCGGTGAATACGTGCGCGAATGCACATTGTGCCATTATTAACAGATTAGATATAGTATCGCGATTAGATAACTCTGGTGGGTGCATTATTGCATCTGAATTAATCAAAGAATCTATTTCTGAAAATCCAAAGCGAATATTCAACAATATTCGTTTTGTCGTAAATAGATTCGTTCTCGTGTGCATATGTTTCAAACATTCATTACTTTCATCGTTATTTCTATTTTTACTTTTTTCTAATTGCATCAGTTTCACCATCATTCGAATTCTAATTTCTAATAAAATATTCGTCACTTTTCCGCGGTATTTCTGTCGCGCGGGAAGGGAATCGATTCCGCACTCTGTTGATTCTTCGCAACCAATAGTGCATCATTTCGCTTCAGCTTCGCGCTTCGAGAAAAGTTCGCTAACAAATCGGCCGCAATTACGCGAACTTCATAATTGAGAAAGGAGGGGTGGCAATGCCAGTGGTTTGTCAAGTCGCTTGTATTACGCGAGAAAGAGAGACGGAGCGAGAAACAAAGAGACAATGACGACGACGGTCGATGAATACTTATCGCCCGCGATGCTCGCATCGTTATCAAAGACGCTCGTCGTTCGTTATAGTCGGTCGCGTAATAATTAATTTCTCGCGGCGGAATTATAATTTCCTTCGCGGCGTCGTCGTCTCTCTCTGTATTCTTCGTGGCATTGCCACTCTCGACGACCGGATGATCAGTCTCAATGGTTCCGCAACTTTGAGAAAACTATGGAGAAACGTCTGCGCGAATTTCAAGCTACTAATTTCACGCGGAGACAGTGCCGCATACAAAATAACTTGTAGAAGAATGATCTCCTCGAGAATTATATACTTGAATGCAACATATCCCGAATACATCTCTATAACGTAGTTTCTCTTTTGCAACATTTTCTTCGGAATCTACATGCGCATATTTATCTTTTTGCGGATGAATCTGCTGATTTTTATATCACGCTGATTAATTATTACTTTTTTTTTCAATTTTTGATATTTTATTCATTAAATATGTTGACAACTACTAATGTCACTCAAATTAATTTGAGTATTAATCTCGATTCGTACTTTAGGGATGCGTAGCTTGTAACAATTCAGCGCGTAGATGCTGATTATTTATCTCGCGATTGAAGAAGAAAGTCGAATTTTTCATCGCATTTCAGACGGACGACAAAGATTTTCATCACGGCACGGTGGGATTTTCGCGGCTTATTGTCTTCTTTCGTTCGCAGTTATCGCGGTGATACCTGGCGAGATATGCGATCACTACCATCACATATCACTGAGGCTGATAAGTCACCGGCTCGATCCAACGTGACGCGTTTGTATCTACGGTTTTCTCTGCCTCTCTCCTTCCTCCCTTTCATCACTCTTTCTCTTTCTTTTTATCTCTCTTCTCGGCGCAAGATGCTAGCGGCAGACTCGACAGACGGCTCGTGACTTCGAACGCGCTGAAAAGCGGAGACAGTGAATTTCTCCGATAAAGAGCATCATCTATGAAAAAGAGAGCGTGTCCCCGGGATCCACGAGTGGAAATGCAGCACGAATTTTACACCGGATGTGCGAAACGAGCAACGTTTAATATAGTACATATCGTGCAAATCAATTCTCGATAAAACAAAATGGATTAGTATTGAAAACGCAGCATTCGTGCGTGACATTTATTGGTTTTTATAATTTTCATTCTAGAATTGAATTGTTTTTTAAATCTAAATTTCATCAACACATTGTATATTGTCAAAAGATGTGGATATAAAAGATACCTGGAAGGATATCTCTCAAAGTATTCGACGAATACACTCGTGCATAAAATAAATCGCATTTTTATGACGTCAGATTAAGTTCGATCTAACGTAAGCGTCAATAACGAGTGCATCTATCACGAAAGGGTTAAAGCTCGGTGTAAAATGGAGAGGCCAATCTACTTGAAATAAAATACGCAAGAAAACGTTTCAATATTTTTTAAGCGCACGACCATACCGTATATCAGGCGTTCAATAAACGGTTCGGAAACGGACCAACGATCCCGCGGTTAGATTTATGTTCTTCTGGAAATGGCCCGAAAAAATTGACGGCGTGTCACTCTCTCTCTCTCTCTCTCGCGGGAGCGGAAACGACGAACGGGGAAACGGTAATGGTGGAACTTTTTCAAGAAACAGCCGTCGTACTTTTCCGGGCGCGCGATCGCACCCTGGGTCTCGTCTCGGGTTATCTCTCTCCCAACCCCCCCGTCCAACGTCCCCTCTTTTTTCATCGGTCCATTTCCATAAAACGCCCCCTCGTGCAATTGCGAGTCGTCGCGATTCGATTACGACAATCTGTTTGTGCGCGCGCGCATTTTTCCTTTTTTTTCCTTTTCAATTAGAATAGCTGACTCGTCGACGGTTCGACGGTCAAAAACTCTCCGAACGAATCCCGTACGTCGAGTCCGTAGGGCCGAGATTATTATTCGCGTAACGATCCGGAACTATTGGCCGGAAAGGTAACGTTATAAAGCCGCAACGCAAATCCGCCCCGCGTGGGGCGGTTTTTGTTTGCGTAGATTTCCACGCGACGTAATGCAGCCCAATTTACGACAGGTTCGGTATATGTGTGTATATATATATATGCCCCCCACGTTGCTTTGCGTAATTATGATAAATTACATCAGCGCGAGAAAACAGTGATATTTCTCTATATCTCGTCTAACGAAAAATAACGCGCACGCAATACATATTCGAGATTTTTTTAATTTCATTAAAATATCCCATATTTTTGTTACTACATTCTCTCTATATATAGCGCGCTAATTCATTACTATAGAGATTTTCTCTTTGATAAAGAAAATTGCCTGCGAACAAATGATGTTGATATAGGCAAAAGTATAATTAACACAAATTACGGATATGAAATATCGCACGAGATATTATTACTATATGTATATAAGACGATACATTTGCATATTTCATATTAATTTTTTAATATTGTAGTTTAAAAACTCAAAACTCACTTTTCCTATTTCCCAGAGAATTTTTCAATGTGTATCACCTGTATATTAGCAGACCTTTCCTGCTTACAATGCACCAGTGGGAATTTTATAAAACACAATTTACATCGAATTGTACACAGCATTTCATAAATCCGAGAGGAAGTCCGGTTCTCTCTCTCTGTTTATCTCTCTCCCTTTCACTTTCTCTCTCATGCACGAAAATTGTTGTACCTTAAATAACATTTTACGACGGACGTTTATGCGTACCACGCTGACAGAATAGACGGGCAGATTAGCCGACAAAATCTACTTAGGCTTCCTCCCTGAACGCAGTTTTCAAACTGTCTCGACTGCTACGTATATTATCTGTCTGTTCGCAGTAGCAGCGTTGCTCTCGTCTCTCTTTCTCTCTCTCGCGCGCGAGTTTCCTTCGCCTTTTTCCGCCTCGACGAGGCGTCGCGCGAAAATGCAATCCCGTTGTCACATATTCTGTCACACTTTGACAAGCGGCTGGTAGGGGGTGCGAACGAAACGTGTTATACGGTTTCAACTTGAAGCGGCTTCTCACCAAATACTCCTCTCTTACTTCCTACCTCACCGGTTCTCTCTCTCTTCGTCGTTTGCTCAGTCAAACTCTTTTAAATAGAACGCGGCTTTTTAACACTTTAAACTCGTAAGTGGTATATCAGTTAACAAGATATCGCTACGTCACACGTGCGATCTTCTCCTGACAAGATATACAACTTTATTCTTTCACGAGGGAAAGATTCCCCCTGGCGGTTCACACTATTGGAAATTTTGTCAAACACACGACTTTGGAGACTAAAATATTTTATTTTATTTTTTTTTAATATAGATGAATAAACTCATTTTTTAAAAGGAATTAGGATGTTTTCATTTGAAATATTTGCGTCAGAATTTTTCGATTTCAAATATTTGTAGAGTAAATTGTGTATGACAATAAAAAAAAAATATTTCGATTGAGTGTCATGTGAAATCGAATTGATAAAAAAAAGGTCCTATCTCGAGAACTTGCCGCGTAGTATACGTCATCATATTCTTATAAAACACATGTCCATCTGAATGACAGTCGCTACATCACGTTGGTGCTATACGCGTTATTTTTGCGGTGGATGTGATCCGCCCTGGGGATAACATTCTACGGTATAAAATTTTACCGATCGTTTTCGATTGAGAATTGACGTCCGTCGACGTTGAAGTCAATAAGCCAGCCCTGACTTCGTACATGTACGTCCAAGATCTCTCGGCGAAATCTTCGGGAAACTTTAACTATGGATGACGACAAGCCTCTCCGTCCCATTTCAAGCCGTCGTGCATAGCTGTAGTATATCTCTCGCGAACGGGACTTTCAAAGTCGAAATAAAACGCTGTGTCCCAGCGAGAGAATACAATTCTTACTTTACCATGGGGAAAACAAAATTATTGCCGTTTTAGGGAGGCGCCTCATAATAAAACTCGCATTAGCGTTTTATTTTTTACTCAAATATCGTGGCTTTATTAATGTTAACGAAGCTATAAGTGTATAATAATTAAGGTTTACTAATTCGAAAATATCAATATTAATCGACGAATTTTACCATTCGCAGTAAGAGTAACAAAGTGTGAAGCTTTCCCGCACGCAAACTAAAAGTGCAAGCAAATGTCCGTACACCGAGAAGGTTTTGCTATCGAGAGATTCTGGGATTCTGAAATGGCAAAACTCCGAAATCCATAACCGTCGGAAGGGCTATATTGCACACGATGGCCGGAGCGTAATCTTCGCGCTAGAGCACGGACCGCCGCTATACAGAGTTCGTTGCTCGCAAACCGAAACATCGCCTCGAAATATCCAGTACGATGCGGCACCATTATCCACCAATTACGCCAATTACCGCGTGAATACGTGACACGAATGCGCGGATCCCCCGTTGTAACGCGCCGTAAAACGCAGTAACCATTGTAAACACATTTAAAGTAAAACCTTGCGCACCAACGCGACGCAAACGACGAATCCGATCCCGAGAGAGCTTCGTGTGTCATCATCGCGTCGCGCGATAGCGGACGAATACAGAATATCGCGCGGTATCTATACGCGCGATGACGAATGGACCGGGGGGGTTAAATAGCGACCGCATGAAATAGCGCTTTTGAAATTCGCCGGGGCAAAACCGCACCACGAAGGGACCCGGGAAAATGGGGAGGGAGAATCGCGATCTCTCGAAATGTAGGACGACGCGGTGTCAGCAGGTGGATAACGATAGCTCGACGAATCAATCGGGCTTCTCTCCGATACGCGCGGCAGCTCGATGAAAGCGATGAAAGCTCGGCGCGTTTCGCGTCTCGATCGCTGCATTTTCTCAGCTCTTTTCCGTCATGTCAATATTCTCTCTTTCTCTCTCTCTCTCTCTCTCTCTCTCTCTCTCATACACTCCCTTTTCAGCATCATCTCTCGCGACGATGTATCTCGAAGATAGCAGTTTCGCGCCACGTATATTCCATATACTTTGACAAGTCGTTGGTAAGAGATTGCGACGTGTTATATTTTTCAACTTAAGGGAATACATATCGCTCGAAATTTTCCAAGCGAATAAAGTGCTTGAAGAAGTGAGAAAATCGACGAGCCTTCTTTTTTTATCCTTGCACGAAAAGAGAATCAAAAGGCAGGAAAAAAAGTATTCTTTAAAATTTATCGAAATTCCATTAGCATCAATTAATAATACTTATTTATTAAAAAGAAATGGAAATAAATAAACACGAGTATAATCGTGCGATTTCGTGCGATTATGCACGATGCACCCATCGTTTCTCTTCGCATAATTTCCTCATATAATTTATTTATTCGTGATCCAAATCAGCGAGATATCTCAAAATGCTTCTCGTGAGAGGTGAAGTAATACAATTTGCGGACCGCACCGAAATGTAACGATATCTCGGCGATATCGGGAGAATCCCTTGAAGACCTCGAAGACGATGTCGCACGTCCTCGCTTCGCCGGTCCAATTCGTCTTTCAGGGAAGAGAGAGAGGAGAGAGAAAGAGACAGCTCGATACACGCCAGGCGGAAAATCGGATTAGGTACAAGCGCGGGAGAGAGTAGCTCGAGATCGAGAACGGGTCGCGCGCTTCAAAGCGACCTGTATAACTAATTACGAGTCTTATCTCGGGCCGCCTAAAAGACGCTGATTAAACGGGGATTCGTCGCGCGCGACACGCGATTGAGTTAAGTGCGCAGCGCGCTTTTGTCGAGGGCGAGGAGGATCTCGCTTCTACGAGAAGGATTCGGCCCCCGATATAATAGCACGCGCGCACGTAACAGGACGACGAATACTTTTCACGTAACGCTTATAAGTGCTAATTACACGTCTTTCAAAGAGAAAGAACGTCCTTCGACTAAAATGCCTTAAATATTTTAAAGAGAAAGTCTTCAATTATACTTTCGCTTTGCCTTCGCTTTGTCGAAAATTTGCAAAGAAAGATCAAATGTGTGTGTGTATGTACATAATTGCAAAGGCACTTTATTAAAATCCTTCAAAAATATAATTCTTTCGATATGTTTAAAAATATGAGTTTCTAAAAATATATGTTACGAATATATTTAACACATACGGAATACGATAACTGGAAGCAGAGTAATTTATTTTGGAAGCGCGCACCAAATTTTAAAAAAAATGCTAAAAATATAATACAAATGAAAAGACGTGTGCAATTTAATCAGAGTGTAAAAATTTAAGTTACACCGGTTAAAAAAAAATAAATTTTATTAAAGAATTGTATAAGCATAGTAACACAAAGATTGGTGAAATCCAGGCTATTTTTATCGTATCAAACAATAATACGATATGACGTAATAATATATTATATCGAAAGTGTTTGTACACTAAATTCCGTGGATATAGAAAGAAAAAACTTATTTTTAATAAAATATATCCAATCGATCGACCAAGATATCAATTGCAATTCCATTTTCAATTACGCGCATAAAGAATTTCGCCTAATTATTTTCATGCAACGAAATTATCTCATCATTTCGTCGTATGTCTGACTTAATCTATACTTAACTCCTAGAATGCGTAATGAGTATAATTTCCAGCGTATCTTATACTTTTATATATATATATATAATATATTTATAAAATATATATATAATATATATAATATATATAAAATATATATATATATAAAAGTATAAGATACACTGTAAATTATACTCATTACGCATTCAAGGAGTTAAGTTTAGATTAAGTCAGACATAGGACGAAATGATGAGATAATTTCGTTGCACGAAAATAATTAGGCGAACTTCTTTATATCTATATAATATATACAATATGTATGTATAAGATACACTGGAAATTATACTCATTACGCATTCAAGGAGTTAAGTGTAGATTAAGTCAGACATAGGACGAAATGATGAGATAATTTCGTTGCATGAAAATAATTAGGCGAGAAATTCTTTATATCTATATAATATATATATACACACACTGGCGGATCCGGGGAGGGGGGGGGGTTAAACCCCCCCCCCTGCAAATTAAAAGAAACAGTTTTGCTGAACTTGTTTAAAAAATATAAAGAAAAACAAACATTAAAGAGCTATCGACGTCGTTGATCCTGGAATAAAAGCTAATCATAAAACCAAAAATATTAAATAAAATAATTTTGCAAACACCCCCTCCCCCCCATTATCGACGTCAGGATCCGCTAGTGCTATATATATATTTATATAATATATCAAAATTAATATTACAGAAATACGGTTGTAAAACTCGCAAATTAATTGATATTATCATGTGGATATACGCGCGAGCTCTCAATTTCAAATAGGTAGAGATATTATTTATCGCGATCGTGCGAATTAGCAATGTGTTTAAACGAGAAGCGCTTTTCTAATATATGGGTTAATCACTATTGCGCAACACAGCGTACGTATATAGGTCCCGTATATGGGCCTTTACAGCAATATTAACGGCCGTTTAACGACTGGTGCGAAAAGCGATCAAAGTGAATTACGCCCTGAACTGTCCGTGATTACTGGCACGGATCGGAAAGGCCTCGCATTCCGTTCGCGACGGATATAATCCTCGTTAGTGCGCGAAATTAATACGAATACCTATCGTCCTCCGCATACTCGAACCCCATCATCATCGATCTCTATATGCTGTATATTCTTATAAAAATTCGAGCAATTTTATATCTTAATTCTTTATCATTTTCAAAGATTATTGAATTATATGATCCACTTTAAAATAAAATTCTTCTCATTCGTATATATAAAACAATATTCGTCATTCAGAAAAAAAAGAAGCATAATTCATATGAACGATAAGATAATCCGATCTTGATGCGATAAAGAGACAGACTTTTGCGCACTTTCATCTTTTCGAAAACCATATATGCGTATTTTTCGCGACACACGGAAAATTTCGATTATACCGGTCAAAGGACGCGACAGGAAAATCAAATTACTCGTAAACAGTAACGCGCGAAAGGGGAATCTAAACAGCCGGCGGGAAATGGAAGTCCTTTCCTTTGCACATGAACGAAATCAATGGAGCTCTCTCTAACGAGTTAACGAAGCGGCGTGAACGTTTTCGCGGAAAAATCCAACCTGCAACTAACGCGCAATGTGGGCATCAAGGATATTAGCATATCGAGAGGTTTTCGAGAGCAACAGAGGGAAAGAGAGGGAAAGAGAGAGAAAGAGAGAGAGAGAGAGGGAATCGAGCGATCGGATGCACACGTTGCGATGGAAGTGGGTGTATCCGGCCGAGAAGAACGGGATGAAAATTTCGCCTTTCGCCTGTCGCATCGCTTAAAATTCGACTACTGCGATGCCGCGCGCTCTTTCTGCCTATACCGAGTGGAAAATCGGATTACCGAACGGGCATGAGACGGATGAAACGGGGGATTTGGAGGGGCACATTTCGCGAATTGCGGCTACCAACCCCTTTATCTATGTCCTCGACGTAAAATCGCGTCGCGCATTGTTGCAATACGCGTGAAATAATATACGCGAGCGTCATCTTCGCGTTTGCGTTGGTGGATGAAGATTAAAAACTGGATGTAATATCAAGTGGATAATAATAAATAATAAATGATACGAAAAAATTAAATTAATCATTGATTTTAATTCCTTTTTTTTTTCCATTATTATTCGAAATTTATTATTGATAATCACTAAACAGTAGCTAATTTTATTGGACGCAACATTAAGATCCTGTGTACCAAAATATAAAATTTAAAATGATTCAATATTGATAGAAAACAATTGTAAATTGAATTGCTTCTGTAAATAATCTCTTTAAATAAGCACGTCTATTTGACGTACAGAATATGTCTGAATTTTTTGTTTAATTTTCGAAATTCACATTTTAGGGCTTCATATATCATGTTCCTGCGTTTTGTTTAAATAAGCCACTTATTTTAACGAATTTAATCAATCGCTTTTTCGCGATATTCAGTGGTAATACGTTTTAAAACGATATAATTCATAAAGCAAGTTTCGGCAGCCGTCGGGGAAATAAACGCATGAATAAACGGCATCGGCAGCGTCGAAAGTTAGATCGCGCTTTTATACCCAGCCTGCTCTTGGGCCGCGACGCGCAAAATTCAGAGTGTCGATGTCCCGTCGTATGCGCGCTATACGAGGCGGAAAATCCGATTACAAACGGTAGACGGACGAGGGCTAGAGAAAGAGAGAACGAGAGAGAGAGGGGGAGATTTCAAACAACCGCGACAACTAATCATGCTTAATTACACATCTTACACTCTCGATCGTAGAGAGAGAGAACACGCCTCATTAAGAGCGATTCACGCTTATTGGCCGTATTCTGAGAAGAAATTGGCAAATGACACATTTGTCGCAGTAAGAATAAAAAGCAAAAACATTTTTAAAAGTTTAAATTTTGATGATGAACTTTTTTTGCGACAATTGGCGTAAAATGTATTTTTACATATATTTTATGATATCGAAAATTGAACTCGAAATACCGTTTTTCGATTCCTATGTAAGCGTACAAAACGTGCGATTGTGGAAAAAAAATGTAATAAAATTAAAGATTTTTTAAAACAAATTTGCGAAAAAAAGACTCAAACGCTTATAAAATTATGTCAATGCATATTTTCCTCTCCGGGAGATCCGTAAAAATACAAATGTACTGATTATATTTCAGCATTATATAAGCGGATTAAACGCTATTTACACACCGACTGTTCCCATGCGATTTGCTCGACACGTCGCCATCAAGAAATATATTCCGCGATATGATATTGCCGGCGCCTTTCACGAAGGAAGGACAAAGTTTTCAAAAGGATCGCTCGATTTCAGATTACGATTTTAGTAGTTGAACAAGAAGTTTCAAAGGCAAGGAATAAATACGAGAAATTCGTGCGCCGGGAGAGAGAGAGAGGAAACGACTGCGATTCACCGCGAACGCGGGGCATCGGCAACGTTGAACGACGCCGATATCGGTTCTAAGTAATTAATTCCGTCTCCAACGCCACGGCACGGAGGATGTCACTCGATCGGATGCCGCGTTCCATAATTTACGAGAAGAGGAGAGACCGCGCCGGATCGACGATGGTGCGGGCGCTACAGCTCGGCTCGGCTCGGGGGCCCTCATAAATTCTCGCGGTGGATTAAGAGAGGCGCGGACGGTCGCCCATCGACGGCCGCTGACGCGATCTCGATGGATCCTTATTAATAATAATTAACTGATTACCATAATCAATTAGTTGGCGGCCTTAAGCGCGACCAGGCGCGCAAAATGGTTTTTGTATAACGAGCCACTGCAGGCGTGTCGATACTTAAATTAACTCTTCAGTTTGATAATGTAGATTACACAAATTTTGTTGACATTAATATGTTCGGTATTTCGAGAAAATTTAATGAGAAAGGTGATCTAAGAGCTACTTTTTAATAATATAATATTGTAATATTACATAATGATATATGTTTTAATAATGAATTAAAATTATACATATATATATATAAATATGTATAAAATTATATATAGGTATATATATAACTAATAACTTTATTAGTGCAGACTGTTTATGCAAAACGATATAAGCAACTGGGATGTTATTAAGCTAGCCTGATTTCATCGTTGCAACATAAAATATGAGCGCCTGGGACGCCGGACGTAGCGATTGCTCGGAATGCTTCGAATTACCTTGCAGCTTATTTCATTTCGCAATATGTACTCCGATATTGCACTTTATGCGCGCGTAAGCGACGCTCTTCCCAGAAGACATCGTAAAGCGCGAACGAGCTTAAGAGTTAATTTCTTCGACGATAAAATTGCGTACGATGGTCAACAAATTAGCGCGTTTAACGTCCACTTTGCGACGTAAATTATAGCACTCAACGTGAAAGCGATGCGATAACGTATGATCGAGTCCCAATTTTTCCTTTCTCGCAATTAATTATTTTGATCAGAATAATTGATAAAATTTTACATAAAATTTAACGTTGGGAGATACAAACCTACTTGAAAAGATTTTGATTCCTTTATAATTTTATGATGAATCTTATACAACATTTTTTTCGTTAACTATGTCATTTGATTCACACTTAAAAAATTCAACGTAATCAATTAAAATAGATTCTTATAATTTCGAAGCATTTTACATTGGACATTTATGGTGTGTAATTCGAAAGGTAAATGTGTATATTAATATACGGTCCATAAAATCCGATCGACAGAAGCGGGTTTGATAAAAATTAAGAATTAATTTTAATTAGCAGCCTCGATCGAGACGCAAAGTGGAAAGTCAAGTTGCAGACAGCCGGCCGGCTGAGGAGAGATCTCAGGAGGGTACAACTAATTACGATCAATTAAGCGGTCTTATGCCCTCTCACCCGGATAGGTGGGCGCGAAAGCCGAAGGTACAGATGAAGGGGGAAGGGATTAACGGCATATCTGTATCGTATATGTATGTATGTATGTATAGAATTTTCTCTTTCGGCTTTTCTGACTGTTCGTTTCACGAGGAGAGGAAAAAAAACGTTTCTCGATCGAACGAAGCGTTGTATAAACGCCAGCTTATAGAATAAATCTGCATTGTATTCGCTCGTCGAAACATAAAAGGCGCATTCGATCGCTGCATAAATAAATCCGCGTACGACTCGTCATGTTTCGCGATGCATATATCATCTACCTTTCAACCATGACTGCTTGTGTTTGCGCAATTAATTGTAGTCACGATCGAGAAGAATATGCGTAATAAAATGATGTTAATTGAAACATATACACGATTGAAATATATACTCGGATTCGATGAATTTATAAATTTGAAAGTAGGGAAATATACGTGTGTCTCGAAGAATTTGTACATCGATATTCCGAAGCTAGAATAATTATGTGTTTTCCATTTTATATTTGCTCGTATATACATTTACCAAAACGGTAAATGTTGCATAAAATACTTTTACTCTCGGTTTTTCAATTCGAAAGTAAAAAATTCGAAGGTGAAAGATTATTAATTATCATAAACACTAAATAAAATCGTATATACGTTAAAAGCGCAAAATATTGACAAAGAAAACAAAAGGAAAACGTCAAGAGGACGGGTTCATGATTACGTAACGTAACCACTCTTCGTTAAACGCGTCTCGTTCCTCCAGATCTCGCGTAAAAATACTCCGTCCCACGAGCTTTCTCTCTCTCTCGTTTTCCCTTTACCACGACACGATAAATATTATTTCCTGAAGATTGCAACATCTCTATTACGGAATATTATTCCACTCTGAGTGTACGCTTCTCTCGAATTTATTCGCGGCGACGGTGGACGCACTCACCTGGAGACAGGTGCGTCTCTCTCTCTCTCTCTCTGTACGGACACAAATATATAGTGTTTATAGATATTTATACGCGAGAGAGCTCGCGTTTCACAACCGGTTTCCGGAGGCTGCGCGACGACGAAGACGAGGACGAAGACGAGGATGAGGATGAGGACGATGACGTGGGCGAGTCGTCCCGATCGATTTCGCACTCTTTTATCAAGGCGTCTAGTCCGGTAGTTATGTTTCCTTTGTGCGCATTCGAGACTTGTTACGAGAATCCGCAGCTTTTCCATGATTATTGCATCGCATCATATATATTTACATATGTATAGCCGAATTAGACTTGATTCGATTTTAATTTTTATTATTATGCTTCGGATCGAGAACGTGTCTGTCATTATTGTCTTTGGTAAACTCGAGAAACAGACGTAAACCGGAGCATAATTGTCATCAATGCGATTTGAATACTGTATTCTGTGTGAACTGCGTTGTGCAAGTAGAGAACTTGTATCTTTTAATACGTGATATGATGAATCTAGTTGAAAAATTGGGCAATCTTCATGTATTACGATGCACGACCGGCAATTCTTTGACAGTAACAATGATTTAAAGCGTATAAGACTAAGTGCACGTAGGGAGAGCAAGTGCATGTAATATCGTCGTACTTTAATAAATTTAATGCTATTTTACTTTCTAGTCTTCTCTCTATCTTAGAAGTTAGAAATTTCTATCCAAAGTTAGGAAGGAGAGGAGGCGCTCGGTAACTTTCAATCACCCTATATATGCTTGTCCCATATACTTGCCTCATTCTTATCTCGCGTTATTTTTCAAATGTCCAATCCACTTAGGCGTTAAGGTAACTTTTCGCGTTTTCTGATTTACGAGATTTATTGAAGAGTAAAAATCCCGTAACGTAAGCAAATGCGCGAGCACAAAAGCGGCGATAAAAATATAGGCTACGGCCGGGAGGCGAACAAACGCCGCGAGAGAGAGGCGTAGTTGTTGATAAAACGAGTTTGCGATGCGATTGTTTCGAGGGCGATTCGAACTGATCGCTCTCCACCGCGCACTTTGCGCGCTTTATTAATCGTTTCGGGTCCGCGTTAACGCGAGCAGAAAAAATCCGCCATTAGTTTCGTGCGTATTTCGGCTTCGGTAATCTCAAACGCGCGCTATATTAAACGGATTTACGCGAGATTCTGTTTTTTTTTTCGTTCTTTTTTTATTTTTTATTTTTTTGGACACAGACGGAGTTTTTTCTATTATTTAACGCGTCGTCGGAATATCACGGACGATGAATTATAGATCGTCAGCGCGAGAAAAGCTCGCGCGAGAATTTTCAAGCTCCATTTAGCTGCAAAAGCCTTTAAAAATTTATCGACATTGCGGAAAGTAACGAGCCTTGTAATCTGTTCCTTTTAGCCATTACTGCGGATTGTAATCTTCGCGGCGAAAGAAATTGTATAATAATTGATACTTCGATTTTTCACACTACCGGTACGATCGATATAAGTTATTTACTGATCACGCAAGCAAAAACTATGATGATAATTTCAGAATTACGTCATCTTTACGTAGACAAAATTCAAGTGATAAATATTTTTATTTATCAAAAATTAAAAAATATAACATTTAATGTCTAATATACAAATTGATTCGTTTTGTAATCTAAAGGATCATCTGTTCTTTATTCTGCGCGCTCTAAACTAACAATATAGGGCGTAATGGAATTAACGATAACCAATTATTCATCTTAGAGAATCTTTTGTGTCACATTAAATCGACAGAGCATTAATCTTTCATCACTTTTCCCTCATTATGTAGCGAGGGAAATTTGTGCTCCATTTTATAACGGAGTATTCTTGACGTGTATTACAGAGTGGAAAAATTTTTCGAATAATATTAAATTTTAAGCACACATTTCTCCTCTCTCTTTCTCTCTCTTTCTCTAATATATCAAGATATAATTGATTAATATGCGATTTAAAAAGCATAAAGAAAAAATATAAACGAAGAGATCTAACTATGAATTTATTCTTCTCCTCAGTGTGAAAATCTTTTCATCTATCGGGATCTCGATGTAAGAATTAAATTTTTCACCAATCGAATCGAATTAGCAATCGATGAAGAGAAAATTTCGCGACGTACAATAATCGAGCAAACATTATTAATCGAACGATGCGGTAAATCAATCGAGCAAATATTATTAATCGAGCATGGAAGATAGATAAACCGATGGAAAAATAAATGAAATTTAAGGGAACGTGTCGAAATAGAGACGGATATCTAAGCGCGGTTAACTAAAACGCGCGCTGAAATAATATTTACATTAATGGCAGCTCGCGATGGGAAGAGAGCTACGAGAGAATTCCACGGTGTGTGGCGGCACGAAGATAAAGCGAAAATGTTGTACAAAAGCGTCTCGGTTTGTGTACCCGGTCGAGATTAACCGATGTTCCCCCTGATCACAGTCGAATTACACAAGTTCAAATCCAACTGTGCAATTATTGACTTTCGATTGAGAATTTGGCGAATTCGGTTAGGCGAGATCGGTGATTCGTGCCGCGAATGGAAACTGATACTGTAAGCACATGTAAATAAGGAGGCCACTATTTTCGACCGGAAATTAGAATGTGCGCGCGCGAATGTGGGGCGATTTAAATATGTCGATTTGCAATTTTGATCCGCGTCGTCTCGTTTTCCACGCCGTAGATCCGACTTTTGCTAAATTTATCACGGCTTTACACATATACAGTACATTATATTACATAAATGGAATAAAGCAATGGAAGCTTGCATCGACGCAAGATTAAAAAATCAAAAGTCACGCACACATATAAATAAGAATTAAAAATCTTAATATCAAGATTAGAGGCTGAAACACGAAATCATATTTCGTGCTAAATGTTCGGCGAAAAAAATACGCCATTTCCGTCCGTATTTAGTGCTAATGCGACCATCTGATTCTGAGTTATATTTGTCGAATGCGCGTATATAGCCACACTTTCGACGCTGAATGTGCGGTGAGAAAGCACAGAGTTTCGTCCGGCTCGAGTTTAATGAGTCGTGCATAAGCCGCCCGTTGCCTCTTCGCGATTACGCTTTATCCGATTCCTCTGCCAGGGTGCGCTCGAAAAAAAAAAAAAAAAAAGGCGTAAGAATAGCCGGCAACGGTTAAGGGGTCAAGTGGCGGTCTTTGTGAAATTAATGAAAGGTTTCCACGCGCGAACACCCTCCCCTCCCCCCTTTTGGGACCGGTCTCTCCGCAAATATAGAAAGTCAAAGCCCATTCGTGCCGCATTACTCCCTTTCTCTCATTCTTCGACGCGCGAGTGGATCTTTCTCTCTCTCTATATATACTTTCGCGCTCGACCACTTAAACTTCCAACCCGCCGAGCGAGAAAAACTCGCGACTTATTTTCTGAAAGCGCTTTGTCCGCCGCTTAAACACGCCCCGTCGATCGAAATTTCCGACAGAAACGTCTCGGAAAGCCGTCTCGATCGCATTTTGTTTCGCGAACTTCATGCCGGCTTTAAGGGGGAGAAAAAAAAAGACGAAAACTAGAGAGCTTTGCCGAGACTCGCCAACGAGAGAACGAAAATGGGAGAATGTAAATCTTCGTTGGCGAAAAATTGCGGTAGCTTATGGTAATTATTGTTTACGCGTGCATGCTTAGCATTGATTAGAGTCGATAAGCCGCAAAAAGCCTATAGAAAGGCAAGATTAAAAATTTAACATCCTGATTTGTACTATTTTCGATTTGATTTTTTTCGGACAATCATGATCGAGGCACGCTCGAGAATTAGCATTAATCGATAAGCGGCGGATAAGGATTAAAAAATCAAAGTGGCGATTTTTATTAATCGCCAAATTAAATTTTCGCCTCTGCGCACACTTTCTGTAATTATGCTATCATATCGTAAAAATACACGCGCGAATCTGTAATCAACGCGAAAATATTTCCAACAGGGATCCGCCCCGATGGTGGAATTACTCCGGTGATTTCAACCGCACGATCGCTTTAACTCCCCATTTACAAATATCTCCTATGCGCGCCGTTTCAATATTCCTGCGGCACTGCGATTCTAATAACGCATGTAATAATAACTGTACGGAACTATTTACTCTATATTCATAGCGTGCTCGAACTGTTCCGGTGATTTCTCGAGATGTTCGACCCAACGAACGGGCGATCCGGATTGCGGACAGTCGAAAACAAATGAATCGGTTAATTGAGGAATCGAATGAAGTGACTGAATTGGCCAAAAATACGAGGGTTTTCACCGACAAAAATTATATTGTAAAGATATATTTTTGCCAGCATAATTAACGCGGCATATAACTGTAAAAAAAAGAATGTGTACTCTAATATATATAATAGAATTCATATTAATAAAACAATACAATTCTGTTAAGATTTGTCGTTTTCCTGACATATCAATTTTTTCGCAGTCTCGGTATCTCACCTGTAAATCACAAATCGCTATGAATTAATCCTACTGCTCGTGACATCGACGCTCGTTTGTCACGTTCTTCACTGACTCCGTTAAAGTACCGATCAGACAATTTAATGGTTCATAGATCACTAATCCCTCATCCTTCAATTAATCCGTATTGCCAGACGTCTCTCAGTCTACTTTCGACGTTCTTTCTCTATCTTTCCCCACAGTTTTAAATATAAGCTATAATCAGGTAATCGTCGATGTAAGATATCTCGATCCTCTTGAGTATATCGACTCGAATATTTGCGGTATATTCCATTTTTTTAAAAAAGCTATTGCAATTCAGAATTATTATTTTATAATCGCTTTCGATTTGATTACTCGGCTTGACATACAATCGAACGTGCTAATAATATAAATCCACATGTGCGCATCATTCAATTATATCTCCGACAAATCGCAGCGTTAATATTTTATTTTCTCGAAAATATAACACGTGATAAAATAGCAAAGTAATATTATACATTTAGAGCTCAAGATATCCGAGTCTCGTGAACGGCACAGTTTCAACTTTAAATTTTATGTCCTCTATTTATATCTCTGTATTTAACGGCAAAATAATTATTAATCTTCCAAATGCCACATTTTTCTATAATAAAAATAGCACAACACTTATATTACGAAAGCTAAACGCGAAATATCTAATAGCACTTCTTATTTATACATTTATGTTGTATACATATAATTTACTATATGTCAGCTGTGTATCAACAACATTGCTACGATGAACGCGAGAATATGGGAAAAGTACATAGCAATAAAATTCAATTTTCCACATCAGCATATGCAAACTCGTCATTCAAGTTAAAGATCGAGTTTTGAAGTTTACATTCGGCAACGAAAGCTGTTCGACAAAATTTCGGATACTGTCGGGGAAACTTTGCCGCCTCCCCCTAATTGAATCTTTTTCTGATCTCTTGAAAAGTCGAAGTATTACCGCACACACAGCATCGGTCTCTCTTTTGTCGTCGAATGACGACAGAAGAGAGGCCGATGTTCGCGAGAGAAGGGAGCGTCGAGAGTGTCGACTGCACTTCGCAGCTTTTTCGCGACTTCCGTCCCGCGCGTTTTTCTCTTCGGGGATCTATCGCAGCAGAGACGACGACGACGACGGGGGCTACTTCCGCAATAACGATCGGACACACCGCCGCAAACTTGTGCACATGTCTGAGGAGAGAATGGGCGGGGACAGTGTTACCAACTGCACTATAATTATAGTATTTTTGCTATCATTTTGTCATGTGCGCTCTGCAATTTCTCGTAAATTATGGTATTTAATGTCTCAAATTTATCGCTTTGCGATCGAATACACCGATTTCTCAAAATCGCTTCCGTCCGGATTTCTAAATCACTTTAAAGCGTTTATGTCGCGTCGTGAAAAGCTACATAGGTGTGTATGCGGCAAAATTAATAATTTAAATAACAATACATACTTGTCAGAAAGTATATAATATGATAACAGAAGTATCAAAGTTCGTAAAACATTCCTCAGTTATTATATTCTCTAATCGCATACTTTACGCGCAGATACTTTCCAAAAATTCTTTTCCAGTTTTTCTATACATATTTTCATGCTCTATAATCACTCTTTATATACCACCCTCTACAAACAAATTCCGAAATGCTATAATTCTCTCCGTGCTAGACTGTAGTGTTTTGAAAAGTTGGTAACGCTAAGTGTCGGAGGGTCGACGGGGAACGGTTTGTTGCTAGGGGAAACAGCAAAAGATAGAGAGAGAGAGAGAGAGAGAGAGAGAGAGAGAGAGAGGAAGATAAAGAGCGAGGCAGCATCCAAAGAGGGTAGATATCCAGGCTCTCCGCTGCGAGAGCTCGAGAGATAGAGCTGCACGCTAGCTAGAGTATCTGCTCCGTCAACGGCAGACTTCGGCCCTAACGGGGCGCGGACGAGAAGTGACTACCGCAGGCAGGTTCTGAAGGACCAACGGGCGTATACATTCCCGGGGCAAACGCCGGCGAGAGAGGGTGGCTCGTCGGGAACGCGAGTACGAGGGTGGAATTCGCGGGAAACTCTTTCGGGCGGTTGATCTCGCTTTCTTCTCACTTGTCACACGCTTGTCGGATCGATCGAGACCGGTTGAGCTAATTAATTCCAGTCGCGATAAAATATGTTGACGCAAATGTACGAGAAGAGAAAAAGAGAAAGAGAAAATTTCAAGACAACTTTTCGTATTTGACAATATCGTGACTTTCGTCGCAACGTGTTTTTGTCCGTCTTTCTTGACGATATTTGTCTATTAGTCGCGAATTATCATCTCAACACTTTTGCGCTGACGCTGAAATGCAATTCAGAATTCTGAGTCATACACTTCACTGTGCTAAATATACCTAATACCTGATGACATCAGCGAGCAAGCGTTGCACTTGGTGTAACGTTTAACTTACTTAATCGTATATTACGACGCTGCAACAGACTGATTTACCGCTTTTAAGGGAAAAATACTATATATCAACAGCATCCTATATATATATCTCTCTCGTAGTTCTTTCAGCTTCGAGAATCGCGCCGAACATGTTCTATTCCGGGAAACTTTGCAGATTAAAGCGGGTAGAGAGGCAACTTGGTGATGTTTGAACGTGCGAGGAGCAAATATAACAGTTCAGGATGAAACAGCTGCGGTAAAAGAAGGAGGAGAGAGAAGTGACTGAGGTAATGGCGTAAGTTGAAATAAACGAGGACGACGTGAGTTAGGAAGAATAAGGTTTGATTTCGCGATACTGAAAAGTGTCCCATGGTATGGAATGCGTAACGAGTTCTTATATATCCGTTTCTGGTCCTCCGCCAGAGAAAGAGAGAGAGAGAGAGAGTTCCTAGGACGACGTATTACGCCAACGTACGGGAGGATGTGCTATTTTGAATCGCGAGTCGAAATTGGATCGCGACTCCGGAGTCTCGTTAGCAGCTGTGTAGATATCGAGCGTGTGTTGATACCCGAGAAGCGCCGCAATAATGATGCGCAACGTTATTGCATATTTTCATGCGCGTCGCGTTTATGTCCGCGCGAGGTATATGTATACATACGTTCTGTCAGCCTGTTTGCGCGACGAAAAATCGTGCAAAATAAATCGCGGAGTGTTATTGAGTGCCGAGGATAAGTTTATAAATGATGCAGCTCCATATATTCGTACGTGATCCCTCTCTCATTATACCGCTCGCAAACGTGGAAAAGTACTTCCGCGAATGTAATCTAACAACAAAACCAGCTGGCTCCTGCGAGAGTAATCTTTTATTAATTCGTAACTGCGTATACTGATTACTTACTGACCCTTGAGGATACCCGCGGTTTATGTCGTATAATTGAAGTTGTATCGTACATATTTTGATTGGCAAAAAGGTTTTATTTTATTCTTTCATGGGGCTATTTTTATTTGTTCGAAACAAAAATTTTAATTCCGTATCTTGGTATAAAATATATTTTTATATATTGTAAAATATATAATGCAAATTTACTAAGATACTGAACATCTTTTTCACAATCAAATTAAAAAAAGTGCTTTGTAGAGACCGATACATAATTTTGTGCAATTTTGAAGATCCCTTTTATTATTTTTCCACGAAAAAAAAAGACGAAAGATGATAACAGCACAATTCGCGCATATAACGAGCTACTTACTCACGTGGGAACAGTTTGCGGGAGATACGTTCGCAACCGAGATAACGACCGAAGATAAAGACAAATGTATCGCGTTAACCGTGAGTAGATGGTGGCTGTAGAATGCTAAGGCTCGATTTATCCCTTGACAGCCGAGTCGGATGACTCTTACTAGAAGGCATGGCCGTCTAAGGGCCAGTTTCACTATCTCCGATTAACTCAATCGGCCGATTAAATTATATCTTTGTCTCTTTTAAAGAACGTATCTGAAAAGAGACAAAGATATAATTTAATCAGAGGTTGAAGTTAATCGACGTTGGCGAAACTGGCCCTAAGTAAGTCTTTGTGACGCGAATGGAGTATCTTAACGATATGACGACGTCCGAAAATTTCCGCCAATCTGATGTTCGCGTCGCGAAATCAGAACGAAAATTGTCGCAATTGGCAGCCGAATGAACATGCTTCTTCTATCGGATGCAGCGAGAAACAAATCGGATTGCGGACCTTTCATCTGGAGATCCGGGGGATGGAATTCCCTCGAGCGTACCTTCGGGCCTGCGCCCCGAATCTAAGTAGCTGTTGCACGACTAATGCGTTCAGATTAGACGGATTGAAACGGAGAAGAAACACAATTCCCTCGTCTGCTAAACAGGAGGAGCGCGTTCGCCGTACTTATGTAAGGAAACACGGTGGATAACATTGCCAAATTATGTTTCTCGGTACGGAAAGCTCTCCCGAGCGAGCACGCAGACCCGATAAATAAACGCAATGCACATCGTAACATCTCGCGAGAGCAGGAGGAAGGAATAGAACGGGGCGTTTTCATGCATAATTTAGATATAAAATATTTATACCATCACTTTATGTGCGTAGCTCAAGTGCACGTTTAAATAAGATTGTTTGTTTACTTGAATTATATCAGGTTTATATTCCCTCAGGAATTTAATAGCCAAGAGTTTACAATAGCATAAATATGCATACATATGCATGTTGTGCGTTGGATACCGAAAGTAGCTTCCACCCTTTTTAAAATGGCAGATAGAGGTAGATAAGAAAAGCGAGATGGAGAAAGAGTGCAGGTTAATGCGTTTCCTCTACAAAAAAAAAGAAAAAAAAAAAAGAGTAAGACAAAGAGTGCATAAAAAATAACAAATACTCTAGATGCAACACGAGACAAAGCCACGTTTAGTATTCGCGAAATAGCGAGGACGAGGACTCCGCCCTTATGGGAGGAAGTAGGTCTCGTTGACCTTCTTCTCTATATGTAAATGTATTTCCCGTGGGTTACTAGGCGCGGCTTTATTACACGTTAAAGCGAGGGCGTGCTCACGAGAGAGTGCATAAGAGGGACGCGAATTAGAATTTAAATATTTTTCACCGGGTGGCCTTTGTGATTCGAAAAGATGCGACTAAATTACCGCAAGTCTTTGAAGGGGTTCATAGATGGACGACGGTCCCTGAGGAAACGGCTACGGAGAGTGCATAGTACAGGGTGCGCAAGAGGGTGAAGGAGAGAGAGAAAGAAGAGAGAAGAGCGGGAATAAGAGAGAGAGGGGTTGCAGTAAGTTAAACTGAAATAAACGAGGGAGATTCGGCGTGGGTTACGAGAACGAGGTTTAGTCGTAGATATTGGAATCCGCGGTAAAATTGCAGAGCGCAGCACAAAGTGCGACGAAATTTACGATGCGAACTGGAGGGGGAGGAGGATGGGGAGAGAAGCGGTCTCCAGGAAATTCCGGAGTACGTTCATTATTGCGTTACTACCGTCTGCTGCAATACATTAGAGATATATATAACGTCATTCGCCTGTGTAGCGACACAAATGAGTTTTACTTTTGATCCCCGCGAGCGTTCGGTTCTATCGGTCGCAGATGATAGCTCGGATGGTTGAGGTTTTCGAACGGTCCGCGAATCGAAAAATATCGTATTCTACTGTATTATAGAGAACCAGCTCTTTTTCCCTTCGAAGAGCCTCGCGACGAGGATTGTTTTAATTTAAAAATATACAGAGTGCCCAAGGGTCATCGCACCACTTGCTAAGTCTTGAGATCATTCGAAGACGATTTTTTCCTCTGCAAAAATGTCGAGGCATCAATAATTTCTGAGTTATATGCGATTCAAAAAGAAGGGCTTTTTGCAAACTATGCAAACTTGATGGAGTTATATCTCGTCTTCAGTTCTTCAGTTAATTTTAGGTAGAGTTTAATAGAATTTTAATTTAAGATTTTTAGTTATAAAGATGTATGATGGTAAAAAGTAAAAACTTGCAAAAAATAATGATCTCTCTCGATATTTTTTGTTGAGAAAAAAATCATCTTCAAATGATCTCAAGAACCTGCCATTAGTAGGTGGTGCGATGACCTTGGGACACCCTGTATATCATAAATCGATTTAATCGATTTTTATTTCTCTCATTATTTTAATTTAAACGATCGATATAATCTGTATAATTGTTTTAATATTTATTATCGTATACATTTGTTGACAAATTTTACTATGATTCCATACATACAAATAATGTATACAATTAATATACAAATTTAATTAATAGCTAATGCACATATTTTAAAGTGACCTGTATTCGATTCAAAAAACCGAAATGAAAAGCAATTATTTCATTCGACACTATCGATACACCGTATTTTTCGATTTTGTCGTTTATCTATAATGCCCGGATCGTAATACCTAGACACATCATTTTTGGAGAACGGCGCTTAGTGGTGCTTACTTCCGGTAGGAACCAGACCGGAATTGGGCACGACCGAGCATCGCTCTTTCCGATTCGTTTGCGATTGATGGGGTCATTAAATCAAAAAGTCCATTAGGTATCACGAGTTTTACTGTCGCTTTTATGTCTGGCGAAATCTAGCTTCGGACATTAGCAGACACAGCATCTATTAATTCATCTGTTAATTAATCTCTAAATTCTTGGTAGAGTTTTGAAGAAAAAGGGCTTGAAAATTATTACATTAGTTATATTATTAAAATAAAAAATACACATTATTCATATATTTCATAAAAATTTCCAAGGCTTTATTTTTAAATTTTTTTGCAGGAACTGTGTTGATTTTATATAAAATAATAATTACGGAAATATAATTAACACAAACTACAGAAGAGATACAGATATGGCTTGTCAAAAATTTAGAGACAAATATTTTTTGCTGGAATATCCAAATATAAATAGAGCGGAAAGAAGTGTCCGATACAATAAAATGTATTGTCAAATTTCGGGTTACGATCTATGTATCGGAAATGTCGTGTTTCAATAAATTTTGTCCGGACTCTCTGAATTTGCGACATGAAGCGCGGATTATTTCTACGATCGGTTCCTTGAGAGCTTTTCATTCCCACCACGAGCTGCAATTTTGATTTTCCACGCTTGATACGTTCGTAAATCGAGCAAATTACGCGCGCCTCGTAGCCGACGCGAGAGTAAAACTCTTATTGGATTCCGTTTCTAAAAACCTTCGTTAAGCGCCCCGCTCGATCCGCGAGCACGGTCGGCTCGCGATGTCGATTCGGCGCTTCATAAAAGGATCACGTATCAATGAACGGATAGCATGAAAAATTTACACGAGCGGTGTATTCTTTATTTCCGCCCACTCCCACGGCATAGTAAGAATACCGCCATATATGTGAATGAGAGAGGGCTTCGTTTATCGAATTTCCGTATGAAAGATTATATTTCCAGCGGGGAAATAGAAAATTAATAGAGTGAAAGAGTCGATTTTTTCCCGTACAACCAATATATTTCCTCTGAAATTTAGAAACCAGATTTACGAAGATTGCGAAATATATATTCTTGATTTGATCGATCCATACGATAATTTTATATATATATTCAATATATGTATATTAATTAAGTAAATTAAACAAATTGCGATCGAATCGATGCAAAACTGACCGAAATGTATTTTTCTTAATATAGAGAAATCAGAGCGATTGTGACGTCGAATTAAATATGATATCGCAATATTTCCAATAAATTAATAATCCATGATTTTATCACAATTTTATGACGACGGTTAAATGCGCTGTCATCATGCTTGACCACAGATATACATATAGTAGTTTGATAACTGAACAATATTCCAGCATTATTTTCATTTCACTGTCATAATTATTCTGACAATTATTGCTCCTATACGCTACATCATTTATTCTCGCGAATAGAAAATAATTAAGGCTAAATTTTCAATCAAAATATGTAAGAGTTTATATTTATGCAACCTAGAGAGATTGAAAATTCAAAATTACTGCAAATCCATTGCGATGAGTCAATCCTCAACAGATCTAAGTATATATACGTTCAAAAATCGCTTCTACAAGAAAGATTTCTTACGTGTGACATATATACGGACTCGCGACAATTTCCGGTTGAAAGAATTAATTACCAGATCGAGGTTGCGCGAGCTCGCCGAGCTATCCTTTGTAAAGCCAGAGTACATTATTGGGTTAGCGAGATGAACGGACTTTGAGGGTCCCGCGATCTGCAATTCCCCGGAGCGGTCGCGTTGTTCTGTTATATAGCGAAGTCAAACCGGAATAAACGAGCGAGATTCGACGCGGGGAAACGAGAACACCAGGTCTCTCTCGCCGCGCGCAAGTTCGAGAATACCCCGGGTCCGAGAGAGTGTATATATAAAAGGGCGGCGCGGCGTATTGCTCTCTCGAATGCAATACGGTCCTCTCGGTCGGGTGCACCACCTCGCCCGGGTGACCTCCATTATTACACTGTTACATTATTGTGCAGTTCTCGATGCCGATATCAGGGACTGGTTCGCGCGCTCCGGGAAACACCGAATCGAAGCGAGAAAATTGGAGATAATGATCGCGGAAGGGCAAGAAAAAAAACGCGTACCTTTCGAAAAGCGCGAGATTGGATTACTGCAGACGAGAATACGGTCTCTCTCTTTCTCTCTCTCTCTTTCCAATACGGTATATATGTATCGGTCCGGACGATATATATACACGTATACCCGTGCGGCGCGATCTCCCACGGGAAAGGAGCTCGCCGACGTAGATTCGCCGTGTGCCGGGGATAAACAGGAAAGTTTCGAGCCTGCCTGTCTCTCTTGCCTGAACGCGGGAAAACGAGGTTACGCAATTTCGAGGCGGATACACGTCGCGCGGGGTCGGCTGCGCGCAGCCGATGACTCTCGCTGACGCGGTCTGGCTTATTAAGATAATCGTGGATATTGGACTTTTCTATTAAGATAAAGCTCGAACTCTCCGGGATGCAGCGCGGAAAGTACCGATAAACAGTAATAAGGTGAGTTTCTTCCTCTCACCCCTTCAATGTGGAGAGGGAAAATTTCATTTACGAAGAGAACCGCGTTTCTGCGACGAAGAAATGTGTGTGTGTGCTTTCTCTGTTTTAAGAATCATCGATAACGAAATGACCGATTTTTTATCTTCTCTTTTCCGACGAATATTTTTAAACGCGCGTTAAATTTAAAGCAAAAGTTTACATTTCCTGTATATATCGTAGTAAATATCATCATCAGACCAGTCTTTTATTTTTAATACAGTATACGAGCCGCGAATGATATATATTCGGCCGCGTATATACGGACCTCTGAATGTGACACATTAATGGAGATCTTGGTCCTTGGAAAACCACGCGACGCTGCAGTGTTTTTTAAATCACCACCGCATTCGCCGCAGAACCTGCATGAATAATTCGACACGAGGAGGACTCGAATTTATCCCTCTCTTTAACGAAACACTTAGCTACTAATGCCACGGTAATCCCTCCTCGCAAAATCACCCGGAGGGATGGTCTCTTACTCTCTCTCTCTCTCTCTCTCTCTAGCGGTCCTTTATCCGAGATCACAGAAAGTCGTCTCAACGGAGAGAATCTCGCAGGGAGAGATAAGCGGGGGAAAGCATCATCGTTGATTACAGGAACACCGGCTGGCAGTCTGTGTTCCGGAACGTCGGGACACGTACGGGACGGGAATTGCACGCGGCTTACGCAACACGGTAACTTCCTTAGCGCGGGCCCTTTTCGGCGGGGAGGAGAATACATATATCCGGGCTGACGTCCGCGCACACGTCGAGAACGTCGCCTGTTGTAATCCAATAGTTTGTACCCGCAGTGACGTGGCGGCGGTGCACGGCGGTGAACTCCGTGATACGATGGGATGCGGTTTGCGATGGCATATCCGCAACAACTGGCCAAAGTCGGACCCCGGATTATTCCGTTGTTCTCGCGCGGATAGACGACGCGACGGCCCTATTATTTTGTCAATTTTCTCGCTCGCAGCAGCACAATTCTCGAAATCTTGTAAAATCTATATTACACTTAATTTCTCTCTTGCCTTCAATTTGTCGCTACATACAATTTTCTCTAAAAGTCACTCGACGCCTCTAGTAAAGAGAATTGTATCTTTCCTGTCTCTGTTGCATAGCGACGTTCTGTGCTAGAATGTTTAGAAGGTACAAGGCAACTCTCATCACGTCGTCATTTTCAGTTGTATCCTATAATCGCTTTTTATTCTGCCTTAAATTTATTTCGTTCGCGAGTATCGCTTACACATTAATTTTTCGTCAAACAGATTTCGCCGGAAACGCATCTAAGGATTTGCTGTATTATTTGCTCGGCATATCGCCACTAAAGAAATTCGTTTCCTTACATTATTCATTAAGCGGCGAGAGAGATGGAGAAACTGGATCGTTTTTCAATAATTTCTGCAGCGGTCGTAAAACGATCGAGTCGCCTCGATGACCCGCGCGTATGTATGTATCGAAGACCTACAAACAGGTTACTCTCTCCCCGGGGAACGGGATGTCATGGGATTCGGCGTGTCCGGAAAGTTAAGCCAAAATAAACGAGAGACAGACAGAAATAAGGTTAAGTTCGAGGATACCGCGGGATGTTCATAGCGGATTTTGAACAGGCAAGAGCAACAGGATAGTGTGTTCGCAACCAGATAGGATTTATGGCACAAACGGAACGAGCTCCCGCGATAAGGGTGGAGTCAGGTAGAAGAGGAGGAGAGAGATAGAGAACACACAGTAGGAAGAAAAATCGCTCCATGTGCAACGACAGCACTCGTGTTTCGACTTTTCCGAAAGTTTAGTTCAGCCACGCTGTCAAGAATTCAACGTTGGCTGAAGCTTGCCGAAGATTTGATTGAAGCGGATCCGACAGCTGTAACGACGCGTATCGAAGAGTGATATTTCGCGATTTTGACACGCTTTAATCGGTAAATACCAGATAGAGTCCATCACTCGATACAGTTCATTAACTATTTGTGGGTGCTGTTGCGGTGATCGATTATAGCGATTCTTTTCGATAGAGTAGATCTTTTATATTATAACTATTTTGTCACCTATTAATATTACTTAGGATCGCGCGCACAAGAACATTATTGGCAAATCTGTCAATAACCGGCGCTGGATATGCTGAATTTTCCAGTTTTCTCTGACATTTGCTTAATGCAAATAATTTATAATAGATAAGGTGACAATTTTCCAGTGTCGGTGAGAAGTGTACGTTAATTTATATGCCAGTATATATAAAAATAAAAAAATCATATTTTTAATCTGCGCATTGATTATTGAATTTTGCACGGTATTAGAAAAATCCACTGTAGTCTAAAAATCAATTTTATACTTAATTATATTAAGAGAGATGTTTTTATACTTTCTTATTTTAGAAAATATTTTCAACATCTACTGTATATTCCCTCCTTTATATACATTTATGTCACTCGACTTATTTATTAGACTTAAGCTTTATTATAGCTTGAGAGTTGGAATAATTTATATAAAATAATTATATAGAATTACGGATTTATTAAGGATGGATTTGTCATTTCTCTGCGGGTTCGCCGGGAGACGGATTTTTGCGCAGAATTCTTTGCAACGGGCATATGTTATAGAATTACAACGAGATATAGAGAAAACGAGAGGGAGAACGTAGAGAGCGTCGACGTAAACGTCAGGTCGGATATATTTCTTTTGTAGAAGTGCAACGTGCGCGCGCAAGTGCAGTATCGAGGAAGCCGAGGATCGGAATAAATGAAAGAACTGTGGAATGAATTGCAGGAACAAGGTTAAGTTCTAGGATATCGGAATTCATGACAAAATAGCGAACAGCACATGGGATATATACATATATAATATATATATATATATATATATATATATATATATATATATATATATACACGATGGCGGAGTAAAATTTATGACGCTGCACGAATATTTGAGTGCAAATGCAAGTGACGTAAGAGAGAACTCGAGTTTATAGTGCGCACTCTCCGCTGCAAAAGAAGCGAAAGGACTCTTTTCAGTATTTCGGGCAACCACACAATCTCGATTATTTTACCTCTCATTTTTCATCCCTGTCGTTTCGATTTTCTTTTTTTTTTTTTTTTGCCACACATTTTCTCTTTCCTTCTCTTTAAATTATTTAAGTTACTTCTAAGCATTCCCGAATGTGCGCGCGTGACTTTGCTTCATCATTGTTTTAAGTATACCACTACTTGGTATTCTTCGAGTGAGGGAGAGAGAGTCTTCTTTTATACGATTCTTATATAAAATAAATATTTTTACACCGACGTATCATATTTATCTTCTACCCTTTTTTTTTCTCTTTCGATTTTTATCATTTCGGTGTTTACTGTTCACTGCTTTGTATCCTTTACATTCTCCGCTCTTGCATTATTCTTGTCCTGATGGGGCTTGTTCCAGAATAATAAACAGATTTATTTTTCTCCTTTTCTCGACCTTCTCTTTTTTTTTCTTTCTCTTTTTTTGCTTTCTTTTTTTTCGCCGCATCCTCTCTTTCGGCACTAGGTCTCCCTTGAGGTTTGCGGGCTTCGTTGGTTATGCCACTGGCAAAGAAGTAAGATGTATCTTTTCATTGCGATGATGAAACTTGAAGTCGAAGTTGCGAGATGAGAAGGGTTATGGTAGGTGAAGTCGTTGTTGAAAGCAACAGCAACGTCGGCGTGAGAAATCCGATCCGGGGCCGCTTCTCGATCGTGTATCGAAACGTCAATCGTAATTGTCGCAACGGTCGAAATCGATATCGCGCGTTCGTAGCAGGCGATAAAGCCGCGACAGTGAGGATCGATTTGGTATTAAAATTTCACGCCGACGAACGAGAGAATCGAGTGGATTACGGATTACGGAAATCGTCGGGTCGAATGGATTTCCTTCGCTAAAAAAGGCGAATACAAATGGCGAGAAAGCTAAGAATCACCGAATCGAATATTGAACCAAATTAGGAAGAAAGGAATTTATAGTACCTAATAGATCACGCCCTTCGAGATCTGCGGAAAATTTATTTACAAGTTTATATATATTAAAAGATATGGCAACAGAGACGCGAAAAGATAGATCAACATAGATGAATGAGAATGTATATTATCAATAATCAACCCTTAAACGTAAATTTAAAATTTTAAAAATTATAATTTTGTATTATCAAAAGAAAAAAAAAGATGATATATTATTAAAAATGAGGATTAAAGAGACTATGGCCTCTTACAAGCTGAATTTTAAATGTCACGAATAACGAAGATTCTAAAACTACAGCTTGATCCAATGAATTGACGTGAAACTTGACTCTGGAATTTTGGTGGTAAATAAAAAAAAGAAAGAAAGGAAACAAAAGAAGAGCGTAAAGCTAGGAGAGAAAGCTTCGAAATGGGTTTGGAGAACAAGGTTAAGTACTGGGATATCGGAATGTCCGGCGAGGTGGAAAAGAGATTCGTACGGAATACGATGGCAACTGTACAAATAGAATAGACTCCCTCGGAAAAATCAAAGACGAGAAAAATACAGTTTCTTGGCGCGTCCACCGTATTGCGGTGGTTTAGTAACACGCGGCCGTTAAACGGCGGCCAAGCAAATAGAATGAAAATTGTTTCTTGGAGAGAGATGTATGAGGGAAATCGATCTCGTCGAGTAAATTAAAAGCGAGGGACGACACGTCGTTGTTGACGTTCCACCAAATGCACGCAAAAAAACAAAACGAAGAAAACGTGAGAGGAAAAAAAAGAGCGCAGTATTAAAAAGTTCGGTAGATGGATGGCGAGTTTTTATATAATATCGGCCTGTGACGTTATAATAGATCGTCGTTAGTGTGACATCTATTTCATACTTCATACCTTTTCCTTGGTCAAAAAATAAGTTTACGAATAAAAAAGCTAATAATCAATGTCTATACTAAATATTATAATTAATATTAAATTATAAATATAAAATATATTAATAATATTCTTCTATCTCTTTTATCCAAATTTATTAAATATAAATCTGTCTCCCATATAGCCTTTGTTTATAATTTTCATAATTAACATATTACAATTAGCTTACACACTTTTAGTCCATCAGATTACAAATCGAAGCTCGGTTTTGATTAAATAAACAAAGTAAACACGCGCCATTGTAAATGTCCGAAATAATGATGAAATTGAAAGCCTCATCCATTCTACGTGACGCACCAAGATGTAGTTGCCGAATGTACCTATACAGCATTGCGGTCGCGATATCGGAATTCGGGATATATACGTATAAGATGGGCGAGCCAAAGTAACCGCGGGAGTGCTTCGAAATGGGTTGCGGGAACAAGGTTGAGTTCTAGGATATCGAAATATATGGGCGCGTAACAGTGCAAAGCACAAGAGGGGGTAGGTGGGTAAGGTAACGTGGGTGAAATTTATGGCACCGAAGGAAGGAGAGGTCCCTAAAGAAAAGAGAAAGGGAGAAAAAGAAAAGGGTGGAGAGAAGAGAAGAGCATACTCGAGGACGTGGAATAAAATTGCTCGGTCTTTACATAAAACACTAGAGCACCCGTCGAAGGCGAGAAACGAAATATCTCGTTTCGTCGGCGCAACAACATAATTCTACCGATTCGATCCACGTCAATAGGGACATTCCGAGAAAGAAAGAAAGAAAAAAAAAAAAAAAGAAAAAAAGAAACAAGGGACGAAAAAAACGCAGAGAGAGAGAGAGAGAGCCGATGTTGTATCCGGCGGAAATCCTCTGGTGTAGCGAGATCGAATTCCTGGCCACTCCCGTCTCGCGTGGAATAATAGAACGCTCGGGGGCGAATAATATTTAAGAAAGCGGTTTTGCTTCTCTCATCCTCGACGGCAACGGCAACGGCGGCGAGCCGTGGAATAAGGATTTTATCGTGAATCGCCGTAACGATCGTCCTTACGACGTGATTCGCCACGTTCTCGAGGGCAAAACAGCGGATCGCGGGATTGGCTCGAGTTCAAGTCGAAACTAGACGACGCGATGCCGCGAAAAATGCGTACCTACCAGAGGAGAGTCACAGTAATATATGTTTCCGAATCGCTATTAACCCCGCGGATACGCCCTACCCTGTTTTTTCATCTTATCTGAAAATTTTACGCAAATAAAATCGGAAACGATAACTCAAGTTTTATATCGCTACGTAATCTAATGAATCTTATCTGAATAAAATCCACACAATCAGATTTAAAATGAGAACACGCTGTTTTTATATTATAGCGTAGTTTGACGAATGTAGAGCGAAATAAAGATCTCATCGACAACTTTTTAAGAAAATAGCAATTTTGATTTTCAAAGAAAAGTTGATCGTACTCGGAGATAAAAAAATTATTTCGAATATCCATGTTATTTCTCGTCATATATATTTCAGTTGCATTGTAACTTGTGTCTAAAAATAACCATAATTATTTTGATGACAATCATTAAAATTAATTACATTTTTATACGATAATTCTCGACACTTAATGACCCTTGTTAATTTATCGGTTCTCGGCTATGTAATTGGTAATTGATCGAATGCCACGCGATATAAGGTGATTACGATGCATATTATTAGTTAATTTAATTGGCCGCTCTCTCTCTCTCTCTCTCGCAGTATCGTCAGCAACATCGCGTGTAGCAGGCAAATGAGAAGCTAATATAGACGACTATGTACCACGCGGTACATATTGGACCGCATTCAAATCGAAACTCAAACAATGCCACGGACGTGTTTCCGGGATCGTCAATGGACGCTAAGGAATCTGTGCTAAACGTTTTGCCGCGTGTCCCGAAATTACTTTGAACTTTGGCGACTGTCTCCGCCGACGTTTGCTGTACACATACAATCATATGATGGGGTACAGCAAAGCAACGGCAAACAATGTTATGTCAATTTAATCAGACATCGATTTTGACGACTGGTACGAAATGTGTCGAAAATTTGTTCGTATTTCTACTTTTATGATTGACATATGTAGGGACGATATTGCCGAATCTTTGTTCTTTTATTTTTAGCTTTGAAAAGTTGAAAATATTTTAACTTCTTTTTTTCTAATAAAATTTATTCTAAATAGTGAAAAAAATTGAAGATATGTATATAAAAATTTACCTGGCGAGTTTTCAGCTGTTCGCCTCGTCTCTGTTGTTGGCTCTGAAATCAAATTCAATTGTAATAATTAGTGATTGAATCGTTATTACGAGGAGAATATATATTATATATTTAATCAAATAAAATATTAGTTGAACAGTAAGATGCACACTAATCATTTTCTGCGAGCTACATAATTTTATAATTGCATCGGTGACGATATCGCTTTTGCGGCAAATTAATTTAACGAGTTTCTGTTCGTCGGCCAAGTCCTTCGAAATTTTCCATAAGGGTCGTAATTCCGTAAAGAGATTACAGCAATGTGACTCTTACTGAAAGTGGCTTTAACTAGTTAAAGTCCATCCCTTGTCGATGGGAAATACCTTTAACCGCGTCGTCGCAGTCGACAATGCTATAGGGTCTCATTGGGATACCAATATATCGACATTATTAGAGGAGCGCAAAAGCGATTGTAACGCAACGGAGAGAGAGAGAGAGAAAGGGAATTGTAACATTACCCCTTATTATCAACTCTGAAATTATCTATATTACTAAACTAAATCGTCTCCTTTGTGTATACTTGAATCTTCTATCAAACATTTAAAGTATCTATACTTAATTCTCGTACTCCCAACTTTTATAAATATAACTTGTATTATACTTGTGTTAATTAGATTATATATATATATATATATATATATATATGTGTGTGTTTTATATATAAATTATATTATAAAATAATTCTTATAAGTAAATAAAAAAAATATATAATATAATTAATAATACAAGTTATATTTATAGAAGTTTTGAGTACGGAAATTACATTTTAAATATTTGATAGAAGATTCAAAATACAGATATTTATTTCTATCATTTCTAATTTCTTTAAGTACCTATATATATTTCAATATTAAAGAATATATATATATATATATATATATTTGCGACGACGGAATCGATTCTCATCCTGAATGGCACCATGGTTACGAATCAGAACCTTGCTCTAGGGTTAAATATATCCATCTCGCGAAATGAAGCGCTCTTCTAAACGCAAAGAAATCGATCGTTGCGGTTTCACTCGCTCTCTCGTTCGTTTGCTCGCCGCAAAGCAAATTCTCGACGCACACACTATCGGCGAGCGAACGCGTTCCGTCATTAAAAATGTAAACTCCACGATCTTACGGAGCGACGGGCATAGTTCATTTGCCTCATAAAGGTGAAACTAATGGTCGGCGCGGAATTATGTATCCCATATTGGCTCGCATTCAAGTCGAAATTCAAACCGCGCCGTGAAACTCGCGACATGATCGCCGGCCGTTCCGTTATGACCCCCGGTTGAAGCACGAAGTCAGCTTGTCGAATTATTAACCCTTTCGTTTTATCGAGCTGAAATTTATGCAAAACGTCGACGATTTCAGGCAATTTCATCTATTTTAAAAAAGATTAATGTATCTTTTTTCCAGTATTATAAAGCTTTCCATTATAAGACTTCGACTTTTATTTTATATCGACTATCTATAAATTTCTTGGCTGATTAAAAGTTCATTTTTCGTCAAAAATTTAAATTTCCTGGAAGTTGAAATGGAGTCGCGCACAGTCACAAATTCTGATTTATTTTATAATATTATCCATAGTTTTAAGAAAAATCAATTTGTAATTAACTAAAGAATAAATAAGTTAAAAAGTAAAACACGCTACATTAGGTAATATAGAAAAAATTTTACACAGATGGAATACAATGCAATAAAATTATGTAGCAAACTGATAAGTTACAACATTCTACTGCACTTTTATTTTTATATAACTTCTCTTCACAGCAGTCGCAATAAAACGGATAAAATGACGAATCGATGACGATGAATCACAAACGCGGAAACAGCAGCGCGCGTTCCTTCGGAATCGTTACGTTCTCGAATCGGCATTAAAACGATGTCGTGAAACACGTACGTGAGATCACCGTGGGATAGGAATCGGGATATTGCCGCCACCCGTGAGAAGCCGGAACATTCGAAAAGAATTTTATTTTCTCATTCATCTTTATATATATGAAGCATTCGTAGTGCTAAAGTGCAGTATCGAATCATCGTAACGTCGAAGGACATTCGTTTTTTTTGTAACGGCAAGTTATTGACAACTAAAGATTTGATATGAAAAAAAATTGTAACTAAGATGCACAAAGAAAAATTATATAAGCTCTGTCCTAAAAGTTTATATGAATTTAAGAAAGAGAAATAATTCTGGGCATTTTAAAGATGCGAAAATTCACTTTAAATATTTAAAGTGTAATTTGACAAGTTACTGTTTATTATAGAAAATGACATGTTTTGTAAAACTCTGGAGTTTCATTTTTAAAATAGGACATAAGTTACTAAAATTTTTATTGTTTTAATCTTTTCTAAAAATCTTTAGAAATTAATAATTAATTACAAGCTGTTATACTTTTGATAAAATTCCATCATCGTAGAATATTAATTATGGTAATTGAAAGAGGGAGAGAGGAAAAGTAGTTATCAATTCTTAACTAAGAAAATACTCGCGACTGAATTAGATTCGCGTAATTAGAAATCTTGTCGCATGAGATATTTCTATTCTTCGGACAAAGAAAAACGAAGAATTTGTAATTTTTTTCATCTATGATCGCAATTTTCTTACTCATCCTGAAAGGAATGTCTCGTATAAATAGGAATTAAATTAACAAAGAATTGATATAAAAACTATTCTTTGCATGTAAAAGCTATTGAAGATTTCAAAGTTACTATTCTTTCATTTGAAAGAAACCAAAGATTGTGTGTTATATAAATATTAAATTTAATCGCTTGAACTAATCAATTACTTTCGAATCTTTATTTAACAATGCTATTCCAATATTTTTTTCGCGTAGCATGGATATATGCTTCAAACTTTCATTTTTAATTGCAACCCTAAACTTTTCTTTCTCTTCACTCGCCTCGCGGTCTTCAATGAAAACTTCACTATTTATAAACGCATTCGAAGTTCTAGAAAATTTTCTAGAAAGCGCAGACAGAAGTCAAAAGCGGTCGGGAAAGCAATTCTGGTCGTAAAACATCGCTCGACGATGTCGGTGGTGATACAAATTATCGGTCGCGCGATTCCGACAATTTAGCGTTTTCGCCGTACGACGACACGATGCGACAACGCTATTCAAATCTCTCGTCCCCGTCTCTTCGTTTCCCGCTTCGCCGCGACGTAGTAAAACAAATCCTTTTATCCCGAACGACGGCGTTTCGTCTCCTCGAAACCGTAGCCGCGTTCATCCCGCAGGATGTGTTCGGGATGAAAGGTGTAGAGAGAACGACGCAATTCTACGCTGACGAAGAATACTTTGCCGGTTACAGAGAGGAAGAGAGAGAGACGAGGCACATTGCGCAACGCAGCATCCTGTTCCCCCTGTCTCTTCCTTCCCTTTCCTCTCCTCCATACCATAGTCAACCCGACCCCGTTATCGTCCTCGCTGCCGCCGGCGGTGGCTGCAGACGGCACATAAGCCACTCGTCATTATTTCATCGAAGTCTCGGTGGCTGGTTCAACAGGTACGTTTCTGGAATATGCGCGCCGCGCTCCCGATTCTGTAGAAGTCGTCGGACTCGGGGAAAAGAAAGCGGGACAACGAGAGGGTCACAGATGCGCGGGAGGATGCGATGGGTGCTTGTATACAGGATGTCGCAAAAGTGGAACTCGTGGCCGAGTTGGACTTTAAGATTCATGTCTTGTGCTCTCGTAGCTCTCTTCCGCATAAATTTTCTGCATACATTTCAACGTCGAATATTTTGATAAATATAAGCAATAGCGTATTAAAATTCTAAGCTAAAAAGTTTCAAATTAGATTACTTGTTAAATATGTATAATTGCCAATGCGGAAATTATATTGAAAAAAATTCTTTGCCGTTTAATCGTTTGTAATGTAAAATCGACCTTCTCAATTTTAACTTGTAGCATTTTTTAAAAAATATAGGGCGGAATTTTTGAGATACATCCGTATATGTATATACTTGTGCATACCATCGCTCCACATCTTTCAACGATGCATTTGATGCAAGACGAGAGAATGTCGAACACGAAAAGCTTCGACGAAACTGGCCTCGAGCCAGAGCATTACTTCCGGGAAGGAAGGGTTAGAAGAAAAGAGTCAGGAGAGACGATACATACGCGAAAGTGAGAAAATGGAAAACGAGAGAAAGAAAGAGAGAGAGAGAGAGAGAGAAAGGGGAGAAAGGAGGAAACCAGGGAGCAAGGGCTGGTAACCCGAATGAATATTTAATTTCTGTATATCTCACCCCGAGTAAAGTTCAGAGCGACGGGATGGCCGGCTCGCTCCCAGGAGGATAGAAGGAAGAGCCCCGGTGTCCCTTGTACTTCCTAGCAGCTCCCGTGATATAGGGTAGACACTCCCGAGGATCTCTCTCGCCACCGCTACCGCTACCGCTATTACCCTATCCCGCACAAGCCCCAATCCTTTCCCGCTCTATCCAGAGAGTCCGCGCTGCCGGCTACTTTCCGCCGCGGTCGCTCGTGGCCGAAGGGCCAATTACGACCGTCCTTACGAGAGGGCGGAGACGAGGGTGAGCGGAATGGAAAAAAAAAAACCCCCGGAGAGAAAGAAAAAGAAACGACGACGCGAAATGAAGGGAAAAAGAGGGGAGAGTGGGAGAAGACGAGAGTGCAGCGAGTGCCTGAAGAGCGTAGAAGCAGGGGATGGTTGAGAGAACGAAAGGTCATGAAGAGCCGGGGAGAGTCCGGAGGGTTCTAGACGAAGGTATTTCCACGGAGAGATCTTAGACCTCGATGGACCGCAGACCATCCAGGAGAGGCGGAATATAGACGCGCTGTCGACAGAGTGGGGTTGGAAAGGGGATGCGGAGGCAAGGGAAGGCGACCGGGGGTGCGGTCGAAAGTTTCAGTGAAAAGATAAAGGCGCGAGCGAGATCGATTAGTGCGCCCAGGGTAACGAAAGAGTAATTTATAGTGAGCAAAGACGACAGACTCGAAAGGAAAGCAGAATGGAATAGTAAATTATAGAGAGAGAGAGAGAGAGAGAGAGAGAGAGAGAGAGAGAGAGACCATAGTCAAAAGAGAATGAAGAATTGATGAAGAAGGAGGAAAGAGAGAGGACGGTTGAGTTGGTCCAAGAAATATTTAATTCTGCGTTCTATCGTTTGCACAGGTCGACAACGCGCGAAACGTAGTTTATATATATATATATATATATATATATATATATATATATATATGCATTATTACCCGGAGATAATAATGCACTTTTTAAATGAGACGTTCGCTCGATGGAGGCTGGATAAAGAAATGAAGAGATAAGGAGAAAAGAGCTTTAGGGAGCATCAAAGCCGGACGAGATTGGACGCTAAAAATGTACATAGCAATTGGACAAAAGAAAAAGTGAACGAAGGCTGGCGAGGAAGGACGGTGGCAAAAAGGGACGCCATTGTCGTGGCAGGCGTCGAAGGAAATCCCGGAAAAACACAAATAACAATCAACGAAGGAGATCGACAAAAAGGGGCAAAAAAGGCACGTGTGGAAAAAAACGTCGTGACAAGTAATTCGGGGCGTCGAATGCGAGTCGAAAGATAATCCCACAGCAGTTGCTGAAACCATAAGATTCTCTCTGGGGAATTTTTTTATTGTCGTCTCAAACACAGGATGATAACGAGATAATCTGTAAATCTATGGTCTCTCGTAATATTTTTCTTTATAATTCGCGTGCAATTTATATTAGATATATCAGTTATAAAATTATTATATTAGTAATTAGTAAAAAAAGTTGGAGCAGTTACTTAAATTTTCAATAAAATTCTTATCTATTTTATTTATATCCCGCTGATAATTTTAAAGACATGACTTATGAGTTTATTTTCGATCGACCTTTAATTTAAAATTAAATATTCGTAAATGCATCAAGTGTATCAAGAGTCATATTATAGAGTCACTTCTAATTATTTTTAGATTTTAATCCCAAAATATAAACTGGATGCTTCTATTTCTCTATCTATTAAATGAGAGAAGTCTTGGATATGTCGAGAGACAAACTAGTCACGTCAGTCGTGATATAACGAGAAAAATGCGACGAACTCGTAACTCCTCGTCTCAACTACGCGAAAATCCTAGAGTGGTCGAATGGTTACGAGCTCAGGGATATACAGTGACCATTGGCGGCGGTCGACACGAGTCAAAGGGACACAAGGTAAAGAATGCAGATATAAAAAAGTGAATAAAGAAAAAGTAAATGAAAATGAGGAAGCTACCTACTGAGGATGGGTGAAAGGAGTATGGTCGGCTAGGGTAGAGAAGAAAGACAACAATAAAGACGAGGGTCGGCTAAAAAGAAAAGAAAAAAAAGAATATCTACGGAGATGAGCGAGAGAAGTGGAGGAAAGGAAAGGGGATGGAGTGGCACGAAGGGACGACGACGACGAATAAAAGAGGGGGGGGGGGGAAGAGGAAGAGAAGAGAGGAAGCCAAGGCTGGTAATTTGGATCGAGTCGACCATCCACTCAAACCCCGGGCACTAGTGGTGGTCGACCCGCCCCTATGCCCCTTTCGCTAAAATCTGGATCTTACTCGATTTAAGTAGACCTTAAAGTCGGATAGCTCGTTATAGGATAAAGCATAGCGCACATAATATCCGACCCGATTCGAAAGTATGTCGCGAACATATTCTATTGTCAGAATAAGAGCGAGATTACGCGTATGAACGTGTAGATAGGCGAACATAAGCTGTCTCGGATATAGTATGAGATCTAGGGACTTTGAAAGTCTTATTAAAACAAATATTATCGCACGGACGTGTGTTTCTACTTCCTTTGACTTTATCATCTTACGTAGTTAAGCTTGTGTATGTTATTTTTAGAACATTATTCGTATCGTAGAGACATTGTAAATACATATGTAATATCTAGCTTTCGACAAAGCATAGAAATTTTTAATAAATTGTACATTGCATTAATCAAGTTGAAAATTTAGCTTGCAGTGACGTTTAAATATTCTATTAATAATCATATTTTAAAGGATATGCAGTAATACAGTATCTTGCAATAGTAGTAATATATTGTCCTTTTCCGCTTTGTGAATATTGGCCGACATAATTTATATCTCGAACTTTTGGATCTTAAAATGAAATACGTTTCTATAAGAGTTAAGAACCTTTTAAATGCTTCAGTATTATAGTGCAAAGTGCGTTTTGTAGGACGCTGAAACAAGATTAGTTCGCTATCTAATTTTGCGGACGATTATACGGATAGACTGCGGCAAGGCGAAGCCAAAAGCCGCGGAATTAAAATTAGAATTCCAGCGGATGGGATACGCGGCAAAAAGTCGGCGGGGGGTAGAGAGAGGGGCGAAATGGGAGACTTTCACGACAGAGAGGCAGAAAGAGAGAGATGGGGGATACGACGACGGGGCAATGAGAGAAGCATAGGAAGACTGGCTCGAAAATACGAAGAGAAGAGAGGATGAGATGGCAAAAAAGAAACGATGAGAACGGAGATTGGTAATTCGGATCTAGCCGACTGCGATCCGGGAACCAGTAGTGTCCATCTGGCTGTCTTAAATCTCGATCTTCCGCAATCTAAGTAGCCTCTAAAGCCAGATGGAGTGCCGATACGATAAGAAATACGGTAAGGAAATGGAGAATCCGTAGAGAGGAGGTCTGGGAAGGATCGCGGAAAAACAAAACTGGATAAATACACTGCTGGAATTTAACCCGAGCGATCAATACCGCGACTCAATTGCGCGGACAATTGGCTGTATAAAAAGGAGAGATTCGAAGAAAGACTCGTAGGAATTAAAATTGCAACTGCCATGCGAAACGCTTACCGGAAAGGCGTCTAAGAACGTCCCGAAGGATAAGGATCGCGTCGAGCTGCGAGAAAATCGTGAGAGGAAAAAAACAGGGAGAGAGATGTGTTCAACGAAGAGGCTAGCCATACGTGTGATATACGAACTATAGATCTGCACACAAACAGAACAGATGTCTCCGAACACGAGAGATAAAACCGTCAGAATTAAAATTACAATTTCCCTCCGCGCGGTAGCAAAAAGTAAGCGTCGTCGGCCGGAGATAAAAATCCCTCAGTCGTTTTCAGAAAACAATGAGACGAGAAAGAACAGATCAGGAATAGGAATACGATAATCTGGGAAACGATGAAGGATTAAAGGGTGAGAAAGAGAAAGAAGAGGGTGACGGTAATTCGCGCGACGAGACGACTGTTTTCCCTTCTCACATCGTATAAATAGGGTACTAGCGATGTTCGTTTACATCCCTGAGCGTCCTTTAGCTCAGCATTTCTCAAATCGGTTTACGCGAGGAAAACTCGAAAGTACGATTTAAAAAATTATTGATTTCGTGGACAATTTCTTCGTGATTGAAATAAGCTTTATTAAATTTGTTTTCTCTATGTATAATAATAAATAATTCATTATTTAGAAGGAAACACAAATTCAATAATTCATTATTTATTATTCTCTCCATTTTATCTCTCGAATAAATATCAAAATTAAATTTTATTGGAATTATTTTAACAAATATAACCGTGTTGTCAACACGCCATTTTTTTCTATATTTTGATTAAATTTTGTTTTTATTTTATTTTATTTTATAAATATATAAACTTGAATTGCGCGCATGTGAATGTGAAAGTTCATAAATTTTGTTATTAGTGTGTATCAAGAAAAAAAACCAGATCTGTTATACAAAAGTTTGAGAAACACGGTCTTACCCCTTTTTCTATATATGGGATATGCCAGCCGCGTTTCACCGATTTCGTCGACATTGTATTCGCGAGGGTTTTGCCCTAAGAGGGGAGGATTCCGCGAAAACCCCCGGAAATTGGAATCTTAAATCGATCTAAATCCTCTTTATCATCGAAAGACTCGCCGAAGAATTCTCTCTTAGAATCGGCCATATCGCCGATCGACGTGTAAACGTAACGATTGACTTTTCATCGTTTCTCCATTATGAAATGGCCACCCTCGCATTTGTGCAACGCGTGATCTCCCGAGATTCGATCTTACACCTGGCCAATTGTACTGGAAGGTCGACCGAAGGGTGCCACGGTCCGTTCTCATGTTTCCCATCCCCCTCTTCGCTTATGTATCGCAAATTGGTTTCGCCTAATTGGATTAGCAAGATTAGATCGACCGTATTTTGGTAAATGGTGCAAAAATAATGCAAGAATTCAAATTTTCTAATCTTCCTTCGAGCGCCCCCCTAAAGATTTGTATTGTGATTCTTGCTCTATAAATTTCTCCGATATATATATATTTGTTATTTCCGGAGCAAGTTTTTTCCCTTCGTGCCTTTGAGGAATGCTGTTTTAAATCAACGCCGGCTGTTTGTTAATTACGATGAAAACTGTAGCGTAATGTAGCTGCGTATCGCGGCGGGACGCATTATTTAGTAGGACTTAATAAATTCGCTTCCTTCTCTTCCCCATCTGTCCCAACGGGCCGACCGTGAATTTTATCGGGTTTTGCGCCGCCGGATATGTATATACTGGGTATAATACGCCAACAGCGAAAGCGACTTGTTCTATTGACTATAATGCGTAGTTCAGTAAATACGAAACCGAAATTTGGCGACAGCCGTATTTAATGAGAAAGAGAGATAGAGATAAAGATAGATGTAGATAGATAGATGAGGAGAGAGAGAGAGAGAGAGAGAGAGAGAGAGAGAGAGAGAGAGAGAGAGAGAGAGAGAGAGAGAGAGAGAGAGAGAGAGAATCTGCGATAGATTCGTCGTAGAGGATTTAGAAATAGTCGATTACATGCCTCGCTTGCGTATTGCGCGCTTTGAATGCCGAGGCTCGGAAACATGCAACGGCATCGGTAACGGACGACGAATGAGAGAAAGATTTTTGCGAATCCACGCAAAAGCAATGGGAATCAAAGCGATGGGAGATCCTGAGCTCGAACTCTGAGAGCGATTCCGTGTGCATAATTGTATATGTGGGTCAGAACTACCATTAGCAAATATTAATGGAACGCGAAACCGCAATCACCGTCGTCGTCACGGCTTACAACTGCGCAGAGGAGAATGAAACACCTATATATTTATGCGAACACTCTGACGCAGATTAAATAATTTGGGTGTCGTGTATGCGTGATGAAAAATTTTTATTTGTCGGGAAACAGTTTTGCATAGTCAAAAAAACATGAGAAAACTATGATATGTGATAAAAAAACAAGTTGTATTCTTTTAATCTATATACAATTTAAATATATAATATTCAAATATTTTTTTTCTGTATTTCACTGTAAAGTTTTCAAAAAAATAGTAATTTTTCAAAAAAATACGAACGATAACTTTCAGTTTCATTTCTGTTTGCGATTTCGACATCTGTCTCTCTCTCCCTCTCTTCTAATTAATATTCGTCATTTAATATCAGCACCGATAAAATGTTCAACGTATACGGCGCACAAATATTTGCGAGCGCAATCTGCGAACCGCCGGCGACTGAATTTGCAACGCAACTACTCGAAATTAAACGCAGTCCCTCTCTTATTTCGAGGATCCGCACGCTCACCACACTGACGCGAGAGACGAGAAAGACAACGCCCAATAGAGAGATTTATTCAAATTACATTCTAGATTGCATGACCTTGGGATAAAATTAAATTTGATGAGATAATTTTCCTCATTTTCTATTGAATAGCGTAAATTTATACATTATCCGCAACATTCTCAAAAATATATTTTTATACTTTGTAGCGTTGATACATATGGCTTGTAATATTTAAAGAGAAAAGAACAAAGAAAAATCGCGAATTAATAAAAATCAATGTACATATGTAATAAAACTACACAGAGAGAAGAATTTTCTCTTAGAATTCTATGCAGTTTAGTAAAATTAATCAAACATGTTTTATATTTTATTGTGATAGATATTATTATTTTAATCAGAGAAATTCTCACAAAATTCTTTCCATACCATACTGTCCCACGATTACCATGATTTTCAGGGTAAATTCTAAGAGAAAATTCTCTCAGTGTATATATCTCAGAATTGAACTATAATACAAGAGATTATAAATTCGTAGAATGCCGATATTTTCTGTTCGGGTATCGCTTTCCAGATACCGGTGTCTAGTTTCGATAGCGGCAAAGTAAGCATTCCCCCTGCCTACTGGCGGCCAGATGTCCCCGAATCCGAAATATTCGTACGATTTCCATCGACTGACCGGCTCTCGATCCCGCCGCGCCGGTCTCGGCGTCGCATCCGCGCGCTAATCCTGTTTACAATAGCTGATTGCAATAAAATTTACATGCACCGGCGCTGTGAATTTACATGCGGCGGCAGTTAAATTCATGCGCGTCGCGCGCGCTGCACGCAATTTACATACGCCATACGGGGGAGCCCCGAATTTTATGCCGCGCGCAGCGTTCACACGTGCTTCATTTCCCGCCCCTTCCTTCCCCATCGTCCCTCTCCTCGTCGGCCGCTCTCATCGCGAGATGGCGAGTGTGTGTGTGTGTGTGTGTGTCTCTAATTCTCTTTTTTTTTTTTTTACATGAATCTGAAAAAAGTTTCGCTACGGTTTGAACCAATTCGCGATATCGGACGATGGCGAAAGAGAAACGCGCTCGTGTCGCGCGCGGGCCGCGATACCGCGATTTACTGTCCATTTATCTGCGGAAGAATCGCCGAGTGATAAATTTCAAGTATCGCGCTTAAACGAGCGTACCGTTTTACTGCCGCTGTTCATCGTAGAAAAAAAAAAGAGCGACTCATTATCCGGATTCGCGTAATTTTAAGCGCGAAATTCACCGGCAGCACCGACTGACCCGATTATGGTCAGTCCCATTATTCGTCTCGTATGTTTAAAGGAAGGGAAAAAGAATTCTAAAATAAATTATATTTTCGAGTAAATTCCAATTGAATCTGGATAAAGCAAACTCTTTCTGCTCCGCAATTTAGCAATTCTCTTTAAAGTGTGGCAAAATTATTGATTGAAGAATGATATTTCTTAATTATATAGTAAAGTTGTTTTATTTTTCGATTAAACATATCAAAATTGGTGATAATATTTTCATAATTTCAAGAAAACATGATTTTCCTGATTTGCTCCAATTAATTTCGAAGAAAATTGGGTAAACATTCGCAACATTTTAATATTCATCTTTGCGAGAGCTTTTTAACCATCCGACAGATGGATTTTAAGATGCTCATTCCGAGAAGGAAGAACGTTCTCTAATTCGACAAAATTACTTCTTAAGCGCGCAGATGGATAAACTCAATCAAATTACATGTATGAACTAATTTAATCACATATTAAGCGGATCGAATTATATTCACGAGTCCCTTCACGTGCGATCGAAATTCGCGACGACAGATTGCGAGGATCGTAATTTCCAGCGAACGCCGCCTCGATAATCGAGATTATCCCCCTTCTAGTCTCCTATGTCGCGTAATGCGCTTCGTAAAACGTTCCGTCTGGGTAATCGGCGAGTTATCGAGAATCCCCCCGTTTATCCCCTCGCGAGAAGAACGCGCGTTAAATCGCACACTGTTCTTCTTCGGAAGGATAATATCTGTGTCTGTAAATACGCCCATTTCGCGCCGATATTGTCGGACTGGATTTTATTATTTCAACTATAACGTTTATCGCCGAAAAACATCCACTAGCTAGCTCCGATACGTATGTATATATCCATTCCGCTGCAACAAGCGTAGAAATCTCGAGTATCGCACAGTTTTGGATCTCAGAACTATGTTCGACTTACATTTATCGTCGAATTTTTATCGCACCGCGTTAAAGCGCCCTGTGTTTCTGCATGCGTTCTAAATACGACTTTTAAGACCCAGTTTCCGGTCAACCGAAAGCGGTGCGATCGCTTCCGTTTGACGCGCGAATGCGAGTTTTGATACGTTTGATACGAGGTATTACAGCATTCAAGTTTATTTCATAACGAATCGATGTAACCTTGTTACAATTGAGGTATCGCGAGCGATATCCTACAACTTCATTGATTTCGTCTATCTACAAAGATTCTCGCGGTTGCAATATAATCGAATTTTATTGCGCAAAAGTATGTAGTCATCTGACCAATTTATAATTCTCAATATCAAATTCTTTCTCTCGATAATCAAATTAGAAATTAAACTTTCCTCTAAGTAAAATTCATCTAAGTTTCCATTCAGAAGTAAAGCTATACAATCATTATATATAGTGCTTTAAGAAGATATTTATATCTAGAAAATCTTTACAGTTCCAAATAATATTTCATTACAATCCTAGAATATAACTACACGAAAATTCTATACCTAAGTTCGACAAAAGAATTAGATGTTAACAGGAAAGGCGGCGATGGACAGCCTATGTATGGTCATTAAATATTAAAATCGTCGGTTATAACAACCATGTATATGTCTCGTATAATGTCTCAATTCAAACAGAAAGATGACACGATGAAAAATAGATGCGACAGCACGTTAAAGTTCGCAGGTCTTTTAGAACCTGCAATCAGGATAAATTGGCACGTTCAGGTCGCGAATCTAGAGTCTAGAGTTTTATTCCACTTTTCCACTGTGACAACTGTTCTCGGTTGTGTGTATTCACATAACCTTGGTCCCCTTTGTAACCGCGAACGTACGTAATTAAGGTATAACTAAGGTAGGTGCAGTCGTAGAACGTCAGCTTTACCTTGCATTATTGAGAAGCTTGACTTCACGTTCTAAATCCTGCGGATCTTATCGAATCAGAATTAAAAGGGCGCCTGGAAAATTTAAGTGACATAAAGAGTCGAGAATAATAATGAATCAAATAGACAAAAATCTACAAAAAAAAAGCGTATTTTAGAAAGAGGTGCTATGCTGATTAAATTTAAATAACATTGCGAACTCGCGCACTGTTTTTCTCCGACAATGTCACGTTTATCCACAGTTTAAATTTAAACGAAATTAATAGCGAATAAAAAAAGCGCCGTAGGTATATAACATATCGCGTTTCTGGATTAAAAAGAGATCTCGAACACCCTGATATCAAAAGAGAGCCGACAGACGCGAGACGTCACGTACACGTTGCAAAAAGGCCAGGAAAAACCTGATAAAGCATGTTTTAAGGAGTAAACGTCGGGGCTCGAATATGCTGTGTGCAATGCTCCGCGCAAATATAATCGCGGCATATTATTTAACAGATTAAAAATAGCTTGAAAAAGCGAAGAGGACATTGTGTATGTACCTGACTTATTCGCGGATAAGAGAAAGTAGAAAGAGAGAAGCATGCAAAGAAAAAAAAGTGAAAATGCTTTACAGAGGGGATTTACGCTTCTTGCGTTTTTCACAAAGAGAGATTAAAAAATGAAGATGTTTCGAAAGACTATCTCGAAAATGTTTTGACTATGTGTGTAGATCTGCACAATATATACAATTTACATAATATATGACATAATAGATTTGATTGAAAAATAGATATTATATAAAAGAGGAACAGATGGAGATCAACTATTTCATTTTTTTTTTTAAATGTATGTAACTTTTGTTTGCTTTCTGTAGACACATACTTAATCTTTGTACTTTCTATCATAACTGTAATTTATATTCTCTTGTTCCGTTTATTTGTTATGTAGATACATATTGTATTCTCTATTATTACCTTATAACTGCCGACTCACTTCTATATATATATATTATATATATATATATATATATATATATATATATATATACTATATAGAGCAATTGCGCTTTGCTTTTTGTTCTTGGAGGATTTATCCTAAAACATAATAAATTTCTCTCTCTTTCTCTGTATCCCTCTCTCTCTGTTGGTCCCTTTTTCCCTTTCTCTCTATCTCTCCTCTCTCGATGCGGTGCCATACACAAACAACGCGATACAGGATGTGAATCCTATATTACAACCACCGGCAGGCTGTTACCTCTAGGTTCTTGTGCAACGTGCATGGAAACATAATGGGCGCATAGTGGTTGGCTGACTGTTACATTATTAAGTAGTTGAGTGCACGTTAGCTGCGAAGTGCTGTCAGCCTCCATTCAGATGCGGCCTGGGCGAAACCAGTAATTTGGCGTTAGCCGGAAGGACGAAAGTTTCCGGGGAAGAGGGGTGTGAGGGGGGAAAAAGAGAGCGAGAGATCGGGGGTTCTTCTTAATCGATTATTCTCTCGCGGCAACCGCGATAAACAATGTTGGAAAACTTCAGAAGTGGGGGTGGGAGGAAGGGGGATATTATCCCCCATGCCCCCATCGGTTAGATAGGTAACCGCGGCACAGTCCAGAGAATTTTCGAACGTTGCGGAAATAACGGGAGGAAAAGAGGGAAAGTGCGGCCAATAGCAGGATCTTTTTATTCTCCTTCCGTTGCGTCGGCGGCGATCCGATTAAAAATAAATTCCGCAAATGCTTGCGTCTCGTAATGGCCGACTACGAAGATAAGAGTTCTTAAGGAGACTGTTTTGTCTATTACACTGCATTTAATGGGAAGCTCCTGTCGCAAGACGCGAGATAATATCCGCATTTTATCTACGAAGCTCAGAGAGTCGTGGACTCACAGTTTTGTATATTTCTATAATTTATATTTCCGCGCGTACCTCTTCGTTATAATTTCTTTGTTGTGCCAATCTCGCGCGCATATTCCTCATTATCCATGCATATTCGTAAAAAGAGAAAAATTTTCTTCCATTTCCACCTTCCATATTTATGAATAACGATTTACAGAGAGATAAAATATTAATTAATATACTTTTTTTAAATATTATTCAACATGTTAAAATAAATATTTACAATTGCCTGGACGAATTTTTCGAAAATCTATTTTTTTTCTTCCGCACTCCGCGAGGTGCAAATTTATAATATCGGAAAGATGGAAGATTAATTCCAGGTTTGGAGAAACCTCGACGGCGCGGTTTCTCGCCCGTCGATCTCCTCGACACGACGACGGGCGAGGCTCGTTATCGATTTCGCGAGTGCCGCCGAGAGAGTGACTTGGCCTATTCGTTGCATATATGTAGAAGAGACGACGGTGCAGTGCGCTTATCTGTCGCAGGCATAAGACGAGGGGCCGCGCTTTACGCGTCATAGATTCTATTATATTTCTCCTGCTCGCGAGTGGCGGCATTAGAGCGTATCTACCGCGCGCCGGCTTTTTATCGCGCTCGACGAAACACGTTTTCCACTGCCAATGCCGCGTAAATGTACCTACAAATGTATCTTTACATTCGGCAATGGTGTCTCCATCGGGCCGTCGTCGAATTCTAACATTTTCGATAAAATTATTAAATGTTTTATTAGGCTGACGATCATTTCAACAGTGGCAAAATTCAATTTTGCTAGAAATTCCTATCCAGGAGAAAATAATTCCTTTAATGGATCTAATGTCTATATTTTAATTAATATTGAGAGACATTTTAAAATTTTATAAAACTGTGAATTTCCAGTAATAACAATATAATTTTTAGACGCTAATATTCAATCTAAGACAAAACCCTCTCTCTAACTGAACCTAAAATCATGGATAAAGGACGAGCATGTTCTCTTAGACTAGCGGTCAGTTCTAATCTTCTCCACGCTTTCTCTTCTCAGGAAATTCTATTATATTCCTGGCCAAAGGAGCGCGCGCGCTTTAATGCACCTCCGTTGCATTTCGCGAAACCGAATACACCGTCGTCGTCCCATGTCCTCTTGTCGCGTCCTGTCCTATCCTCTCGCCCATCCTTCCGTCGGCCGACCTTCGCCGGCGCGATATGTTGACGGAAACGGAAGGCAGAGAAGCTCTCGCGGGAAAAATACGCAACGTAGAGATACCTAGAAGTCCGTTTCTACCCCCTGCGGTCATGTTTTCGTAATTAATCGGGCGCGATGTTTAACTTTAGGCTTTTAGCGCGGTTTAATATTTCAGACCGCGCGTTTTCGCAACGCCGGCGGTTTCGAGTCCGTAGTAGCAGAGAGAAATGCATCGCAATTTTTACGCGCTCGTGTCCGCTGTCCGGAAAAAAAGAGGGAGAGAGATGAGAAACGTAAAATGCGCGACGTTATCTCTCGCGCGCGCGCGTTATTAATGCGATAATCGACATAAAAATATATCGCTTCGAATGTTGATACTTTTCCACATTCCACGCTCAATTCAACTCGCGTACAGTAGACGTTATTAATCTTAATCTCTCCCCTCCCATTGTCGCGAATCTTAAATACGAGTCTTTGAGACCGCAAAATCTCCGTACAAAGTTTCCTTGCTAAAGTTCCCCAGGATTGTTATTTCAGTATTTCATTTTGCGTATTACGTCGTACGGAAAATTGTAAGAAGATTAATTAATATTCTAAATTATTTCACTTTTGTGTAACTACGAAAAAGATTAAAAATTAAAGAATTCGAAGAAGAGCTCAAGATTATCATTTGCCCTCTTCTCTCTTAACGCTTTATATAATATATTTTTTCATCGTCGACATTGTTTTCTTCAATTACACGATAGAAAAATTACCCTTCCTCTCATAAGTACTGCGTGCAACTGTTTAATTCGCGAGACAAGATAAATTCTCGATAATGCATCCTAAGATTACCGTCGAGCGTGTGCCCGAAAAATTCACGAGACCAGACACGAGCTTCTCCCGCGCCGAGAGGACGAATTATTCACGGCGCGGCGGGGTCGGTGGCAGACGTAATTCAGCACTCGAGTGGACAGTCTCGTTGCATCAATTACGGATATCCATTAGCCTAATTAAGCCTCGCGACACGCGCGAAACTGCACCGTTCGAAACTCATCCTGATGGGACAGACAAAATGAGAAAGGACGTTGAGAAATAAATTTAATAAAAAAAAAACATGAATTTTAAAATCAAGTGAGAAAAAAAGGCAAAAGGCTTACGATAAAACGCTAAATTGAAAAAAGAAAAAATAAAACAAATTGAAACGGGGGAAAAAACAAAGAAAATTGTTGTAGTTTGCCGCAGACAGGTTCGAAAGGGTGTAAACGATGAGAAGAAAGGCAGGAAGGGGGGATCGACGTAGACACTGGGAGAGGAGTGGCAAAATATACTTTACCGAAAGTTTCGGTGAACGAGAAGTACAAGCCTCTGCCGCCTTATGGGAAATTACACGATGAGCTCGGCGGATTACCGTAACCTTCCCAAGTAACTCGCCCCCTCCTCCCTCCCACCACCCTTCTTCTCGTTGATCCCCTTTTCCACTTTGTCGAGTCATTCTCGAACCCTGTCTCATTTCAGGAAGACTGCAGATTTTCCCTTTAACACACGCCGCGATTTTATACCTTGAGCGTATCTGAAAAATATCGACATACCGTCTCCGAGAAGGCGGAGCGAACGATGATAAATTTAAGGATCAAGCACGAGCGACGGTTCCCCAAAGGTGTCTGAATTTTAACAAAAATTAGCTCGATAATATATATGTATACAAAAATATATATCTATATCTTGATGGTCGCGCATTTGATCTCGATAATTTTGCGATACGTTAATTTTTCACGCAATTCTGTATATTGTGTGTGTGTTCAATTTTCTATTAAATATCTGAAAAACAGAAAAAATTTTCTGCATGTTTTGAAGGAAGTCAACTTGAAATTAATTCTCAAGAATAGAAAGATTTCGTTTTCTATTCTTGTATCTTTGAAGTTTAATCGTTTGTGACTATAAAATATCAATATCTTAAGAATGGAATAAGCAATATTCGTCTCAAATTTAGTTTCGCTTCTAACTTTCGTAGCTTTGAGAGATATATCCTTTTTCTCTCCCTCTCTGAGATGTATATCTTTGTGAATCATAGTTGTTAGAATGTAATGGTGCATTAGAACGCGTCTAGAAACATATGCATAATGCATATACTCAATGTCGGAAAATTCAAGACAAAGAGAGAGAGAGAGAGAGAGAGAGAGAGAGAGAGAGAGAGAGAGAGAGAGAGAGAGAGAGAGAGAGAGAGAGAGAGAGAGAGAGAGAGAGAGAGAGAAAGAGGGGAAGAAAAAGAGGCAGAGAGAAATTTTAAATTGGATTGAGAACATGCTAATGAATTTCGCAAATTATCGCCTCTCGCGTGAGTTTGTACTGACATATGCTAACACTTTTCGTTTTATATCGGAACACCTAACCAATTAATAATTGCGTTTAATAAATGCCGTTTTTCTCGTGAAAGCATCAAACAATTTATAAAAATCTCTCTTAAAATGCAACGAGTTTCAGATACGTTGTATAGATCGAAATAAAGAGCACATGTTTTATTTATATGCGTTTGATGATATCAAGGTGCAATATAAAAAATTCTGCAATTTTCGAAAATTTTTCCAAAGAAAAATAGATTTCAAATTATAAAAAAAAACCTTGGTGTATATAATATATATATATATATATATATATATATATATATATATATATACCATATATAATCAAGACTCTAAAATATTTTATACGTGCTTAATTTCAGATGTAAAGAAATAATGTGCAATATCCTAATTAAAAAATATATAAAAAAGTACGCGTTCTTATTTTTTAAAACTATTTTACAATATACTTGAGTTTCATATCGAAATGATGATTTGCTTGTAATACGTAGTACGTGAGAAAAGCTTTACTAACATTTTAATCATTGTATTCGAAAACATGTATAAGTATACAAGTTTTTTCTCTTCCCTCAGCTGATTAATATTCGGATTCATGTATTGGAGTAGTGTCGAGAGGAAGTTTTCGCGGCAAAGTGACACGTTCGAGACGGCGAATTAATTAGTCGGCGAACGAACTGATGAAGCCATTAATTACACCGGTTCGAGCAGTCTCCCTTGTCTCGCGGACCACCTTGTAAGCGGTGGTCGAAACCGACATTCCCGAACGCGATAAAATGGCGAGTACCAACGCTCCGGGTGAACTCGGGGATATCACGGGGACGAAACTTGGACGAAACCAGACAATGGTACTCCATTAAGAGCGCTTTCATCTTTGGGAAACGAAGTCGGTCGAGTAGCTTGACGATCCTCGATACTTAACCTCGGCCATTCCTACGTTCTCGCTCTCCGTCACGACACGCCGAGCTTATAGGTCGTGATTTTAAACTCGAACTCCGATTTTTAAGCTCGCTTCTTACACGGTACGGTTTAGGGAGGATACCGCGGAAGGTAATCACGGAGAGAGGTTTTCGAACGCATCGGACAACAAGAGTTGTTGCTTACGATGTGCTTAGCAGAACAAAACGATATTTCTCGTGAAAAAGTGAAATAATTTTTCGTAGGAACGTCAAAACGTCGACAACATAGCTTTCAAATTACGAGAGATAAAAAAAAACCAACCAGATTTTCGTTCTTATTTTATCTTTAACACACTTGAAATTAAAAACTTTAAAGATTGCATAAGCAAATAATATTTAATAAAATTTAATAGAAGTAAAATTATTTTGATTTTTGATGAGAATATTATCGCTTTATATATGATGTTATGCCATTAACAAAGATAACTCCATATTTTAAAACTGAGCGTTTTAAGACTAATGGACATATATTAATTATGCCGAATAAATGTCAACTCACCGAACGCGCTCTGGAAATGTCGAAATTCAGCTTGGATTGCTTCGCGATGACTCGGTGACGCTGGAATAAAAAAATACAAAAGTCGATATTAATCTCAAAAATGTCGGCAAAAATGTTTGAATTATGGTAGACGAGAGAAAGAGAGAGAAACACAGAGTGTAACGCATTAAAATGTAAAATTATAAATTCATGCTTTCAGCGACAAATTGAAATATTTCCAACATAACAATGGTATATGCATATTACGTATTAAACACGCGACAATAAATATTATACGCTACATTTGGGTTGTACATTAAAAATGTTAATCATTACGAGAGATAGAATATTTATCGATCAAACTACTTTCATTTATATATACGTGTATCTGCTAATTAATCAATCATTGTGAAATTTGTTTCAACACCCTCGGACTCTCTAACGATATGGCAGAATTACAACGGCAATAATAGAATAATAGAATGTTTATCTAATACCAGAATGAGAGAATAATAATGTCAGTCTACAGTACAAATGTACAATCAGATATTACGGCTGCATACTTATTCAAGCGTACGCTTGCACGTTGTTGAAAGCGCGCTATTGTTGCGTGTATACACGCAAAATACTGAACAGGAAACGGACACGTTCTAAACCGTATCGTGAAAAGGCGGACCATCGTTCGCTCCGGTCAACGCGAGGGTATAATTTGCGGCGCGATCACCTATCACCGCATTACGATACATTATTCAACGACTTGAAAAAATACCGAAGGAGAACCGTAACCGTAACTGGCGAGCCGGACTGACCTGGTCACGAAGCGAGTATCTCGCTGGCAAAATCCGAACGAAATCGCACGATGATCCTCCATTAAGCGCGACCTGCATCTTTGCTTCGCGGATCCACTCGAGGATCTCGACGACTCTCGATGCCGAACCTAAACCAGCGCGATCGTACCTGGTCGCTCGTTGCAAAGCAATGGCGAAGAAATGAAGCAAACAAGAGAAGAGGTAGAGACAGAGAGAGAGAGAGAGAGAGAAGGAAAGAAAGAAATTGAAGGAAGAAGAGGATAGAGGATGGCAAGGAAAGGTGCAGGAACGTTACGTAGATACTTCCAATTCGATCTGCGGTCTAAGCCTTTAATACCTGCTTATTCGCTCGCCTGGAAGAGGATCCCGAAGAGGTATCTAAACTTTCCGAATGCTCCCCGAAAGAGAGCTAAATGCCGAACGAATTTGCTGCCACTACTCGGGGAACACTTCTTCTCTTCACTGATTAAGTCGTGGTAATGATTATCGATCGTTGAGCAAATTGCGCCAGATATGCGACGTCAATGAACTATTCAACTATTCGATAATCTTTTTCGATGAAAATAAAAATGAAGAATCTAAATGACTTACATAAGGAGTCGTAATTATATTTTAAACTTTGAATTTTTTTTCATTAAAGCAAGTAACTTCCGCTGAATTGTGATTTGAGGTTTTTCTAATCCATTTGTACGTCAATAACTAATACTCGTATACGAGACACATCAATGAAACGTTTGACGATATCGACATTTGACATATCCAACATTTACGTGTGTGTTCTCAATGAATGTATTTATGTTCGCTGTACAAATAGGATGAAACTATTTCGTTTCGACATTTGACTTGCACCACTTTTAAATAAACCATATGACGCATTTATTTCGAACTCCCTAAATAAATTTGTGAATCTGGATGAATTTAAATTTGAAACGTTAAATGTGAAAAAATTAAATAAAAAACGTGACATATTAGGCCATATCTATATATACGTTCTCTATTTTGATTATATTTACAAAATGATAAAGAAAAAAATTAAATAAATTCGTATACGAATCTTGTGTTATTAGCGGAAAATTTCAACATTTTAACGGGAATTTGGAACGTTTCGTTGCAATTCTTCAAGCAGTCGGAAATAATTTTTGCTGGGATATCTCCATCGGCAATGTAGTAAAATTGCGGAGCCCATCCACTACGCAGAGAGGAAGAGAGAGAGAGAGAGAGAGAGAGAGAGAGAGAGAGAGAGAGAGAGAGAAAATGAGAATGAGAAACGAGTCGAAAGAGATCGCGGGCATTACAACGTGTATTCCGACATCGACTCGACTTTCCGCCGGAAAGAAAAAAGATGCGGGCGAGCTGGAAAAAGGGAGGCAAAGCGAGCGAGCTTTATATCCCCTGGATATCGGCGATTGTGTTTTTTGTCAAGGATCGAAAGTGCCTCGTCTACCCACACCGGCGCGCTTTGACGTTTAACCGGACGCTTATCGATTGCGGAATTTATTTCTTTTCGTATCTCTCCAGTCTCCGCCACCATTGTCCGCGTTCTCCGCTCTCTCGCTCTCTATCCGTCTCTATCTGGTCGTCCTCCCTTCTGCATCCCCAATGCCGCTCTCTTTATCCCGAATCACCCGGCCAGGCAGACCGGTCTCTCATTCCCATTTTGTTTCCGTTCCCCGACGGCTGTACAGATAGGTGAGATTAAGCCCCGCGATGGCGCGGCTGCGGTTATCAGGAGATTGCATTTTAGCATAATGGCTACGAGAGGCCGCATTGTAGCTCTGTTTTGAGGGACGCGCTGTGATGTCGTTGCGCCGTGATGGGTGTCGGAACATTTATCATGGGCCAGGTAGGTATTTTTGCTTCCTCCCCTCTCCTTCTCTCTCTCTCTCTTTCTCTCATTTGTCCTTTCGTCGCCGTGCGTGTGTATGGGAAATTCGTATAAAGTGTACGTTATTGCAAAAAAGAATATATTGTAATAAATAAAATTCATTTTCGTATAATTTGTTCCTGATGACCATTTTCAATTTCTCCTCGTACATTTTATGTAACTAAAATTGGCAAAACAATTCGATGAATTGACAATTTACGAGGCACAAATTAAATATATGTATACGTATATACGTAATGTTAAATATTTTCGTTGCGTATATCGCAATTATCGAATAGAGACTCGACCATACTACCGAAAGAGTAATTGGGCAATGCGCTGTCTCCCCGTCGTTGCTTGTACAGCTAATATTATTAAGGTGGGCGCCGATTTGGTAAGCGCTATGTTTGTGTAATACATCAATCGCGACGCCGAGCAGACTTGTGCGTCGATGATGCTCGTTCAATTAAACATTTCAGGCTAATTCCGGTCTATGCGATGCATATGCATGCGTGTGCATACGCTTCACGGTGTATCCAATGCGCGCGGCTATATATGCTAATCGCGCGTACTCTCAGGTTTACTCGTTTGCACAACCAGAAAGAGCAAAATATGCTCTCATGAAATACGTATCACTCAGGATTTAATGTAATATTAATATTCATTGTCAATAACATTGTGTTTTCGCTTAAAACACTGTTAATTTTGTCATCCATATATACCAAAAGATACTAATTTTTTCCAAATACGTTAGTAATACAGAATTATTATATACGTATAAGAGCCTTTATGAGGAAATACACAAATAATTAATTCGTTAGATTATTACACGCTGATGGCTTGTTTAAATTCACGAATCGATATATCGTATGAATTCACGCGAATCATTATACTATCAGTCTTTCTTTCACATTAAGAGTTTTTATTAAAATTAATCACTTATTTTAATTAAAATTAAATATCTACGCATTTAATTTTTATATTAATTAATATTATTATAACATTACAAAATAAATTATCATCAAATTTTTTTATGTTTATAAAACTTTATTTATCTGCAAGCATCGACAAGTGGCAGTAAATTTCTTATAGTCTATTATTATTCGATGATTAATCGATAGTTATGTGAATCTATAATTATATTCATCTATATTCTTTACATTCAAATAATATCTAATTGAGGAAACACATCGATTTATAAAAAACATTGATTACTTTGCTTATCAGAAAATTAACAAACAAGAGAATCAATCGTATTGATTACACTGAACGATATATATATATATATATATATATATATATATATATATTGTATATAATAGTTGTATTATTTAATAATGAATTAAGAAATAATAATAGCGCGCGCAAAAGTTTAATTTTAACTAATAATAGATTTTTCAAATAACGATTTGCGAAACACAGAAATTCGTAAAGTATGAATGAGAACAGATCGATAATTAATTACAGATTCAATCAGAGATTGCAAATAATGTGGTTATATTCGACTACAAATATCGCTCAACATTCTTAATAATATGTCGATATAAACTTTTGTGCAGAAAATAGCTGTGTACAATATATATTTTCCCTCAATTTAATTCACATGTAACGCATATTACATTAAATTTTTTACATGTCTATAATAAGTAATCTTTTTTTCCCAATAATCTCTCTGTAAAATATTTCACGTGACACGTATTTAATTCTGTGTTAGTGGCGAACAAAAATTTATTAAACATATAAAATTACGTACATATAATAATGTTACTTATATATCTGCGAGTGCCCCTGGTATTTATAACACAATTCATTATTCTCTATATTATAATTCTTTAAAATTAATTTTTTACATAATTACTTGTATTATTGTCGATAAATTAAAATTTATGCATATTTTGCGCAACAATCCATGAAGTATTCGATATTATCGTTGCCATAATCCGCGTCTTTCCACCAATAATTTTATATATCATCGATAATGTTATTATTCAGTAATACTATCAATTAAAAATTAAATGATGTATTAATATTATTAGTAACATTATATAGTTGGACAATTTCTTCTGCAAATGCAAAATTAAACTCACAGAGTTATTTATATTTCTATAAATATATAAATGAAATCTTTTATTAATTTCATTCTCTTTATCCTTATATCTTTATTTATTTATACTTATCATAAACCAATTATAATTTATTAATAAAACGCACCCTTCTGATTGATCTGACTGATAATTTCACATATTTTCACAGTTTCTATAATCCTCGTTCAAATAATTCGTTTTGATTTTTTCATTCATTCGTATCATCATTCAATTAATACACAATGCTATCAATCGTTGAGAACGAACATTTTAAAGCATGATATATTTTCCCTAGTCTATGCAACAGCAATATCTACTTAGTACACTTAGCCGATTAAGACGTGAAGAAGGTATGTATAGAGCTATATAACGCGTCCATCGGATATCCATAAAAGTTTTCGATTCCTCGACTCCTACATCTCGCCTTAGCGAAGAATAAGGTGGCTGCAACGCGGTTGCATATAATGCGATCGGCCGGGAAATAATGACCGTAACCCCGACGATCGCAACGCGTGTGCTCGCTCGGGCACAGCCGGCACCGAATAAATAATTCAGAGTCTACTTCGGGGGCGCGCAGACGGTGGATGGCGGCACGAAAAACTTTTAAATGACTTCTGACGAAAATAGTGGTTCAGCCGTGGCATAAGCCGGAACACGTCGTCGTGGGCCGAGGATACTCGGAGGAAGCAGAGAGAGAGAGAGACGAGCGGGGTGAGACGAAAATGGCACGAAGGGGAGAGAAAGAGGGGGAGGGAGGGAGAGAAACACTCAGCAGCTTGTAAATTTGATTTAGCCGAGCTCTCTGTAGCGTACATCGTATCCTGCGAAGTTACGGTTGCGTGGCTCTCGGCTGGTTATAACGAATTCGGGATCGTCGAACGAGGGACGACGGATGGCCGGAGGACGGGAAATGGAACGAGGAGGAGGCGGGGATGAACGATCCGGGGGATGGGACGAGGCACAACGACGCGTCGCGGGTATAATATGCCTCGGCGGACTCGAAAACATGCACGCGCGTTCGTGCGCGAATAAACACGCGGATAGAGAGAATGAACGGGAGAAAGAGGTAGGTGGAAATTAATCGGCGCGCGAAGCGCTCTGTTTTTTCTCGGTGGACCCCGATCTCTCCTGTGGTCAGGGAGATGAAATCTACGTAAGTAACCAATTATAGGATAGCAGCGTGCGCGTGTGAGTAGGATAAATGCAGCGAACGTGCGAATCATGAATGGGATTGGACCGCGAGAGAGAGAGGTTGAATCAGATTTTATCTTAACATCATGTTCATCGATTCCCTTTCATTCATATCACAGTTTAATCTGTTAAATCTCTCCCGAGCATTTGGAAACTGCGCCATCACTATATATTTTCTATGGGGGAACGAGTTTTTCACAATAATTCAACGCTATTCACTAGCGATAGTTTTAATATGAGTGACTAAATTATCAGATGTTTACTAACATAAATACGAATAAAGTCGTCTTCAAGAATCCCATAAGTTTTGCGAGAAGAAGATAGAGCAAAGACAAGATTGTATTTCACTTCTGATGACTGTTAATTGTGGTAAAATCCTAAAACAATTCTATATCGCAAATTTTACACGTGGCACCAGCGAGCAATGGGCAATGATGCGTCGATATGCATATGACACGCCTCGTCGAGTCCGAAAACGGCCGGACGCATTTTACACGAAGCGACCGGAAGACCGAGAGAAACGGAAATTAATCGGAGAACGCCCCTTTTTTCAGCACCGACCTCCGGCGTTATGTCCGGCGCGATAAAAAGTCGGACTCGAGATGTCGGACGTGGCGCATCAGTTTTGGTGAAAATTTCAAACTCTTGCGAGGAAAAAGAGGTGCTTTAATACGAAATCAAAGATTTTCTTCTTTCTTTTTTTTCAACTTTCATTTTTTTCAGTCTTATAACGTTTAAAACTTTTCTAGTAGAGAAGGTTTGTTTTATCTCTGACAGTTTTCACAATCTATCTCCGCAAGACTGCCCCTCGAGTTTTATAACAAATTTGACATAATTAGCATAAACAAAGGAATACTCATCGAGTTTCGTAAAAAAATCGTAGGAGGACGATTTTTGCGCGGACGTTTCTTGACAAGTGAAAACGCCGCGCGTTTCCCTAAGTGGAAACAGCACGAACCAGGTCAGACGAGGCGAGGATAAATCATACCTGTATTACTTCGCGGCGGTGGCTAACTCCCGTGAGCAATAAGGACTAAAAAAGTTTAAAGATACTTATAAATAACGAATAACCTGAATGCATAATACAGAAGCAAGACGGGGGAGGGTAAGGTGCAAGAAGGTAAGGAGGAAAATGACGACGACAGGCGGGGGAGGAGAGAGAAAGAAAAGGAGGAGAGATGCGATACGCCCCGGTGGACTCGAAACTAAGAAACGGGCGGTAACGACGAGAGCGGCGAGGACGGAGGCGGAAATTAATCGGAGAAAATCTCTGCTCCCGTCGGCTTTAAGCGGCCCTTTCCGCCCGGTGAAAATTATTTACCGAAAGGATTGGTGCGCGCGCGCCTCCTTTTCCCGTCGGATGAATTTCGAGACGGTCCGCTCGGTGGTGCGGAAATTTTAAAAAGAAAAAAGAAAGAGAGAATGCATACGGCGAGAACGGAACTTTCCCTCTCCCTTTCGATTTGCTTTAAGCAAGCCACGTATACCTACATTCAGCCAAGCTTCTGAAAGAGATAACATAATTTGGTATCCTGCTGAAATAGCAGGTACAGGTGTAATCTTATTTAAGGAAAGTGATCGATGATTTAAACGTAATTTATAAAATTTTACATCTTCGAAGATCGTAATTTGAGAAAAGAGTGGAGAAGGTATATATCATTGGCAGAACGACCAGCTGTATCTGGCATTTCCATTCCGTAGCTCATTTAAATCGTATGGTTAAAGTGTCCCCCGCGAATATGTACTGGTTTGAATCGTTCGGCTTGTGCGGTCCAGATCCGCACGTGCCTAAGTGTGGATGTGGCTTTATACAATGCGCGAAGAGGCGATATGACGAGGCTGTCGCGAGGCTGCCTTTCGGTGCCACTTTTCGCCCCGCTGCGGCCACGCAATATACATATTCGGAGTAATGGAATACTAGAGTGAATAGTAGTTACTGTGTTGTATGAGAAACTTGGAGAGTTTCATACACATCTTCAACTTGGAAATGATGTTACATCATAATTCAAAATATTGCAAACTCGTATCTCCGGTCAAGGTTATCCTCTCCGTATCCAAATAAAAACAATTCTCAACTCGTACAGAGTGAAATTCTATCTCTGATAATTCATCAAATTTTCCTCCATGTTTAATTACCATCTCCCCTAGATTATTATTCTAAATTAAAAGAGGACAAATGAGATTCTTACGTTCGCTTTTTTCATTGCAATCATTTTGGCATACATAGTTTGCCTTAAAAATAAAAACGGGATTAATCTCGATAATTAATTAGCATTAAAAAAATGTATAAAAATAATAAAAGATTGTAGATACGCAAGGCACCCCTTTCACACGAACGGATCGATCGGATTGGCCTTTCGTGCAGGGACAGCATAATTCAGCTGGCCTTAATATATTCCAGGGTGTGTAGTCTCGCGCAAAATATTTGGCACGCGCGGTATAACGAAATTAACGCGCATACGTAAGTAGCGTTAAATCAATAGCGCACGTTGCACCGGTATTAGAGACGCCAATGCATAATACATAAGAGAGGGAGCCGGGAGAGAAACCGTGTGGTACCGGGTGTGCGGGCGAAACGCGGCCACCGGATCTCGCCGATAAATGTGCCTGCTGATCGTTTTGCGTGCCCAAATTTTTCGACGCCGAAACGATTGTTTACGATCGTATCGAGTGTACAACCGCGTAACCCCGTGAACTCCATTTCCGGCCCGATAAATCATGCGCGCGGTTACCGAATTCCAGCCTCGTGTGATAATAGCCGCCGAACGAGACTGTTTGGACGGTTATCGTGCGCGAGCACGAGGCAAACAAAAAACAAAAAAAAAAATAGAAAATAAAAAAAACGAGAAATGGGCGATCGAGAATTATCGAGCAGCTGGATCGGAATAAATTCGATATAACTCACGGAATTACTCGAATTATTAGAACGGACGAGGGAGGAAAAAAAATAAGAAAGCGTAATCGCAGGAAGGGAAGAGGAGAGCGAAATAAGGGTAATACGGTCAGGGGAGAAAAAGATGAGAGAAAAGAACGTCGAGTCTCGGAAGAGAATTACCACTTCGCGATTCTCACGATCGAAGTGCGAGAATGGAACGACAGTTAATCAACAGGAGGAAGGAGAGGGTGGGAGGAAAAAGGCGGAAGAAGAAAGGGGGGAGGGAGGAATCACTTTTTATTACCGCGGTGCATTTTGTTCCGCGGGCTAAAATCATTCGCCGCGCCGGCGGTTTTATCGATGGAATTTCGTTTTCTCGGGGAACGTTTGAGGAATCGTTTCGCGATTCCGCGTCGCGGCGAGCAGGCGGGGATGGTACGATAGAGAACGGTGAGAGAGGGTGGAGTAAAACGTCGAGCGCCAAGGGGAAAGGAAACACACGCACTTTAAGAGAGAGAGAAAGAAAGAGCAGACGGGAAAATGGAGAGAAGTTCGCCGCGCGCGCGAAAGAAGAGATCGATGGGTGGTGGGAAAAATGTGCACCGAAATTTATATAACGAGGAATTCCATTATGCCGGGCTCGATATCCCCGAGATAGTGTGTGGATGTATGCGTGTTATATACATATATATGTATATATATATATGTATATATATATCGGAATATCGAGCGGCGTGCTTCATCGACCGAGATAAGATCCGTTTACATTTGCCTCCCTCTTTACCCCTCTCCCTTTCTGGCTCGTGCATGAATCACGACACGCCCGTAAGTTCTTCGTGGGACCGATTTTTCGTTTCGCCTACATCCGCGAGATCGTCTTTGAGACGTGAGCGGAATTTCTCGCTCGTGCTGCGGCTCGCAGATCGCGAGAGAGAGATCGAGATAGCGAAACGAGCTGCGAACTGAATGAACGAAGCGCGAGTTCGTCCGGAGACCGGACAATGCGCAACGATGAATAGATCCGCAAATAAATTCCGCTCTCCCTCTCTCTTTCTTTCGAATGGGAGAAGATTTATAGCGGGAGGACCGTAAGACAGTGAAAAATGTACGGACGCTACAGGCTCCTCATCGCCGTGAGCGGTAACTAGAGGACAAGAGAGAGTCCTTCGCGGAGAATTTAAGCGTCGATGCGTTGTATCGTGCCTAAAGTCTGGATTACAAAAGCACCTTATGTGGTCTCTCAGTTTTTCGAAAGACTTCGAAGAGAAGAGAATTTTATTTTTCTCACAAAATAATTTTCAAGAAAAAGATATACGTTAAATAGATAATAAGAAATAGATGAGTATATAGATAGATATGCGCAATAAATTTATATAAATAAGTAATAGTAATAGAAAAAAATTAATAAATTACACTTGTAACAATTAATCATATATAAAAAATAAAAAGATATTAATAATACAAAATAGCGAAACGCGCAAATAAACAACAGAAATTAATTTCAACATTAGCTGCACTTATCCTGAATTTAAACGCATTAAATGGATATAAAAGATTAAAGAATTACAGATTAAATGAATTGTTTTGTTCCACATTTCAAATTTAATTCTGTTAACAAAGAGAGAGATAATTTTTTTTATAATACGGACCATAGATAACAATTCCGGAGAGAACGGTGTAATGAAAATAGGGCAAACTGCGATGAAAGAGAAAAATTTAATAAATTCATAATGCAGAATCTTGTCAGAATGGTTATCGAATAATTAGCATTTTTTTACTCGGCGATATGTCTAATCGTCGTCAGATTAGACAAGCAAATGTTATGTCGCGACGGCCAGCCACAATCGCGGCCACATGGAGGAGGGGGATGGAATCAGTTTAAGCAGGAGGAACCCGTTGAATTTTTGATGAAATTCTGAAAATTCGCGCGCGATCCTTTTCCGACTTCCGTATACCGTCAGCTCGAGCGGGTCACGGGACGTGTTACCGACGTCGTCAGATTGAATTTTAACTCGAGAGAGCGAAGTCGTCCCGACCGCGACGTATATATAGGGATATATATATATATATTCCCTACCCTTCGCGATCGCCGAATTTGCAAAGCTAAGCGGGAGAGCGGGATCTTCTTGATTAAAAAGATAATTCGATCGCGGACACGCTTCGCCTTTCCATGGAATTGAAATGTTTCGAATGCCTCGATATTTCTCTCCGTGCGCCTTCCGTCTCCCTATCGATTGATTTATTGCATTGTAACGCCGTACGGAAGAATGCTTTAATTAAAAGTTGCAACTATTTCGAAGCACAGTGTAATTATAAATATAGATATCTAGGTCCATCTACAGAGCAAATACATTGTAATCAATTTTTGTTTAACGCAAAAATCATTCTGGCATTGTTAAACAAATTACATAGACCACAATGAAATTAGTTTGCATAAAGATTATAATAATCCGCACTTTTTCATGTTTGAATTAATTGGATAATTTTCCATGAATGAGAAGCATGTGCTAGTTTTTGGATTTTCATTTTTTTTTTTTAGGATAAGAGATATAAATGTATATTACACAAGTGACCTTTTTAATTCGTACTCGCATTCGTACGCAATATATGCTACGTATAAAATAAAGCTTATTTATCTCACACACTGTATCTAATATTTAATCATCTCATTATGCCATAAAAAAATGCGACAAAGAAATAATAAAATAATTCAATTTGCCTTTTTTCAAAATGTGTTAAACTTACTATTTCCTTTTCAATGTATATTTCTATAAACATTTTAATAAACATTTGGTGAATCCAAATCGAGAGAAATCGTTCGGGGGATCTAAAATGGCGTAACTCCCGATCTCGTAACAAGAGATTCGTGCGGTCGTAGAGAAGTCACGTATGCAACATGGTCGAGACTGATTGTATTTTACCACGAATCGATATTTACCCACTCGATCGCGCTCTATCGTGCTCTACATACAAAGGTGCCGATTTCCCTCTTCCAGTCCTCTCATGTCCCGATTTCATCGCGAGCGACGCTCCGTAAAAATACTTTCGTTGTTTGCGCTATCGATTCTTTGTTATTCCGAATAAAAAGTCTAGGCTATTATCATCACGTTCATAGAACTGCGGTATCTAAAAAACGATAAGATACTAAAGTCACCGATCAGAGGTGAACGGGGCAAAATGCGTATCTTACGCGATAAAAATTGAAAAACTTGACAAAGTTTCGTCTAAATAGTCAAAAAATATAAATGATTTAAACAAATATATAAAGTATGATTCTTTTTATTCTTCTCAAATCAACTTTGAAAAAGTAGTCTTTTCAAGAAGTTTTTTGCTTTTAGGTTTTTTTTTGTATTATTGTATTTCTTCATTATCCGAGATCATCAAATTTTCAAGGTTGAACAAATTAATATATGTATGTGCGACTCGACGATTCAAAATAATACGAGTTTTCTTTGATTGACGTTCACACACACAAACATTAAGATTAAATAAACAGTGTACACTCTCACGCGCTCAGAATATCAATGTCAAAATTTTCCTTTGGATCTCAAAACTGACGACGGTTCGAAAATTACATTTTGATTAAATTTTATATGGTGTGCCGATCGTGGCGATCGTTCAAAGTCGGGCGGGATGAAACGTGTGTATCCACTCAAGATGTCAACTATAAAAATTTGCTCGGGCGTGTTCGACAGACGTTGGTCGATGATATAATCGACACAATACATACATGAGCCGCGCACCAGATATTACGATCCGTGAACGTTCGACGATATACGAACGAGAATCGAATAAAACCGGATATATCTCCGTGAAAATTCGCACTGTGGACGTTACGTCTCGTTGTATCGAAATGAAAATCTCCGAAAGTAAAGCTCCCGGTCGCGATCTAATCGACGGTACGCAAATTACGTCGAGAATATATATGGATTCGATTTTCGCAGGACAGGAATCTTTTCTCTTTGCCGAAGGTGCAATCGCGATATGATCGACAAACTAGCTCGACGATTCTTCGCGAGACATAAAATAATAATTACTCTTTATCGGTTAACCATTACCATCAAAACAACCTCTGTAAATAGTTCTCGTTCTCTCCTCTTTTATATTCGTATTTTCCAATAATCCGGAAGAACCAGAAAATTGGATTAATTTGCAGAGCTAACAGAATGTTCTTTAAGATTGTAAGGAGTTAAATATTTTGCACGTCTCAGCATTTCTCCATTATTATTTCCATCATTAATTCATCCTTCTCATTCGCTTTCTTTTTTTTACGTTTATAAAAGTGTTCTGCATGTTTACACTTAATGAAGAAAGATGTCTTATTGAAAAAAAAAAAAAAAAAAAAAACAAGCTTATATCCTCTCGTATCATTTTTCATGTCACCATTTATCTAAGGATAATTTATTTCCACGTACTTTGCTATTCGTACCCAGTTTGCTTTGACAAATGTTTCTTTATTGACGTCCAAGCTCAACGTATGTTCCATCGGATGTTCGCCGTCGTGATCCTTTTTCATCGTCGACCGTGTAGATGGGACGGCCGACCGGTCGGCGTTAGCTCGGGCCCCGAGTGATAAATCGTCTAATTATCGGTCGTTTTCTCGGCGGGATTGTTGCCGCGATGGATAGGAAATGCGAGTTGCTCCGCCGAGCGTTTACTCGCGCTAATTGCTGCATCAGCGATCCACATTGCGACCTCTCTCTTTCGCTCTTTCCGTTCCCCTCTCTTGCTCTCTTTCTCTCGTTCCCTACTGGCTCGTAATTGAATTGCATTTTTCGTTACCGCGCGGAAGAATCTGTGATTGTCTGGGGACGCATGCGACTTTCGCAATTGTATCGTTGCGCGTTGAGAGCCAATCGATGAATAATATACGGCGCAACTGTACGCAAATACATATACTTGTACCTCTTCGTTTCGGATTTACAATTAAATTTTCCGCGGATGTGCGTCTTTCATAACGAAAATATATTTTTCTTCTCCTTTATCTCCAAATTTTCAAACGTATCGCGGGATGATGTAAAATAATACACAATAGTTAACAGAGAAAACATTTTTTAAACATAAATGAGTAAATTTGATAAAAAATATATAGACATAAAATGCACAGATTGTTTTTTGATTATTAATTTACATCTAAAAATTGAGACAAATATATGAAATGTATACAAAATAGATTTTAATTCTTGTATTTTTCACATTAAATCTTTTCAATAAAATAAAGGATAAAACGTAAAAAAAATAGAACGTAAAGAGGTAGGAAAAAAATCCGATATAAAAGTATTACGAAATAAAAAAAAATTAAGTAATACATAATATCCCTCTAACATACAATATCACGAATAGGATTTTGCTTCACAAGCGCATTATCTTTAAAATTTACCGCCGGATGAATAATGAATGGATCATCCTTGCATTGTCTTCCCTTCTGATGCGCATTATGTCACTTTGGATACGCGCCCAAGGGCGGAGAATAAAATCGAGAGAGAAAGAGAGAGAAGGGTATGGCGTGCGTGCACGCGCACCATAGCGAATGCCATTCTATAAAACGAAGCGTGACAGCGTTTCGAGCCGGCGCGTAATAATAGTCAGCCGTATGTGTCGGCTAATCCAATTGATCGTGCGCTAAAGTGCGTTATTATCGCCTTACACTTTCCATACTGAAACATTGTAACGCCGCGGACATTATGTCACGCCGCATAAGAGCGCGCATTCACGCATACACGTGGACACGATGTGAATCTATCACCGAATCTATTAGGTCATCTTCTTATCGCGCTAAACTCTGAGAGATCATCCACCTATTATTACATTTCAATCTTCAATTTTGATTATTCAATCTTAATTATTTCAATCTTAATTATTTCAATCTCGACACATGATATTGTTAATTAATCTTTAATCGACATTAGAGATAATTATCCAGTCGTAAAAATTTAAAGAACTTTAATGAAATTTAACGAATTAAATTATAAACGATTTTTTTACTTGGAAATTTATACGTTTCCATCTGATATACCTGTCTAAGGTTCGTTTTGTGAGTTTGTATCTGCCGAACTAACATCCTCCGGGACTTGGGAAGCTTTACTAAAGTGAAGGACCACGCTTCATCTCCTAACTTTCTCATTTCGTTTCGCAAACGAGAGTAGCTAGACCGTCACGAGACTAATCAAATAACGCAGAAAACGTTGGAAAACCGGCCCCCGACAATATCTCGTCTCCTGCGTGAGAGACAAGGCGCATCGCGATATCTCGTACGAGATGAACGTTGCTTATGAAAGAAACGCGATATGAAAGAAAAGCGTGTCTAGAATAATAAATCGCGAATGCGTTATTTCTCTTTCGCGGTCTCCCCTTACGCATTTACTTAAAGGGAGCACAATGTCTTAATGTCTCGGTATAATCGCAGATTGCGATCCCATTTCACGAAAAAAATGACAAATGTCGCGTTATGAAAGATTACATGTACAATCTTTTCTGACATCTCCATTCAATGACATGTCCAATGATGATAAACATTCCGCGCGTTTGTACGCGTTGTACGCCTTCTCGTCACACGTACGCGACTACCAACCACCGTGTATAAATGATGCGACCGCAGACTGCACCCTGCACATTACCGATACAAGCAACAACGCCGCGTTTCTGCATCATCCCTCGTCGAACGCACTCGGTGCATTCGACGTTAATGTCCGATACTCGGCGACGATGATAACGGGCGCGCTCGCGAAATAGAGGGTACGCGTGCGTGCCGTATTTCTATTTATACCTCAATAGATATGAATGACTGGGCGGAGAGGAGCCAGGCACAAAAGCGACAACGCATTCTCCTCTGCTCTCGCGAAACCGTGTCCGTTTCATTTCGACGTCACGTAGGAGGGACGGGGGATGGGGGGGGGTCCGGCTATTCGTGCTCGTGTTCGCACGTCCCCCGCATGTCGAAAAACTTTGCGCTTTTTCTCTCTGCAAGCTGCATCGTGTAGGAGGGATAGAACCGAAACGAAACGGCGAGCGGAGAGACACGGGGGGAAGGGTTCGAGATACTACCGAGGGTGGAAAATGGGGAGAATAGATTAACGGTGCTATTATATGAACCGAGCGGCGCTTCTTGTGCAGTGCACGTTAAAAAGGCATTAACATTGTTGTTGTTGTTACCCGGCGAGCATTGCGAGGCTCCTTTCGCCATATTTTCATATTTTCAACTCGCGCTCATTTCTGGCATATATGTATAATCATGTAATCTCACGATAGAAATATGTACCCCACAATAAATGTAAAATATGTATTATATGTATATAACTATGATAAGGCAGCAATATTTATATGTAGATTAATCTTATCATACATTAATTCCATAAAAATTTACATATCATTAAAATTACTTACATTTTCATAGAGCTGCTTTAGGATAAAAATAAATTATTATGATAAAAACGTTAATGTAAATGCAAGTGAGGTATTACGAGATTACTAATAATTAAACTATGTAGAGTGTGTAACAAAAACTTAAAAAATATAAAATCTAATTTAAGCTTAAAATAATTTGGAATATTTGCAATATATGAGCTTTTGTTATATGATTTTTATACATTAAATTAAAATTAAAAAAGATCGCAATCTCTTTTATATAATATTCAGATATCATTGGATAATTTGTGAGATATAAAAGTAGATATGCATTAATTAATTCTCAATACTGCGTTTTTCACAATAGCCATGCAGGTGATGCGCAGCATCTTCGCGTTTAGAGGTGCTAGATAAATATAAAAACAACATAAGACGCGCAACTGCACGTGCAAGAAAAAGAAAATGAGATCTTTACCGCCCACGGAAACGCACCTGGAGCACACGCGGTTTTTGCGGGTTTCCATTTTCGCGACAGATCGCTGGGATTCGTATTTCTTTTCTTTTTCTCTACGGCTCTCTTTGATTCGCGACAATGCGAAATTGATTGGCGAAGAACGGGACGAGATTTTTGTAATAACACTCCTGCAGACGCGTATCGGAATGTATCGAAAGTATAACGCAGGATCGAAATGAAATCGCGGGCCCGAAAACTCTTCTCGCAATGGAAAACTTCTCTCTCTCTTTCTCTCTCGAAACATGATGATAACGATTGTGGGAAACGATCAACTTTATCGAAGTACTGTGAAGGAGATGATACTTTCTCGTATTATTCGTATTCGATATACAGTGGCTAGATCGATCCGAGTTCCTGAATTCTGTTGAAACCGTTGAAGCCCTTTAGTATCGCGTGTTCTTTCTCTCTCGATGCTATCTCTATTTCCTGGAAATCCTTTAATTTCAATTTTATTCCGATTTTTGAAAATAAAATTCGCGTACAATACAATCGCTCTATATTTATTAATATCGTTTAAATTTTTCTTTGTTAATTTAATTGTTCAATAATTTTTTATTGGCAATTTTACTTGAAAATATTGTATATATATAACAATTTTTTCTTTTTAATATATTACTATTATTATTATTATTTTCTGAAATAAACTTTCAGAAGCTAATTTTATTTTATACGATGGCAAAAAGTTAAATGTCTTTCCATATATATTTCCTATATTATCAAACCATACACATAGAGAAAGTGAAAAAGAGAAAGAGAGATTGATAATATTCCATAATATGCAGTTGTGCAAGATATTAACTTACGGATTCTTTGAATTGCATGCACATCTGAGCGCGCATTCTCGCAACCAGAATTTATTTTTGATAAAACGAAAATTCGATAAAACGTCACGATGATAAACTGTAAATATATCTCTCATTTTAATTATTATCGCAATTGTATAAATTATTCAAGTAGCAGTTAATCACTATCCAAAATCTCTGTCGGTAGCTAGAAGCACCAATGTGTTTCGTAAAGGAAAAGGATTAATTACGTTTTCGCATTTACGCCGATTTACATAGCAGTATCGTCGACTCGATTAACGACAGACCGATTGACAGGTGACAGCCAATGAGGATCGCGATTTACAACGACATCGATTCCAGCACACTTTGGAATTCACACCATCCAGCCCCTCTTTCTCGCCCATACCTTTATATCTTTTTGCACACCGCGCTCGCGCTTATAAAACGTACGATTTCAATATCGCTCACGCGGACTCCTACGTAATTCGATTTTCATCTGACGACGAGGTATGTCGTTTCTCCACTCTGTGAAACAGTAGAGCTGACTATATATGTGATGCCTCGCACACGCGATTATTGCAGTATACCTATCTATCATCTATAGATTCCGCATGTTCAGTTATATATTTTGATAAGTACGAATTAAATTAATATCACATCACAAGCATACGATCTTAATCGTAAAATGAGCGCTATTTATGTGAGTTTACCTATATACAAATAATAATAAAATAAAAATTCTCTATTGTGATTTGTAGAAGAAAGAATAAAAAAGGTAAAAGAAAAATAGTAAAGAGAAACAAAGATGATAAAAGAAAAGTTTTGTTTTATTTCGTACATGTAAACTTTTCTCAAATTCTCGTCTCGGAGTGTGATAAAACTTTCGAGGAGGAAGACGATTTACCCTCGTCCGTAATTATCAGTCGCATCTTTATTTGTCTCTAAGTTAATGAGAGCATTTTTCGTTGAAGTAGTACATTAATGAAAAATAGGTCAAAAGGGTTGGATCGCGGGGCGAAAAAAGAAGGATGAAAACGCGCGCCTGAGCTTTTATCGCTCCGTTATTTCGTTACGAATTCACCGTCGAGCTCGCGCGATCGCGAAGTCGAATACACAATTATCTAATTAGCACGGTAATTACGTCATCGGAATTTCATTGAGCGCGTTAAGCGGCCAGGTAAGGCAAGTACTACACGTATACATATACATATACACACACACATACACAATCGTCGACTTCGATCGATCGCTGCGACGTAACTCGATTTTCCAAGACAGCCAAGAACGAGGAAAGAAGAATGAGGAAACTATCTTGCCGGGGCAATTACTGAAAACCGACCTTGCGGCTCTTTCTCTCTCTTTCTTCCCTTCTCTCTCGCGCTACCGTGTTCTTTTTTTTTCTATCTTCTTCTTTACGGCAGAAACTACGCGCCTTGACGTGCGCGCGATTAATTTGCTGACTCGCGATCGCGTGACGAATAACGACTCTGCTAATCAACCAGATGCAATTATGGATTCGTATTCCATCGATATACTAATACAATTTTCTTATACAGATATTCTTAAACAGATTAATTTTCAGACAAGCTGTTTTCTCTCCGCAAAGATGCGGAATCGATTAGCGGAAACGATAAATGCATGCGATTTTAAACTTAATCGGTCTGCAAAATAATTCTCAATTAATATATCGTCTGTACTTTTTGACGAATGATGCAATATATGCCGGCACATGTATGTAGCAAATACATACTACTGTACTATACAAGCGATGATAATTAATACCGCAATGTTCAGAGCACGACATAACTCAGAAAAGCAAAGGAAACTGTTAAGAGAAAAGAGAGAACTATGGAAAATGGCCGTACGTGAAATATCGCGTCGCGTGTTGCGCGAAATTTTTTACTTATTCCGAGGTTAATTTAGCATCGCACGACGTTATTCAGGAATAAGGAAGTCGTTTGTATCACGGGAAGGCCAGAGTGAACGGCCAAAGTGGCGCGAGAGTGTATTAGCAAGAGTACTTATTACCTCGCCGACAAACGAACGATGATTCAAACCTTAAATAGAATTAACAGCGAGTGAAATCCAATTAAAAACGGCATTCTCTACACTTTCGATAAGTAGCACTTTGGGCCTTTTGGGTCAAATATTATTATTCATATGGTGAATATCGAATGTAATTAATTTCACTTCGTATTTTGAGAAAGAGAGAGAGAATACTTTTTCGCATGATTACAATTTATATTGAAATTTTAGACGATTATCGGATTATACCTTAAACTTTATACGATTTAAAATCCTCAAAAGCTATTTTGATTAACAATGTGCCGATTTAATTCAACGGCTTCCCGCGTCGCCCAACAGCATATATGCTTGGAAATAGTGTTTTTCATGAAATGGTGCATTGTATGTATCATTCTGTCTTTCAGAGCACACGTGATCTCTCCTCCATTATCCATTTATTCAACATATTAAATGTGTTCATCCGATACGCGAATTCTGAAATTTATCTGTTTAATACATAAAGAATATATAAAAAAAATACACGAAAAGATATTTAATATTATATCTATATCATTAAATGATGCAACAGAACTTCAATTTAACGTTATCTCCAAGTATGAATATTATACAGATATCGGATTCCCGTGACGTCAATACCTGTCAACAATCGGATAATCATATTTAACACGCTCGAATAGGACGCAGAGAGAGAATTTGTACTAACGACTAACCGTATATATTTATATAGCGGCTGAACGCGTCCGCGTCCGTCTGAATCTGAGTTTTATACAAATCTCGCGCGTAACAACGTTATCGCGGACCGAAAATCATACGATCGCGTTTTGCGCGCACGGGGCAACGCACACAGCAGTAGGTACCAGGGCCCAGAAATCTATTCGATCCAATTTTACCGTCCCGCCACCCAACGTCATCGTTCGCGCTGCTCTCGCGCGGATTTGCATGAACGAGCGTAAACGATTGTGCGCGCGCGTGTGTTGGCAATATCCACAGATTCCTCCCTCAGCGAGCGCCGAACAGTATGTAGCGCGCACATTCGACTCTGCCCGTGACGTGATATATCCGCATTTAATATGAGAACTCGCACACTCGTGATGGAGAGGAGAGGGAGAAGGGGCAAGCGGTCCGTTTGTTCCGATTTCAACGATACCGAACGACACGGGAGCGAATTTTGATTAATGGTTCTTCGTTTACACGCGCCCCAAGCGTTTCAGAGGAGGCACAAACGCGCCCCTCGCTTCATTTCTGTCCCCCTAACCCCTCTGTAGTTCGCTGCGCCTCCTCTCTTTCTCTCTTATTTCCCATATATGACGGAATTTTTTTTCTCTCTTTTGTTTTTTGCCATTCATCTCGATCTCTCGACCATTGCGCCTCTTTCTCGGGTGACCCTTCACCTCTCTTTCTTCCTGCTTTGCTTTTTCTTTTTTTTTTTTTTTTCCTTTACGTATCTTTTGTCTCTCTCTCCTTCTATCTGTCGCGGCAGATTACATTACTGGCTGTAATGTCAAGTATGAAACATTACACCCGACAGTGTTACTCGAGTCGAAGGAGTCCGCTGCGAGAAGAGATGCGGTTTCCGGGCGTCTGTACCGCAAAACAGGAGAAATACGAGCGATTATGCGGAATGTCTTTATATGCAGATTTGCGCAGACGGCGAATCGTGCATTCGGCGCATTATATGTTTATATAAATATCCAAAGGGCAACTTGCGTACGCAACATTACGAGTATGCAATAATGAAAATTAATTTGTCTTACTCAACTTTTTTTCATCTTGTTGGAATTCGCGTCAATTAGGATAAAAAGAAAAAGAAATGAAGAATAGTTTATTTTTCATCCAATCGACGCGAACCTCCACGATAAGACGAGTTGTATCGCAATAGATCCATCAAGCGTCGTTCTTCTTAGAGTACCGATAAAGAAGAAACCAATGAAATAACGAATTCGGAATCGCTTCCGATAAAACGCTCATCCATCATCTCGTCTGCCACTTAAACCGGCTCGGCAAGCCGGTTACTCGCGTAACTCATTTATGCAGTTGCGCATATAAAAGCGCAATCAAGTGGATATTTCGCGACGCGGCGTAAAATCCACGGGGGTCTCTACGTTACTCAACTACATGTCGCTAATGGAAACTCGTCGTTCATATATACGTATACATATATATGTATATATACTAGAGAAACTGGAATTATTATTTTGTTTCAGTTATATATTACCTGTACTTTGCTTTCATCATCGCGCAATCAATATTAACATTATTATCGCATGCTTCATCATTATTATTTTATTATTATTATCACCATTTTGCCCTGTTATAATAATATAACGCTGTTTTATTTAGATTCGTACAAATTCCCCCCTAATGATGTTTGCGCCAACATATGAAAATATAAATCTTCCGCTCATCTATCTATCTATATATAACATATTGCGAAAGAACACGGCAATATCATACAATATTTCGTCGACAAGCAGAAAAACATCGCGCGCATGACCTGATTCGCATGAGCACGAAATAATTTATATAGCTCTTTTAGAAACGATGCATCTTCGTTCTTGGAATGCGTTCAAATGCAGGAAGCGGCTTTACAGTACAAACGATCGTTTGATATCTATCGGTGGTGTATGAGGTGAACAGCATAGCGATGTATCCCATATATGCCTTTGTGTCCGTACGTGTTGGTGTGTGTGTGTGTGTGTGTGTGTGTGTGTGTGTGTGTGTGTGTGTGTGTGTGTGTGTGTGTGTAGAAGGCAGATTGATTTTTTAAAATATTAATATTTATCTCCCGTGGATTTAAATCGCTGCGCGGAAAAAAGAATGGAATGTTTCCCTCGAAAGAGTAAAGCGAGTTGGAATACATTATTGTCCGGAGAAGCAATATTTATTGAGCCGTAAATCTCATATCTTTTTGTGAACCTGCGGTGAACTCGATATACAGCTTGCGCGTGTTAAAATATAATCATAGAAATCGGCGGAATAGTTTTTAACCTTTATCTATGAAAATTAAATTCTCTATAAATTTTCTCTCTCTCTGTCTCTCTCTTTCTCCTTCGCCCGCAATATTTCTTTCCTGGAATTCCGCTCTTATCCTATATAAATATATTCTGAAATAGTACTCATCCTATATAAACGAGCGAGGAAAAATGACAATTTCGCGCAACTCTTTCTCTCTTTCGTCGACGAGCGAAAAGCACTACCGGAAAGATGACAATTCGCCTAGACGGTACGAAATAATTCATTCCATATCCGTCCATAAACGATACGACTTCCTTGGGACGAACAGCTCGAGCGCGTTTTGAAGTAACGAACGGTCGATTTGATTTCTATATCAGTGCGCGATAAAATTGCCGTGTTCGTAGTTGACCCACACCAGCTGATAGCAAACACATTTGCGAGGTCACATCGACGTGGTCGTTAATGCAACAGCTCGTCGATATACCGGGGCGAAAATACACAACGCGGGACTCTGATAAATTCTCACTTTCGGCCGCGTGAAAAAATTTTCGTTTAAATCCCTCCTTCCACCAAGAGAGGAAGTTTCGCGTCCGTCCGACAGCGTTATTGAGTATCGGAAGTATATCAAGTAAGTCAACCTCGAAGACGCGCTCCGCTAATGACGAACTTGCCTCGCTCTTGTTCTACCTTGCGCTCGACGTAGTCTAAACTGTCTAAACCGATCGAAGTCTCTTGTGTGTCATTCGCTTTTAGATTTACTTTCGTTGTTTGGCGACCGCTGAAAATACACTATAGTATATCTATATAGGAGATATATAGGGGGAGGAAAGAGCATAATTGTCAAACTCATGAGAGAGCAATTTTGGAAAAACTCTATTGTTCAATCATACAAATAATATTTCTCTCCATTTGCTGTCGCGTGCATCGTAGCACGATTTCATGATTGGATTTTTTTATCAAAATATAAAAAATACATGAAGGAGTAATCGAATTTAAAATACGTGCTATAATATGGCATAGTGAAATATTTTTTTTAAATATTTTTTTATATATAGAAGAATTATCGAGTAGGGAAAATATATTGTTCGTTTAGATATACATTACAGAGCATTCTATATATACCCACGGCTTTCGTTAACGCATCATTCAGTATTTATGCATATAATCTTATCTATAGTAAAGCGGCGGACCGATTCATCGAATTGTATCACTTGCGTCGCAACATCGCGCACTTCCCGAAGAAGAGATCACGCACTCACGCGCGTATCTATATATAATGAAAACACAACGCGATGGAAATCGTCAATTTTTAATAAAACGCCGCGACACATATCGCGAAATGCGGATGGCGCGGACGTGGAGTCGTTCGATCAATATCGAAAACGATATCAATATCGAGACGAGAGTCGTCGTCCTCGTTCGCGACGGCGTTTTCGACAGCGCTGTCAATTTTAACGTTTAATCGGATTTCGCGTACGACGCGACGTGCGAGCACGCGACGGAGGGAAAACGTATTTAATAATGATCTTTTCCGATCGGTGCGCGCAGGATAGATATATATCATGGATAAAAAGACCGCCCGCATATAATACTCGCCAAGATAAGACCGACGGAATCTCCGAAGACGCTCGGTGGCGGAGAAGGATTAGCCCGACACGGAACGGATTAAGTCGATCCGCCGAAAATCCGACGCGTCATGTATTTCCGGAAAATCGCGAGACGTGCGACGGAACGCGCGTGCATTTCCGGCTGACAAAAAGCGAACGTTCTTCCCTGTATCAGCCACGGTCGTCGACCTCTATCTCTTTCTCTCTCTCTCTCTCTCTCTCTCTCTCTCTCTCTCTCTCTCTCTCTCTCTCTCTCTCTCTCTCTCTCGTCGCGCGCGAGGCGCGGCATCTTCGTGCGTCACGAATGCGCGGCTTTTAGTCATAAAGTAATCCAAGGAGAGATTACACGGTGCTCTCTCGACAAACAGAAGTTAATTCAATTTCAGACACGTTTTTACGAACCCGGCGGGAACTTTGCGCGTAATTAAATTGGACGTGGTCACGGGAGAAGAAACACCCAGGCAGCCTACTCTCTCTCTCTCTCTCTCCTGCGAGTCTAGGATTCGCTTTGCAGAATGTAACCACATGTGTCACCGGTGGTGCAATGGTAGTTGAATGAAAGCAATTATGCAAACATGAATAGAATTTCGCGACGAATAATCGACTGTCGATTTCTGGATATATATAGCTATAACGTATCTGTCTCGCAAAATGCAGTTAAATATAACGCGTAGTTTATCTCGCACGCATCACAGTAGTCGAATAATTGGTAGCAGTTACACGAAACAATAGCCGAAAAACAACGTTTTGTAATTGATTGCCCCGCGGCATAACTGCGTGCAATCGTAATTATGTCGATGCGATATATCTCGCGCGCGTGCGCTGCATTACGCACGCGAAATTTATATTTTCGATAGTTATGCACGCGCGATCGGGTCGTCGGTCGTCGCTCGGCATGACTAAGAGAGAGAGAGAGAGAGAGAGAGAGAGAGAGAGAGAGAGAGAGAGAGAGAGAGAGAGAGAGAGAGAGAGAGAGAGAGAGAGAGAGAGAGAGAGAGAGAGAGAGTTCATCGATCCCGATTAAAGTTCAAAAACGTATGTCCCGAATTCACCGACGCGACCGCGCGAACGTAATAGCCCGGGGTATTTTCTGCCGTTAATGTACCCTGCAAACTCGGAATATATATTTCTAGGATGCTCTTTATCCGGCTGTGCGCGAGCGCGCCACGCTTTAGAGCACAAAGCGTTTTGCGGTTGTTGCAATTCAGTATTAACGACTTGTTAATGGCGCGGTTCGCGCGCGCGATGCGGCCGAAACAATTAGATATTTTACCGATGGCGCAATCAAAAGACAATGGAGAGAGAGGGAGGAGGGAGGGGAAAATTCTCGCTCGCAGATAAACTCGATTAATAATATCACGCTCGCTAAAAGACCGCTGACAGCGACGATTCCATTCGCGAGCGACAATCGACGATTTAATTGCCAAATCACGCGAGCTACGTATTTTTTCACCATACGTTTTCATAATATTACAAAAGCGTTGTAATTTTTTTTTGTGATCGTACGCTTGATTTTTTGCCCACCATATTAAAAAGAGACGACTATTTCCAGGGTTAAAAGCAATGATCTTCAATTATTTATACTAACTTTTATTTTCTATTATTTTTATATCGATAAGAGATCTTGCCCTATCATTCGCCATAATAAAGCTTTAATATTTAATAACTTTAAGAGTAAGAGGAGAGCAACAACTGAATGTCTCGAAATATTGAATTTTTCTTTTTTTTCGAGTCGGAGCAATGTCTCTCAAGAGACGCAATATTATGGCTTCCTTTGTCAAAATGGCGCATGCCTTGAGAATCAAAATGTTGTCGCGAAACCCGCAGGTAAGAAACTAAGTCAACAGTCTGACACGTCAAACAATACCCGCCGCTGTAAGCTGTCGCGCTGTAGCCGCCGTATTTACGGCGACAAGTATGTCTTTACAGCGTCGTTGCGCGCCGCCGTCGTTGCACCGCCCGCAACAATGCACTCGGCGAACTATACCCATACTGACACTGCTGCAACTGCAAGGACCATCGCTCGAGGCGAGGTGCAAAACCTTTTCTCCGTGAGCCGCGACGCGACGGTCTCGAAGCAACAAGTTTCGCGATCGAATTCGCCACGAGTTCTTCAACAAACGCGCTAATCAATAAATATATATAATACACCTGAATGTGTGAATTTTTTCGTGAAACCAAAGTCTTCGAGTTTCTGACAATCATTCTTCTTTTTATACAGATGCATTACAATGGATCTTATTGTTAAAGGACCCCGCACAAAATACATAGAATTTTGACTTTCAGGGGAATTGGCTGAATTTTTGATTTGCTGTAGTTTAAGACATTCTGATCAAAAGATGTAATAGTCTCAAAGCTAAATAATGGATAATTACTGAGTTACAAGCAGTCAAACAACTCCCAAAGTCCTAATTTTTCGTGTTTGGCTGTAAATCAGTAACTATTATTTAGCTTTGAGCTTATTACATTTTTTGTTCAGCAAGTCATAAGTTACAACGTGTGAGAAAATCAGCTGATTTTACTGGGATTCAATTTCATCTAGGATTTTATAAAGTTCAAAAATCCCGTACTAATCATATAAAATTGAATCTTACAAAGATCAGCTGGTTTTCTCATATGTTGTAGCTTATGATCTGCTGAACGAAAAAAATGTAATAGGCTCAAAGCTAAGTAATATATGGTTACTGATTTGCAGCCAGTCAAACACGAAAAACTCGCGCTCTGCGAGATGTTTGACTGGTTGTAACTCAGTCCATTATTTAGCTTTGAGGTTATTTTGCCTCGATATATTTTGATTGTACAATTAATTATTAAATAATTTTAATTATATTAAACATAATAGAATTAAATATAACATATATTATATATTAAATGTAACAATATTAAATTGTATAATTAATTATGAAATATATTTAATAATTTATATAATTATTTATTAAATATATTTTAAATTCTAAACGAGTAAAATGAGATGAAAAAAAGGACATTGAAATCGTGGCGAAACTAGATGGTTAAGAAAGTTATACGCGACGCGCACGCGATCATTTCAGGCTCCAAAGTGCATCGGAGGACTAACGCCACCGCCGCCGAGCAAGCTTAACGTCATTGGCCCACAAATGAACGAACTTCGGCGTATTCAACGATGTTCGCGAGTCCCGCGCGAGCTCAGCGATAATCCAAGGCTCGAACGCTAACTCAGACGTTCATAGCTCTATCTCTCCCTTTCTCTCTCTTTCTCGCTCTATTTGGCGCAAAACCATACCGCACACAACGCGTGTGCGCCACATCGTGGGATAACCAGCATTAATTCGCGTCCCCTCGGCGCCGAAACTTTCGGGCCAACCGGCCTCAAAGTCAACAAAACGATTCGCGCATTAGTAACGTTAATGTTCCAGCCACTAAGCTCGTAACGCGCGGCCCGACAAGAACAGCCGGTGAGACTCCTATCACGCGCGTGATTATTGTTACATGCGCGTGTATTAATGCGTCCGTTATTATGAATAGACGAGCGAACGAACGGTCCATCTGTCGCTCCCCATTAATTTCTGGATCTTGTTATTATCGTATAAAGAGCACCTTATGGCTCTTAAATGAAATTAATTTGAAAATCGTTCAAATATCTCTAAGGTATTATTATGGTATTATTATAGTATTTTGATGCATTTCATAACAAATGGAGAAGTATTTATTAAAATTGTGTCCATACATTTCTTTTGTCTATTGAGAAAAAATTATAATACGAAAATAACTTTTTTTTACTTTGCACTCTCTCGAATATATTGAATAATTACATAATTGCAATGCGTCAACGTCGCGTTTATATCTGACGACAATGAAAATGTTTAGAAACGACGATATAGCGAGGCGCCATTCTTGCAAACTCCGCACGATCATTTACCGAGAGCGGCGTTCCACATTCGTCATTATTACGGTTATCGTATGTTGCCGTATCTATTGTCATAATTAATTTGATCTGGACGTAATAGATAACCCCTCACTCGGTAATTTAATGGTAACGAGGGTCACGACAAAACAAAGAGTTATTCGCGATACGTCAAAATAAACTATTATGTCTGTCATTTATATCGCGAAACAATCTATAATATATGACGCAAAAAATAATGCCCCAGAAAATCTAAGTCAACATAATAACATTAAAGAAACAAAAGTTTTAATGTAAAGTATACAAATGTAAAGAAGCTCGATATAAGCTCCGAAAATAACAGGGCTCTTACATCTTTCATACATAAAGATTCCCTCTTCTTTTCGACGTTAAGATTTTACGCGATGCTGCGGAAGATCCACGAAGTATGGCAGGCGCGAGGCGAGAAATATTCGCATATACAATACGTGAAGAATATCAGAATCGAATCGCGCGAAACGCAATCGAGGAGAGTCTCGGCTCCTCGATACTCGAGAGCGGCCCGGTCTCTCTCTCTCTCTCTCTCGAGTTTCATTTCCTACGCGCGAAGAATCATCGTAAGAGAGCAACGTGGGAGGGAGAGATACAAATTCCCCCCATTTAAGTTTCAAATTAGATTTTTCCTCGGCAATCTCAGTCGTGCGCGCGCGCGCGCTCGGATTACATTCAGAGAGCCCCTTCGCTTTGATCGGACGGGCTGATCGATTTGGCATGGAATGCTCCACTTACTTTCTGTCGTTCGCTCGTAAGAATCGCTCTTTTCCTCCCCCCTTTCCCGCTCCTCTTTTCCTATCTGGACGAATCTCAACGATATTGTACAATTTACGTTATGACGAAAGTATGGGAAATCCACGCGAACTATACAGACGAACGAGGACAAAGCGGAGCGGGGGGAGAAGTTAACAGAGGAATATGGAACCGAAACGGTACGATGGGAAAAGTGCTTTATTACAAAGCCGATTGTAATGAAAGTTCCGGGAATGGGTCGCGTCCGACCGAGCTATAAAGAGCAAATTATACCTCGTTCTCCATGGGCTACCTTGTCAATATCGCGAGATAAAATCGCAATAAAGCGCGCTTATGCGCGAGCGTTAACCCGTCGCTCGATTTACTGCCGGCTCCTTCGTTTAGTAAATAACCGAGAGTGAAACACGAGTCGAGAGAGAGAGAAATAGAGAGAGAACACGAAAATTCCCGGAGTGGAGAAATGTTTGATCTGAGCGGACGCACTAGATAAGAAATGATTTCCTTACGTATTTACGTGTTTGTACGCAGCAGGGATGCGCTGCTTCTTTCGCGTTGAGAGTCGATTCGAAAACACGGGAATACGCGACGCGTATCCTTTCTGTAACAGCTGACATTGCATCTCGGAGTTCTTGTCAGTTATCTTTTTCCTCTCCAAAAAGATTTCTACGTGCTAAAAGATATTTGACTATCATTTTGTCTGTACATAGCTTCCATACGGTGCAGCATACAAATATCTAGAGCGAATATTTCCGAGTATTTACTTTCTGAACATTACAGATTACATATTATTTATATTTATTTATAATATTATTTATAATAATCGTGCTTTCGTTCACTGATAAGTTCTTTCTTTTTCTTTCATTTACGAATATTTCGGTTATGTATATTTAAATGTAATTAAAGGTACCCATTTTTCATTCAACATTCGCGGTTCTTGAAAAAAAAAAGAAGACAAAAGTACAATTAATTATCGCACCGGTCTCGAACAAAGCGCGCACTAAATTTCGCCGCGGTTTATCTCGCGAGAAAACGAGTCCTGATCTTTCTTTCTCTCTCACTCTCTCTTTTTCTCTCTCGAGAGACCCAGAAAAAGCGCATGCGTGAAATATGTTTATCGGGCACTTTCTTCCGTCGACATTTAAAAGACTCCCGCGTCGCATCGCGTCGTCCCTGTTGTCTTTATGCGCGCCGGAAGTTTCCCGGCGAGATAAAAACTTACCCGGGACCGTAACACGCTGGACGACGACGGCGGCGACGACGGCAAGCGTGTAATTATTTGTTGATGACGCATAAGCCCGCGATATTTTCCCGGCGGCAGGCAGAGCTCCCGGCATGCTGAAAACAGGAACCCGGGGTAGGTAGAGAGGCGAAACTTTCCGCGCCGCGTCGAGCATCGCATCGGTAAGAAACCGCCGTAGCATATGGCGCCAAGTTCGCTGTGACAGATGGCGGGCCAAAGTCTGGGATTTACAGCGAGCGCGTCAGCTGATGTCGCAATTATTTCTGCCGTCCAGTTTTGTACCCCCGTATCTGACCCGATTGCCGAGAGAGTCGCGTCGCGCGATTGATAATCCCAATTATATATCGCTCTCGACGGCGTTCTCTCTCTTTCTCTCTCTCTCTCTCTCTCTCGTCCGACGAACAACGGGAATAAATTGTGAAGTTTCCGGCGACGGGAAACGCGGCCTATTACAAACAAACACGAGTTTATTAACGAGATCCCTCCCTCCCTCCTGCTCTTGTCGGAAAATGGGACTATGCGGGCCCAGCTGTGGCGCTATAGTTACTTCAATAGCGAGTCTCTACGGAAGAAACAATAAAATAGCCATTTACGAAGAGCTATATATTATTTCATTTATATATGTATTTTATTTGAAACGTTTGAAAAGTTAAATGTTAAGTGCTTTCAAACACACATGTGTTTTTCTGTCTCTATCTCTCTGACCAATAAAGTTCCACGCGCGTATAAGTAATAGATGGTATTTTAGTGTGTGCTCATTTAATTTTACATGGATTGCTGGATATGACGACTCTCTAATTTTGCGCATATACAACAATTACTAACGTATCAAATATTGAACATTTACAAGTTGCTATATAAAGCTTAATTAAGCTTAATTAAGCTTAATTAAGTAATTAAAATTGACTAAATTAAACACGCAACGCTTGTGAAATATTTCGTATCAAACTTTTCAACCGCCTCCTTTGTATCTAATTAATACCATTTAACAAATTATAAATTCTGATACAGTACGAGCTTTTCATCATTGTTTAATCACACGCTTGGTTCCGTAATATGCAGTGAATTCAGATCGCCATTTTATTTCTTTTTTTTTTTTTTCGAATGTATACGATACGATGACAAAGTTCAACTGATCGAGTCACAAAAACTCATGTTAAACAGTTACCGTGATGCCCGCATATAGCGAGCTCATTGTAATTCGGAATGGGCCCCGAAACCGCAGCGTACGCATCGTTAAATTCGCCGTAAATCACATAAATATTTACTGCGCTAAAAATACGTACAATCCAGAGAAGGGGGGGAACGAATGAATTCAATGGGCGCGTGCATGCGGGCCTCGGAAATTCGTATAAACGCCCGATAATTAAGGGCTCGTATACACAACGACAAAGATTCTCTATTTCAAACGTACAAAGGTCGTGTTAAACGATGAGATATCCTCGAAAGCGATAATCACCATAATCTCTTTCGTCATTAGCATTGCTCTGTCCCTAGCCGAAAGCTAAAAATATTAACTGATCACCCCTTTGTCTTTGTCCCAGTGCCGGGGTTCGTAGTTAGGGTAGCTTATGTGGGTTAGGGTTAAGCAAAAGCCATAAAATCCAGCAGGGATATTTCAGCGGGGGTATATCACCGGTTAGGTTACCCTGTACCCTTCCGCCCCCTCCCCCTTCTATTCTTCACGATAGGGTGCGAATATTTAGGGTGCGCGCTCTCTCTCTATTCATTGTAATTTCTACGCACGTGGGAATTCGAGCGAGCCGCGTGTAAATACTATAGGCGGTGCAGTACGTTGCAATTGCACACGTTCAGTAAATACGGCGTCGTCCCCCGAGCGCTCTTTCTACCTCTTGAACGTTACGAGATTTCGGCCGGCGCTAATTAATACCCGCGCAAAAAACTTACCGGTCCCATCACGCCAAAACGGGACACGTTCGTCGCACGCTAATAAAACGCGCTAATAAAATCCCTTTACTCTCGCTGATCGTATGGTGATTTTACCGCCTACGCTCGAACGCTCAGATCACACTCGCGCGATTTGCAGAATGTAACCAAAACCGGATTTTACTTTAACAATTATCGACGGCGCAAAGTAAAAGCGTTTTTTGCGTGTGTGTTGGTTTTTCTTTCTGTTTATTCATTAAACTCTTCATCGTGCGCGTAATATGTATAACGTTTGTTATTTTTCTAGAGTTGTGTTGTATTTTTTAAAATTTCAGTGGACAATTTGATCAGCGATGCAGTAAGGCGGTAATTGGGAACATCAATATAACAGGGAAAACGATAAAAATGGAAAAATAATATTTAAAAAAAGGTCTTTTAAATATTTAAATAGCAGAAGGTGAGTTTTTCTATAGCTATAAAAAGGAGCTTATTTTTTTTCATTGTTATATAGAAACAATTTCATTTATCCGTCGAAACTTTTCGACGTAAACGCGCATTCGATTAAGCTGATTAGAGCGCGTCTCTTTCTCGTGAAATGACGTTCATTCAAAAATACCACACTCGTCCCCGAGAATTTAGAGGAAATACGGGCGTTTGCTATAGAATCAGATTAACTTGAATTAAATTGAATTATGCTAATCCATGTTCTCTCGGACGCATTCGCCGCGCGCAAACTCATGCGTACGATTATTATATCGGTGCGATTTCGCATACTGCTGTTGCTGGCTATTTAGCCGTCCGACGTGCTCGGAGCGAAATTAAATCGACCTTCCGCCCTCCGGGATGTTGGCGTATTTCATTTTGCTTCTCCTGCTCAATCGCGCTCTTCAAAGCGTCTAATGTACCATTGAGAGATACCGGATACTAAGAACTGCGCCCCCTCCGACAAAAACCTCCGCTCGATTAGCCATGTATTCGATAATCGAAAGAGGGATACCCATCCCCCGCGTATAAGGATGCCTTCAAACGAATCGGTGAGCGAGACAAGACACTGTTTCCACACGTTTACGCTCATTGGAGATGAATGGACGGCCATGGTCCATTTTCGACAATTGCGGTCTTAATTGGTCATCTATATACTGCAGGATATACTGTTTACGCGCTGTCTGACGGTTTTGTATTAACGGCGCGATCGTTTCACACCGCACAGCGCGTTGTTTACTCGCTGACGATCGACTGGCATATATTTTGCGATATCTATCCTGATACAGAGCTGGCACGAAACTAATCACGATTAACGCGATCAACGTCGCGAATTTTAGCCGAGAAAAAGGAATTATCGCTTGGTTGTTGCGGTCATTCTAAGCAATCAGTGTCTTTCACAATGTTAAACGGATCAATCTTCCACCTGCTAAGATCTAAATATATGTTTGCTATTTAATTTAAAAGAATTATACATCAAAGAATTATGCTTTTAATTTTAACGACAGATCTTTCATTGAACAAATCATCAATTTTCTCTCAATCATAACGTCGAGAGATTAGCGATTTTCGATTTAAAATAAAAATAAAAATTCATATAAAAAAAAAGCAATCGTAATTAATATTTAATCTAATTTTCGAAAAATATCTTTTGTAAAACCCAAATCTGTATTATTTGCCCATAGTATTTGCATTATGAACAATTCATCTGTGACAGATTTCAGCAGCGTTATTTTTTTATTGAATAAAACGTATTTGTATAGAACAATGATTGTGGAAATTTTTAATCTTCATCCGTTCTCCTACTCTGTCGCGCATCATCCCCCGTGTGACAAAAATTCGTCGAGTATATATTTGAAGGATTAACTCGCGGAAATTCGCCGGCTAAAACCACCGATTTTGCTTCGAATCCGTCCGCGGAAAATCGTTCCGGGTCGGGGGACATTGATTTTCCCCCCTGGGGGAAGGGGGAATATAAGGCACGAGCGAATCGCGTCCGTTTGACGAGAAAATCGCTTTCGGTTCCGACGCTTGTCTACACCCGTTCCTCCGTTCGTCTCACCGTCAACTTCGCGTGCGGCAAAATAATTTAAACTTTCGATAAACCGTCTCTGTAACCGAGTGCGTGAGAGAGGCATCTCGCTGGCTCGGGCGCGGAAGCTAATAAGAGAGTCGCGGTCTCGCGACAAGAGAAAGAGAAAGAGAGAGAGAGAGAGAGAGAGAGAGAGAGAGAGAGAGAGAGAGAGAGAGAGAGAGAGAGAGAGGCAGTCTGAAAATGAATTTCCGCCCGATACAGTCCCATCGTCGCGTGTTTAAGCGAAATACAAAATTAATAGCCCGTCTAGGACAACGACGCGGGCATCTCCTTCTCGCCTCGGCGCTCGTCCGTCTCTAAGGATAGGTAGATTTAAAGCACTTCGCGCTTAATTTCGCGCAGAATATCCCCGAAACTATGTATATCGCTCAGCGAGTTTCTTTGTCCAATTTAAAATTAACTCTTTTTTTCTTCCAAGAGAGAAATTGACGCATCGGTACTTTTCGTGATGTTGAAAATTGAAGAAGTTCGCGAAATCTTCAGCAAAGTGCAAGTTAAGTCGAATTCCCGAAAATAGCGTAAACAGGGGCACGCATTCGTAAGATGAATGTATCTTATTTAATCCGCGAAGAGAAAAACACGTAAATCGTACGTTGGAAGCGAGAAGAAAAGATCGGCCGGATTCTACTCTCGATCGATATTTTATCGGCGAAATATCGCTGTTGAACGCCGAGAATTGCATCGCTAGCCAGATCGAACGTTATTCGTGTCTCAGAAGTTAAGCCTTGGCATTGATTTGTCACCCATCGAAGAATCGGATCGATCGTAGACGAACGCAGAAGAGCACGTTGGTTAGATAGAATGTTACTTACATCGCGTGAAAAAAATTCGCATCCTTCGAACATCATTCACATATTACACATCGCGCTTTGTATTTTCAAAATGATGTATCTCGCAGAATAATTTCAGTTGTCTAGAATATGTCGCGGTAATCCATGTCGGAGGAAGGAAATCTCACGCTGGCAGTGTTAACAGATAATAATGCGCACCGATGGTACCATGGAAAATATATATAACTGCGCGAACCGCGACATGTAACGCAAGCCAAGAACTGGGCATCGGTTAAATGTGAGTTATCTCGGTAAACCACGAATGTCACTTTTGTTCCGCTCTTCTCTGCAAACTATAATATTTAATCACGCTATATTTAATTTAAACCACGCTTTTTATAATACCGTCGCGTATTTTTCTCTTATCGAGTCAAAAACCTTTATTCTTTTAAACGTTATATATTTTTATCCACATTTCATACTCGTGTGTGTCTGTATTTTTTTTAACAGCTATCATTTATAATTATTTTAACAATAATATAATAACAGGGAACCTATTAATAAATTATATTAAAAATATAATAGTTAAAAAAACGATCGAAAAAGAGATCTAATGCATAATAAAATCTTCTTTTACTCCATTCAAGTATTGATACCTTTATCTGCAAACGTCAGATATAAATAAAATCGAACATAATAAAAACGTCGATACGTTTCCGAGGCGAGGAAGAAACAATTTATTCCGGCAACGAGATCGTCCTCGAGTCCTACGGGAAGAGTTAACTCGTCTTCCAATTCGCCAGAGCGGCGTTATCCGCGCGAAACGGCTGCGTCGCGACGCCCGGCAACGAATTCACAATTACCGGGACCCTCGAGGAATCGCTACGTCGTCGGCAGACGACGCGGATACAAAAGACGGGAACTTGCGCGCGCGAGGAGGAACAACGAGAGAGCACCGGGTCGAGCTTGCGCGCACACTTAAGCGACGTTTAACTTTCCCCCTCTTGCGCCGCGCGGCCGAATGCACTTAATTAGGCGCAAAGAAGCGCCGACGAAGGGAGAGGCAGAATACACAACAATTAACTCGATTAATTCACCCGGCGTGCGAGTCGAAGACGGTTAGCTTAAATTCACCATCGTCTCTCTGTCTCTCTCTCTTTCTCGTACTCTTATCCGCTCGGCTTGTGCATGCGCACGCTGCTCGCATACTTACACACCAGGGTCGTTAAAGACGCGATACTTGGGGCGTCTGGATGCAGATGCGGTTTTACTCGCGAGATAAGATACCTAGTTAACGATACTCGCGATGGGTTGCATTTAGATGCGGTGCAACTGCTTGCGCGCGTGTTTACGGCGTCCATTTACAGATATCCGTGTATTTTCAATAAATATAAATAAAACTTTATTCTCTGTCCATATTATTTATGATATTAAACATAGCATCTTTAAGTGATCAGTGAAAATGTCATTGAATGTCAGTGATATTTCACTGTGTGCTTTCAATAAATATAATATTTATAATTAAAATCACTGTTAATCACAATATTAATATATTAATTCTATTTAAGATAATTCAATTATTATATAGTATATGAAAATAGCCCTTAGTATTAGCAATGTAAAAAGAATTTTCATCTATAATTGCGAAGATTATTTGACTATTATAAAGAAATATTCTAGGAATATCTAGATAAGATATATGCATCTAATTGCAAGCAATAAAAATTTGTTATTTCGGTAAACTATTTAGAATAATAGTAATTTTACATGATGATTATCATATTCCTCTAAAAAGAGACCGCAATATTATTCGCAATTCTATTTGAAATTTTCGTACTTGATATTTAATGACACCGACATACACTCATACGCATGCAACGATGTCGACGACGAACCCCAGTTTCGTGCTCTTTCAGCTAAGAATGGCGACAACGACAAGAGCCAGTGAGCACAATTAGCTCCCTCGGAGAGAGAGATACACCCGAGGTTGGTGTGGTGCGAGGCAACTCGCGAAGAAAGGAAACGGAATGACGAAAGAAAGTAGAGAATAGAGGGAGTACAAGAGGTGGAAAAATAAGGCGAGAAGAAGCGCGATGACAACGGTGCTCAAGTGAAGTCGGAGGTTTGGAAGAAAGGAGAGAAAAAAAAAGAGGAGAGGCAACTAAAGGGTGGATAAGGGAGCGAGGCGAAAGTGCACAAGAACGGAAGATGCGAGAGAGGCAATGGGCGGACGGAGGATTTTCCGACAGAGCCGATAAATAAAAAAGTTGGTAAGGTCGCAGGCGTTTTATATATATATATATATATATATATATATATATATATATATATAGATATATGAAAAAGATGCGGAAGAAAAGGCGAGAGCGGACAACAACGACTCTGGATACGGAGGACGAGAGTACGACGATGACGCGTCCGAATTCTTCGAGTTATGATATCGATAACTCCGTCCGTTGAGCGAGAAGATCGGGAGTTATATTTTCCATGCATCCTGCACACGGGGGGACGTACGGTATTTTCCCTTCGATTTTTATATCCCCCTTCAGACTCCTCTTGCACGAGGGTGTGTGCGACGCGGCGCATCGTCATATTTATAAAGGCACGCAGCATTCACCGGTGAGGGTCCTCTCGTGAAATTCCGACGGTCGTAGTAATGGTAGCGACGGCGGTTGGATGGTGTGCAGTCCTCTCTTTAACCGCGATCCCACCCCTTTTCCCCATCCACGTGTCGCGCCCTCCCGCATATTCATATTTTCCCCCCTACGGCTCTCTATCTATCTCCCGGTCCTACGTTTCGTTCCGTCGACTCTCGGAACACCGGCATGCATTACAAGGCATTACTCGCCGGACACGTGTAGCCGTTATTTATGTCGAATGCGCTCTCTCTCCCCCTCCCCCTCTCTCTTTCTCTGTTTCTCTTTATCTAGTATGCGTTCGTGTAAAGTGCACGAGGGTGTGTCAGAGCGAACTATAACACCGAGTGCTGCGCGAAGTATCGGTAAATGTTAGCTGGACGCACACTGATATCGACAGGATTGGCGCCGCGGATTTCATACGCTCTCGAGCGCTCTAACAATCGAACGAATGATTTAATCGAACGATGGCAGTTACCATATATTGACGCGGTTAATATTTTATTCCTTTCGAAATGTGTGCTGCCGTTCTGGCTGCTCACTTGGATAAAAATTGGAAGAACGGAATAAACGAAGAGGAAACGTCGCGTTCTTGTGGAAGCTGAGTTGATTTCATAAGGGAATTTCCATTTTACTTATATTTTTTTTTATCATATATTAATAATGTAATATATTTTTTATCTACACGTGGGTTAAAGGTTGGTATTTTGATTAAACGTTAATTCGCCAACAGAAAAGATGTATACAATATATGTCCCCTTCATTCAATTTTATACTACTTTGATTACATCTAGAGATTCGCAACTTTAATTACATCAACGTTTTTTCGCAGATGATAAAAAGCGTTATTAGTTGGTTGAAAGATGGAAATTGAAATTTTTCAACTGCCAGAAGTGTGACGTTACACGGAGAGGCTGCGCACGGAGTTGCTGCAATACTGTTTGCAGCAATAAACTTCTGAGTTGTAATTAACGGCGCTACCAACAATCGCGGAATAACTAATCCAGCGAATGCCCGCTCTCCGGTTTTACGATGTAAGTACTGTGTATGACATTTACGCTACCATCGTAGTTCTCGAAGTATCCCGCACATATGTGCGTAACCACAAACAATCTCGGCTACGAACATGTGGGACATCTTTGCGATAAACGAGCCACGTGGCCTTCTCCATAAAACAAAAAAAAACTTAAAAAGCACACAAAGTGTTCTTCCAAAATACCAGCGATACACGAATTTTTCGTGTCTCTCGATTTGTCAATGTCGATCGATTTAACTTATGTACCTCTATTCATCGAGGGTAGTTTCGGTCAAGGCTGTACCTGTATGGGAAACGAACGACGTTGATACGACCATTCAGCTACCATACCGTTGCTGCGTCGTAAATATGTCGCGCAATGGGGAACGCACACATTCTGCGAAACTTGCCGGGGAACCTTTCTGTCCGCCATAGAACGTCCGCCGTTGGCGGCCTTCGGGCTTTTAATGGTCTCTTGGACACGCGCTATTATCCGTCGCAGCAGTATGTATGTACACTTTTGCGCGACTCGTCGAAGCCACGCACTCTCGGACGCGATTGTCATTTAGCTAGACGCACTTATTAGCGACTCTCTAATCGATTCCTCGCGATAAAACGGTCGACCAATAGCGTTATCGATGAACGCGATATTCTTTTCCATTTTATGTTCTTAATAAAAGAACATGGATAGAAATTACGAGTCTGCTCGCTATCTGATTTGCCCGTATAATACTATACGATAGCGAAATTACGTAAATTATCAGATTTCAATATTAATAATGTGCATGGTATATATGTACATCGTGATAAATATTACAATCGATATTTCTCTATTTATGACTGTCGGCTGTCCGATACTAAATTTCACGAAATACGAGCGGCGGAAGAGCGCGTATACCATTTCTCGCCATCGCATCGTTCGGAGAACGGAAAAATTGGACGCTGCCGTTCTACTTGGTGTTCAATTTACGCCAGTCGGATGTAAATTGCACAGTTGTTGCGACGTGATTTTTTTTCGAGTTTGTTTTGTTCGGGACGGGAGTGCCCATTTGCGCTTCTACAAGATGTAAGAAGCAAACACGAGCTCTATGTAGAAAGAGAAAAAAAGATTGGCGTGTGAAAAACAGGAAAATTGCTTAATGAAGAGTTTGCCTTGAATCTACCGAATATAAATTGGACATTTAACAGCATCAACGAGGCTCAAAAAGCCCACCTATTCCGCGTTTTCTGCTTTGTTCAAAATAAGGCTCATGTTAATGCAACGTAATAAGGAAGTGCCTAAGTGCAGTAACATACTACTTTAAGTATCCATCGTCGGGATACTCGCTCGTCGGCAATCTCACTTTGTATATCCATCGCGCATACAAATTTAATATTAATGTTAAACTGACGAGGAGCCATGTCAAAAGTGTGTATACCATTTACATTTGTTAATATCAAGAGAGCCGTTTTCTTAACACGCCACCATCGTCGCCTCAATAAATAAAAAAATCGCGGGATGCAAGACTCATCGTGCAGCATTGCGCGATAATGGGAAGCGAATTAAGTTTTCACAGAATAGCGACGATGTTAAATATTAAATTACACGAAGCAATTTTGCTTTCTACCGCGGATCTACTAGGAGCGTCCGCAACGTGCGTATTTTATTCAGATTGAGACCAAACTTCGACGTAAATTGGCGCATAAGCGACTGACTTTTTTTTTCTCTTTCCTTTTCATACAACTATTAACACAGTTTCGTTCCGGAGAAGTAATTCGCGAATTCGAGTGCCGCGGAAAATTTTAAACAGAAACATTGTCGTACATCGAGACATTTAATTAAATTTCCGACAGGAGACGCTTCGCTCGAGAACAAACATTTTATAATTACTCTTTAATTCCAGTTTGCACACACCATTTAATCGAGAATTTTATACAATACGTGATACTCCGATGAAAAAACAGCGGACTTCCGCGTAGCATTTTATCGCTTGTTTGCGGATTAAAAATTAGCTTTATAATAAATAATAGCTGTAAATATCAAAATAATCCTCACGTGCCACGTGCAATTTTTCATTATACATTAAACGCACATTAAATTTTTTTTTATTATATGCATATATAAATATTGAAAACAAGCACTGCGATATAAATACCAATAATACAAAGTTTGGAATATTGGTTTTAAAATATCGTAGCATTGTTCTCAGTCGTACTGAATATTGATACCTCTGAATAAAAAGCTAAGTTTGCAATGTATTTCGCGGAAACGACTTTTGCGCTGTTTTTTACTTTCGAGTCTCGCTTTCGTTGTCAACTTTTATTCGTAACCGAGGACAGACTCATACAGACAAAGTGCAAAGCACAAAGTAAAGAGCCGCGAAGTCACTTCGCGGAATAGCACGCGGAAATAAAAAAAAAATATATATGTACCAGATGTCTCCTCATCTCAAAGTGAATGTTTTTCAGCATCCAATTCCCGGCCGCTTTCCTCTCGCCCGAAAGATAAAACCGAAACGGAATTAAATTAACTCGAAAATAATTTGTTCCGCGGCCACGTCACGGTAGGTTACAAGCGATATCGAGATCCTCGTCAGCTCGGGCGAATGCCCTAGGGAACCGCGCTCGAAAACCCAGGCTAGATGGAACCCCATAATGCGCCGCATTAACGAACCACTCCGCGTCTTCTCGTCGTGAGCGAGGGGTTCATCGCCGGGTCGTAAAACCATCAGACATCCGCGAGAAATATAGGGTGTCCGCAAGGCTACCGTGCAACCCCTATAGCGCGAGGCTATAGGTTGATTAAAGATAAATTCTTTTCATAAATTCGAGACTAGCGAGAGAGAAGGGAATATATATATATATATATATATATATATATATATATATATATATATATATACGTAAGGTAAAAATAAAGCACGGAAAGCTGGATATCCAGCGGATTTAAGTTATTAATGGCACATAGAGGAGTGTTCTTTTTATCGAACCTGCGATAAACATAAGCCGAGCTTCTCTTCGCGTATTATTGGCCTTCAATTCTCATAAACCTTTCGAATCCCTTCAGCACGAAGAGCGTCCGGTGGAAAGCAGATCCGGCGGAGCGCGATTTCAACGGTAAACGGATAGAAGAAGTTCCGTGTACACGAACAAATAAAAAGTATTTACGATCGTGTGCTGGAAACACATCCGGCGCGCGCGAAGCTGCGGGAGACACGAAAGGAGAGTTCGCCGAGCCGGCCAAGTAAGTTTCGCCTTCGACAACTTTTCCGCGCCGTCGGATGTTCCGAAACGACGGGGATATGACACGTATATGTACATACGTACCCGTGCTGCATATGTGTATTATATAAGGGGGCGGCGCCGTCGTGTTCGTCGGTCCCTAAATCGACGCGGCGATTCGGAAGGGCGCGACCCTCCTTTTTGTCGCGAGAAAAAAATAAGACGAGAACATGGCGAGGCAATTTTTTCGTAAAGCGCGAGGTCTTGGTTAGATTCATTCCGAGACGGAGAAATATAGTCGCGCGCACAAGAAACGAAATGATAAATAAAATTAACCTCTCTGCACTTTTGACCTCGTTTTTCCGCGAAAAATCCTGACGAAGAAAATCGCAGATATTGCGCGAAAGAGGTATCACATGTTTTCCCTCGTTATTGCGTTAGTATATCGTTTCGCGTCTTTGTGTGAACTTTCGACCTCCGAGACACACGGAATGCCATTCGACACCGCGACACGGAGAAGAAAAGAAACCGGGAGGCATTATTAAAAAGCGCCATACGTTCCTATTATTGCTGTACGACCCGCTGTGCTAGTGCGCGTGCGCAATAATTTCACGACAAAGAATAGAGCGCGGAAAAGTCGCCTCCTCTCGCGTCTTATTTTTTTTCACGAAAGATCATCCGTTTTCGGACCGTGCGCCATCAATCTCCGTGAACCCCGCGAATAACACGCGAGCTGGATTTCGGTGAAAGTAAGCTAGAGACCAACCCCCATGAATTAAGAGGGTGCAACGTAACGAAGGCTCTATCGTATATTACAAATAAATTACCGAAAAAAATTACGTATAAATTTAATCATATACTTTTAAGAAATCTGTGCGTCTAATTCCGCAATTAAATCGTTCAGCTCCAGTACTTTTATATACTATACAATTTTTTTCTTTTCAGGAATAATCTAGTAAATTATGTATGTATAGCATCAAGTTTTAGAAAGCTCGAAACGAGTTAATATATGGAAAAAAGCTGCGCGCACTATTATATTTATATAGAAATAAAAATAAAGTAAAAATATTTTTCGCAATATTTGCCTTTTTCAAACACACATGTATCTCTAATAAATCTAACAATAAATTAAATTGTATTTATCAAAATCTATTCATGGGAATAGAATGTAAACTCGAATGTTATCTCAGGATCAATTCAACATTCAATGCAATAAGGACCGATGTTGCGCGACGCAAAACGCGTATGCGATATCGCCCCATCGTCGCGGCAAACAGCTTCCGGATGTACGTACATACGTATATGTACTGATATTTCACACAGCAGTCGAATACACGTTCCGAGGCAGTTTTATCCCGCTCTGGTCGCGCCCGCCGTCGAAAATTCGGACGTGACTGCCAGACACGTAGGCTATTGATTGGCGGACACGACGTTGCGGTGCGGTGCGGTGCGATATTTCGCGTGCGGAGAATCACGGAGAGAGGGCGAGGTCTCGATTTGACCCTCGTATGATAATACGACGGCAGGTAATTTCCGGATCCCGATACACAGGGCAGAGTAATGGGAAAAACGGTAACCCTTCTGTCATATCCGTTATGGATTCATTCGATTCAGCCTCTCTCTCTGTGTTTGTATACCCCATTCTTGTCCAAATGCGTATAAATATATATCGCACTCATATATCGAAAGCGTTTTACACGTTTCACGGGCGTTAACCATTCATCGAGTGATTAAAGTATAATACGACGCGATCCGATGAGAAGACAATCCCTGTTTGATTATTAAAAACGATTAATCTTTATGTAGAATAAGGTCATTTGTAATTTTTGTATTTGATTCTTGTCAAAAAAATTCCAAATTCCAAAACTACTTAAGAAAATCCTCTACGTCGAAGTAAATATAATCTTCCATTTTGATCTTTCATATATACGATGATTTTCGTTAGAGAGATTCTAGGAAACTTTATGTATACCAAACTCGCGCCAAGTACCAAGTTTCTAACGTTTACGGATATCGTTTCGAGATTAATGCAACATTCTTCGAAGGAATTAACTGTAAAGTATTTTGCACCGCAAAAACATCAAACACGACGGCGGGTTAAACTCGGAGAGAAATTAACGCTTGAAACAGTTATACGCGTGTGCTCTCTCTCTCTCTCTCTCTGTCTCTCCTATCCTTTTCCACAGAGTGGCTCTGGTGGGTAATTTTTTAACGCTACGTATCCCACGAAACGTCGTGATGTCGTGCGGAAATTTCAAAAGCCATGCGACATGCGCATCCACCGCACGGCGACGCGTGCGTTTGTTGCGGTCCAATGAAAATCGCGTTGCACGGCAAACTCAAAACACACACCGTCCCTCGCCCAGCAGCCACGGGCGCGTTATCGGGAAAAACATAGGAAGTCCAGCGAGGGGAGGGAAATACGAGAAAAGAGGGATGCGAACTGAAAGGCAGAGAGAGGAAAACGGCAGACGGTCGACACAGCCGCGGGTTACGAAGGGGACAGAAAAGGAGAGAGGGGAAGGGGAATGGTTCCGCGATAAACAGAGGGGGGAAAGGGGGGGAGGAAGGAATACAAAAAGCACACGAGGGCAGGAAGGGCCTCGGGACCCTTCTTCCCTATACGCATACGTACAGGAGGGTAAAAAGAAGGGAAACGCCGGGAGGAAAGAAGACCGCGAGCGAGCGCGCACGATAGGGGGAGAGAAGAACACCGGCTTCAAAGAAGATAACGATCTTTGCTTACGTTAATTACCGTCTGACAAGGATGAACGACCGCCCACGGTATTTTCGCCCGCCGGTAAGATTCCCATCAAATTGATTGTCCCGAGGAAGAGGAGAGGCCCTGACTTCGGGCAATCATGGGTCGCGAGCGCGTCAAGTCGACCAACCGGTCGAGCGGGCTCTCTGATAAATCATCCCTGATAAGTGTACGTATTAATCCGCGACCGAGGAAGAGAGACGTGGAGGGAGAATGAGAGCGTAATTGCGAAGTGCGGTAATAGTAAAATAGGACGGTAAATCAGAAGTTGCGAGAGATCGTCTTGGGAATAGCTATAGAGACCGGACCGGATATCTCTCGTGCGCGTCAGGACCGATAGATCGCTTCGACCAGAGTTTCGAGATGGATGTAAGATAAGTCGGTCGAGTAGCTGGAAGCTTCTCCGACTGTTGCCTCGAAAATGGCACGGTAAGTCGCAAAGTCGAGCAAAATGTTCGCCAACGGCGTGAATATTAGATAAAACTGTCAATATCCTCCCTCAATGTTCATTATTTTGTAGAATAAATTGATATAATAATCTGATTTTTTATACACATAAAATTAAATCACATCGCAGAAAATTAAATTACATTAAATCTTGATTCTAAAAAACAATGCATATCTTTGATTGATAACGATTAATCAGTAATCAAAAGATAGATCTCGTAGATTAAAAACGCAGAGCATATTTATAAAATATTTTATTATATACAGTATATTTACTCGCCTTATAAAATTCATAATTTATCAGAATTTATTAAAAAAGCTTTAAATATTTGACTACATTGATATAATCATATCTATGAGCAAATAGACGGATTATCTCTTATGCATTATTTTAATTTATAACGAATTTGCGCGGATAAACAATAAATTATGAAACTAAACTGTTACGAAAAGATACGTCAACGATATTTTTTTAGCTTACTCGGCGCGCCACCAAGAATTAGATTACTTCAAATTAATATAAATAAATTGCTGTCGCGCGGCGCGACGCTCGGGTGCAAAGCTTTCGCAAAATAAAAGACAACCGTGACGAGAAAACCGTAATAGCTCGCGGTTGAGTTATTCTATAGTTGAATATGACAAGGCTGCTCCGGACAGCAGCCGAAGGGTAGGAATGGGGGAAAGGGCAACTGGTGAGATAAAATGGCTTGCTTGAAAAAAAAAAAAAAAAAGAGAAGAGAGAAAGAATGAAACTGGGTCGATCGAACGAGCCATTGGCTTTTGTAAATAATATCGGGGGGGCCGCAAAAGTTCCGGTCTTGCTTCTAATAGGCAAATAGTTGCAAATAGTTTGTAATTACTTCGACCGGACCGTTTCGTGCGACGATAATCAAATTGTAAAACTCTTAATTGTGTCGCTACAAGTAAACTTTACAGCTCTCCGGCCGGTCTCCTTTCCGTCCCTTATCTCAAACTGGAATTCTATACGGAGCTAACTAAATTATGATAAATTTTTAATGGGACCCTCCTCTCCTCACGATACGTAAACGCGCGCGCAAATGAACGAAGAGGATGACGGTCGGTATGCTTGTAAGAATAAGAGATATACCATTATGCGAACAATTTCTCCGACTGCAACTGCAACAGCAGCAGCAGCAGCAGCTCTCGTGAGGTATTTACTGCGATGCGCCGCGCGGCAACGAACGGTATCTATGGAGGAGGGTATATAGTAACTGTTACAACCTCGTAGCGAATACAATAACGAGGAAATGCTTAGCCGCGAAACAAAGACGCTCGGTGTTACTACAAATTATCCGCCCGAAGCGCGCGTCGAGAAAAGAAGCATCGCAGTTATACGGCGTCTACAATGCCAATGGTATACGGCTGCCGGTGATTTCTGTATGTACACAACGTGATTTTTCCATGCAACGCATTTCTTGTACATTGAAAATGAGAAACGAAAATATTACGAAAAAAACACGACGCCGGATTCGCATGATGCAGATTTTCATGTCAAGAAACTAAGAAAATATTTAGCGTACGCTTCGAAGAAAGAAATATTTTATTTTATACGCGAATAATGCTAAATCTTTTTCTCTTTAAATAAAATCGATAAATAAATATCTGCAGATTTTATTAACCAGATATAGGTAATGCAAATTTGCATAGGAAGGAAATTTTGCCCGTTAAATTAATTAAAAATTGAGACTGCGTCGCGCTCGAAATATTATCCGCGAAATTATACGGTTGTGAATTTATTTCCAAGTGTAGCAGAGGTGAATCGAACACCTACTTATTTATGAGCACGTTCGATACTTTCCACCTTATCGGCAAATCATCTTATACCCGGCAGTTCCACGACGCAGGTGTAGCTCGGTAATGATCGGCACCATTTCCGTAACCGCAGCGTTTCCTCTTTCCTCTCGTTGTTGGCGAGAAGTTTGTCTCAGCCTTCCTTTTGCGGTAATCGCTGGACATTTACGCAAATATGCCGCGTTAACTTTTCTCGGCCTTTCAATCTTACTTCTTTATTTTGTATTCTCCCATCAGATATACGATGCATTCTTTCTTACGTCAATATTGCAAGTTTCTTATACACAATCCCGTATATACAATCTTCAGACAAATAATATTCATAATCACGACCATTTTTAATATTAATTGTAACTATTTGTTGATAAATTAAATACGATGTTTCAGATAAAACTTTATCTCACGCGAAGAATCTGATGGCCAACTAAAATATGATATTATATGCGACGCTGTGTAGAAATGAGAATACTTTGTCTGTGCAGATCTTAGCGGGCTTCTTCAAGCTTTCTTCCGCAGCTTTCGTGATCTTACAAATATGTCGCGTTAACTTCTCAACCACGTCCTACATCGCGCTCTTTGTCTCTGTCTGAGAGCGGAGTTTCTGTGTGGCATCAGCAACAACCGCAGGAACGAACAAAGGAACGAAACCGTAAAACCCCTATGCACACACAAATGGCGGCTTCACAATCTACGACGGATCTTGAAAGAGAAGAGGGAGAGCAAGAAACGAAGGCCGGAAGTGACGTCAGAGATCGGCGGAACACGAACGGTTGTGAATACAGGGAGAAAACGGACCTTCAGGCTACACAAAACATTCGCGCTGATTCAAAGCAAAACACGACGAGAGTAAATCTGAGGGGAAAAATATCGATGTCTATCGTTTGACGTTTTCGGATCGATTCGATAAAACATTTAACCGCACGAATACGACAGCAAAGCTATTTCATTCAAATGTGAACGAGTTCAAGGATATATTTCTCTCGTCACAGAATATTATAAACCCATAATAAAAATCCTAGAAATCTATCCAATATTTAGAAAAGATTATCTCATAATAAATACAATACTCCAACAATTGTCTATTTTATATTTAACAATAAAACACAATTAATTTTTTGTTATAAAACGCTAATATATATTTTCCAAAAATGTCCCTTTTTTCTAAGTTATTCCATCGATCCTATGAATACAAAAATAAGAAAATTGAAATAAATAATATACCTTAACGATAAATTTATTAAAGGCACAATCGCTAGACGTTAAACGTTTCGAATAACCAAAAAGTGAGCTCGATTATTAAAATAGACGGCGAAATTTACATAATTGCAAAATGAAGATCGTGTTTGTCAAGCACAAGATTAATTTACCGCAATTAAGGTGTTTGCCGTCTCCATTATCAGCTGTGGAAATGGAAATAACGTGCATGATACCGCGCCTGTGTGTGTGAATCACACAAAAATCACGTTCGATAATCTTGTAATCAAGCGAACTTCGAGAGAGAGAGAGAGAGACAGAGACAGAGAGAAAGCGAGAGCGAACCTAATTACCGACGCAAGGCGGAAGATATTAGGAACGCGTAATTACGCGCGCACGATAGCCCTCCGCATCGCGACGCGTTATCTCGCAGTCGTGATTAATAGACACGAGCGGACACGATAAGCGGTGTGCCCTTTCTCCCCCGTCGTGTAACGACATTCTTTCAATTTCGAGTCAATTACCTCGTCTCTCGCGCCACGAAACCAACGCGCGCGTAATCTCGGAAAATCGTTTACATCGTAAAACGCCGACTTTTATGAACGTGGCGAAATGCGCTATAATCAGGTATCCGCGTAGGTCCGGGGGTTGAATGTAACGTTAGGTTGTTCGGTGTGCAACGCGCACACTTTTCTTCCGTATTTTCAGCCTAATGTCCTCTCCAGAAGAAGGCACGGAATGATTCGCGTTTACATAATCCTCCTATTCGCCGGAAGAGCGAAGAACGAAAATAGAATGCTCGTGAAAAGGGTGTATATACTGATGGAAATCTCTTCCGGAATTCATACAATGCGCGAGCATGATAATTTCGTGATATGATATGTATATACAGGGTGTCCGATAACTCGCGAACCACCTTTCGTGGGCAGGTAGAGCATGTTAAACTGAATAGAAAAGTCCTGTACCATTTTGCGATTTTCTCAATAATTAATGAGAAATAAATTAAAGAAGATTAGCCAATTCGCGCGACGATATAAGCGCGCAGCGAGAAAAAACAGCCCAGTTTTATGTTGTTACTAAGCATGCGGCAAAAAGAAACAGTGTAATGTTACACGGTTGCTAGGCACACGATGAAGCGGGGAGGAGCGCTTTACAAAAGACAAAACTACATACGAGTAGCGCTAACGCTGGACCCCCGAGTGGACTGTCTCTTCTCGCCGCGCGCTTATCATCGCGCGAATTGGCTGATTTTCTTTAATTTATTTCTCATTAATTATTGAGACAATCGCAAAATGGTACAGGACTTTTCTATTCAGTTTAACATGCTCTACCTGTCCACGAAAGATGGTTCGCGAGTTATCGGACACCCTGTATAGTAGGTAGAATCGCAATTTATTCCAAATTTAAACGATATCGATACGCGCGATAATTATGTCATAACGTCGACTCTACAATTGTTAAATTACGCAACAATTCATCGGCGAGAATGCTAATGTTTCGATGAAATTTTTATTCGTATCGCATCATGTTCTATCAGCTGTAAATTAGCTAAATTGACGAGTACAATTGACCAAAGAGAAATTTATATCAATTTGAATTGTAACAAATAAACTTTCAACGCGTCGCGCTAAACTAAATAGATATACGCAAAAGGCTGTCGCAGAGTATTTTATATTCCCCCAAGTTTATTTAAAATTAAAACTGAAAGAGAGGCAAACGCGTTTTTATCTTCCAACATTAATCAATTTCACCGTTATCGCATCTCGATATATATTCGCACCATATACATATATTCACACACGTTCCTTAATTCCGATCCCCTATAATCAAGGGAACAGAGTAGTACGATAGTAGCGAGACACACACACACACTATATATGTATATTATAGTCGTCGCACGAGCACCTGTATATACGCCAACGACCCCGGCATGTACGCTTCCGTCACGCGCGTGTAGTACGTTTCCAGACTAGGGGGTTTGCGCCCTGGCCTGTGCCTGGCGAAGGTATCTCGATGATAATCGCGCGCCGGGTGAGTCCAGGGCGGACGATAAAATCCACCGCCTAATGCATGACCGGACGGTTATCCGCACGGCCGGAATTACCGGGGAGCACGCACTGACAGTGACACTGTCGCGCCCACGGAAAGCACGCGGAATTTAATAACCGGACACGCCACTTCGACCACCTCTCGAACGAGAGAGGCCGGTTCGTATTAATTGCGATTAGGGAGGCGACAGACAGTGACACGTAACTCGAAGAAAGTAATAACCTAATGAGCGCTGTGCATGCGTCGCGGGAAATCCGCACCGAGTGTCGTCTCCCGGGAGTCGGCGGAAGGATTATTATTACGGATGATAATTACCGAAAGTCAGAGAGAGAGTCGGGCGTGTCGCGATGACACGCTCGAGCCTTATTGATACAAGCTATAATTAGCGATTTGACTTTTAGATGAATAATGCTCCGAGATAATAATGAGTGATGCATCACATGTCAGTTAGATGTAATTAAAATGTTTCGAGCGGCTATATTTGTACGTTTGCATGCCAATATTTCTCTAATTAATTATACCTATATATGTAAAAATAGAAAATGAGCTCGTAGAAGATCGATGTTATTAAAAGTTATATTTGCAAAAAATTAAATTTTTTGTGATCATAATGTGTACATAATAAATGTACAATTTACATCCTGCGTTACTCATCGAAAATTTTATGATTTATTTTCAGTGTAAACAGAAAAGAAAATAAAAGCATAAAGTAGATAATTTTAAAAGATCTTGTAGAATATTTTACGACTATAGTGATTACAATTTTAAACATGTTACCATTTTACACATTATTACACTAATAAATGCTAAACGTTATAACGACTATAATATAGATAAATCTTTTTATACGACTTTACAACAAGATTACAACGTGTTTATTTGTTTTATGCTTTAAATGCAACAAGAAATTATACGTAATTATACAATTTCTCTCTAAATATTGATAGCAATATAATTTCTCAAAAGCGAGAGTACTAACTTCTCCGATGTAAACGATGCAACTTTTATCGAGCGACACGACGCGATGTTTAATGCGAGAGCAATGGACGTGCACAAATGGAATTAATGCACAAATTAAAATTATATTTCAGATATCTTATACATTTAACAAAAGAGAACAAAACCAAAATCACGCCAAAACATAATTATGCAATAATATTGCAGAAAGATAATTATGAACGAATTAAACAAATGAAATACGAGGCAACATCTGTAATGAATTTTAAATAACTGAACTATATATTGGACCAATAATCAATAGAACGATACGCGTCACATAAATAGCGAATATTTCAACGTAAAATCGAAACTGGTTAGTTATCCTTTCTCTCTGAAAAATCTGTACAGTGACATTATTTGCACCGCGTTTTTTTTTCTTTTTTTTTTTTATTTGAACAGATAGACGACCAATGCACATATCTCGTTTATGATACGTTAGAGTTATCAAGCTTAAAGTTCAATGGTCACAATAGTACAATCAAATATTGAATATGGATCATTTCATACAAGCTATATAATCTCATTAAATGCTATACAATTAAACTGATAATATCATGACATGACGAGAGGAATAATTGATCTCTAGTAACATTTTTATGAAAAATTCGCTCATGTATTTATAATCTGGAGTACATTTTCGTGTTTTTTTTCCATTCTTTCATTTATCCTTATATCGGATATCCGTAATAATCATTTGCTCGTTCGTAAATCCGACTGCGATGTATTACCAGCAACTAATCATGTTACCGGCAACAAGCAATTTTATAGTCCCCGCGTATCGCGTCGCGAACAAATAACCATGGAAGAACGCGCGATAATTGGAACGGTATAGTCGCGCCGGTCAACTCGCATCATAACAAATTCATGTCGCGTTTCCGCCAGAATGACGGAGTAAGTTGCAGGGGAAGGCACGCGCGCGATTTATACGCGAAGTATCCGCGAAATTATTAATGCACGTCGCGCTACGACGCCGACGAGAGATCGTGTGTACTCTTTTTATCGAGCGGTTTATTCAGGTAAATAACCCGGCAAACTCCCTTCGGGAAAGAAAAGAGAGAAAGCGAAGATAGAGAGACTGGCGAGAGAGAGAGTGTGCTTAGACCATCGATGCAGATCGACGCTGCCTGCGAACTTTCGATAAGGGTGCCGAAGACCCGCCGTGGCCAAAGGACGTATTTTCTTCCGCCCTTTGCATTTCATCCCCATCGAGAGGCGATATTTGAACTAGTCTTGGAATATTCAGCGAAATAAACGAAAAAACGGCCACATCCCTAACATCTTTATTTGACGCTTCTATGATTTTCGTTTTGTTTGCTCTATGGAATCTATTGTCTTTTCAAAAAAATAAAGAAAAGTCATGCATACCGCATATTGAAGATATTGCTTTACATAGTGCTTTATACGATCTATTATTATATACGATACTATATACTTACTACACTTGATGCACAATCATATTATGTTACAGATATACGATGAAATTAATAATATGATAATTTACATGTTTTGTAGCAAAGATATTAGTTTCATTCAGAATTCTTGAATCCTATTTAGCCGTGGATCGATTTTCAGATTGCGGAATTAATTTTGAGCCGATTTTTGAAACTGATTTTATTTTGCAATATGCGCCATCATCGCGATGGCGATTTTGCAAAGGCAATTCCGCTAGGCGGTATATCGATCGGTCGCACGGCGCCATCTTTCATTCAGGAGGAACCGAGCAAAAGTCAATACACGCTGTCGCCGATACGGCTCACAACCGCTCGCCAGGAAAATCACATTAGCGATGTTTCGGTAATCGCTTTTATATCCGGTGCGCCGTGATTGACGGCGTCGACGGAATCCGCTTTCATGCCGTGTCGTATCACCGCGGGGATCCGTTCTCCCGGAGGAAAAATCTGGGATCGCGTCATTCTGTGGACAATACTGGTCGAATGCCTTGTCCGTCGTATCGGTTTATAACAGGAAGAATTAGAAGAGCAGCGCGCGCCTCGATCGATGGGGCTACTACATTGACGCGATTGTGCATTTTTTAATAGAGCTTCCCGACGTCAAACGATTTGACGTATTTTAACTATGGTCGAATAATGTTTCAAAATTGTGATATATATATATATAACGTTAGGATATTCCGGCCACACATTCAACTTGTGATCTAAATTGAGGCTTCGCGATATTATTTTGAAATTATTTCTGCCCTATTGCATATAAAATTATAAAAGTTTAGTTACAAAAATAGAAATATATATTATTATCATATATACTCCATTATTATATATTACGTACATAAAATGTTTTATTTTGTTACAGAAACGTGTGTTAAAACGAACGATATATTAAAATTATATTAGTTATGCGTAACACACATTTATCGCGAATATCATACTGATTTTTCAATTCTGCAGCTGCAAAACACATTCTTCTATATTCATATGCGTATTTCATGCACGAGAGGCGCGCTTTTAACAATTCCGCGTGATTCTCGCGCCTCTATTCCGCTTTCGTCTCACTTCATCGTTCGTCTATCCGCGTTTGCAATATGATCTTTGGTATGTATATACAATTCAACCGTCGCATGACGCGTAATTGAAGCGCGACTGATATCCACGCGGAAAAGAGAGCGTCGCTCGCGAAAATCATATTACCGAGGTTTCAACAATCGCGCAATTTTTTTGTCCGCTCCTCGCAATTGACGGCGCCGCTGCAATCAGTATCCGTGGCCTTTCGGTCTGTCGCCGAAGATACTATGATACACGAGACAAAAATTGGAGTATAGGCTAACGGACGGTTCCGAACGATCGTGATTAAAATGTCCCAATCCCTATATCAGCCCCATCTTTTCGACAATTCATTCATTCTCTGTATTGTGAGACACATGCATATAAAAATGTCTTTAACATAATTAATAAGATTATACTGTTGTGAATTTATAATTCTTTCATTAATTATACACGCGATTCAAAAATTGTCAATATTCCTTCATATTGAAAATCAATATTTTTATTTTTGCCTTTTGCTTTTATTTGAATGAGAGGACGCCGCGCAGTTTTTCGAATAACCCAATATAAATACAAAAATGAGGTTCATTATTATTAGTATTAATTTAGCGAACAGACTCGATTGATCGCACGTCGGGTGAAAAATAACAACGAGCATTCTATATAAAGTATATATGTATATCGGAGGAAAAAAGTAAACCATTGAAATAAATAACGGTCCGTTTAACGATCGCGATGGTCCAGTTAATAGCAATAGCCATTGGAAGCTCGACATCTCAAGCTTTCAAAATACGACGATAGAATCATATAAACGAATCTTTATGGACAATAGAAAGTATCGCGGTCGACAGAGGAGAACGAATGCCTTATCGACTCTCTGCCCTTCTTGTTGTCTCGGATCTGCCATTGACATGCGACCAGAACTGCAAGTAACGTGCATATCGGGGTAACTGAATGGCAACGGAAGGAAATCACATTAGTGAAGTTTCGGTAATCCCTTTTATGTCCATTGACTGTGATTGACGCTGTCGGCGATCGACCTTTTTCGTGTCACCGGTCGGTGGTCGGTGCTCCGGATCGAGGGGTGAAAAAAAAAAAAAAAAATTAGACAGACCCCGGTCGACTAGTTTTTCACCGAGCTCGCTCGTTAATTCGCTCGTTCGCGGTGAAACAGCCGCGACAAAACAAACGCGATTAAAGCGTCATTGCGCCACGCGCGCGATGTAAATTCATATTTACCTACAAATATAACACGCGAGCACTGGACATTTATCTATCCGCACGGGTATATCAAGCGAGAAGCTGGTCATTATATCCGATAATATAACTCGCTGCTACCTAAATTAGTATATTTCAGAGCTTTGGAACAACTAATATCGCTTTAAAATACAGGGAAATATCTGTCCAAATGTGGAACGTACGCAATTAAATTTACCACCCTTATTTCAATTAGGTATTATATAATTATAATATCAATATATATATATATTTTAAAATTATATATATATAATTTTAAAATAGACAAATAAATGAAATATTTTAAAATTTTGGAAAATCTTGAAAAATTCAAGAAAACAGCATTTATTATGAAAAATCCTTTCTTACAGATATTATTCTTCTTTAGGAGGGAATCAGTGAATATTGATCCTGAAAAATTTCGAATACTTTTTCATAATTTACGACAGGATATGTACGATATATCGCGTCAGTATAAAACAAAGCATTACGTGTAACCAGTTTGTCACGATTAAACAAATCCGGTGTGTAGAATCGAGAACCGAGCATGTAACGTTCCGCGAGGGGCTCACGAAGTGCTTAAAGGTTAACGAGGTAGCGTATCCACTTTATTTTTCCACTTCCTTTTACACGTATCCGTTGTATTACCGGCGGCCATTGCACGACCGGCCGGACCTCGTGTATACCTAGGCGAGTCGACGTGCCTCGAAATCAAACACTGGAAAAACACGTCAGCAAACTTTCGATAATCGCTTTTACGCGTCGATCGATTGTGATTCGCGTCCCGGCCTCAAGTGCGGTGTAGCGGTTCTCTCAACTTCTTTTTCGCATCGGCTTATGAGAGGACCGGTCAACAAGAAATGTCGGTCGACGACGACGACGACAACGATCGAATGTCGGAAACGATCCGACCGATATCTTTGTGGGTTACGCTTTCGCGCCGATCGATAACTATAGGTAACGAGAAATCGCCACCCTTGACACGACGACGACAGCGATTGGTTCTTATCATGCTCTTTATTCCGGATTAAGGCATGTATCGAAAATTAAAATCGCGCGCTGACATTCACGTCGATCCGAGAAAAAGTAAAAAATTAACGCGCAGTGAAAATGCGCATCGCACGAAAAATGCAAACGTCGCGACTACGAAAAAATAGATCGCGCCGGCTCACGCAACGCTTCAATTGCTTGAATAATGTAGCTATTAAAATTAGTGTGTTTTTAAAGCAGAGAACTTTAACGCAGAAGGATAGAAAGAGAAGAGAGAGAGAGAGACGAGGCGCTAATCCTTCCCTCTGTTTTTCGAAGCGAATATAATCGTCGCTGTGTGCATTCAGCCAACCAAACTGTCGAGCACGCGCGCAGTCGGATCTGCTTTTACCGCCGCGGCGCAACCAAGAAATAATTAAATGCGATTTACTTTGGCCTCTATATAAACGCGCCTTTGCGTGGCGATCAATTTTTCAAGAGATGTTCTAGCCCGCAGCCCCGTCTATTTCATCATTCGGGCTCTATTCATCGGGCGCTGTTATAATATCGTTGCACGCCACTGCAACTTTTCGTGTCCTATGAAATCCCAAGTTTAAGAAATTCGACCTGTTGTTAAATTTGAGCAATTCTCCTTTGATAAAAATGTCCCGTTGCAACAAAAGTTTGTGGGTTAAAAACGATTGAAAATAACTGTCTTTATCGCGATGTAAGCTTCTAGGTTGCAGCTATTTAAATAATATCAATTTCAGTTTCTACTTTAAACCGCTGTTGATCAACGTATAAACGCAACGCTCAAATCGAAATGATTAAAATCTCTACTATTTTCTGACATTAAATCACCGAGTCTTCCTCTTTTGCAAAAGAGAAGAATTTTAATTAGCTTCAATAATTAGCGAATAACAGAGAAAATTATTGAAACTTAAATTATATAAATAAGAGCATCGCGCTCAAACGACCAGTTTGATTATTAAAATATATGTATAATCAAATATACACGAAATCTCCTTTAAGAAAAAAATAGATTTAAAATTGGTTAAAAGAATTTATATCAGAATCGGCAGTTTTAGAACACTTTATATATTAACAAGTTCTGTCGATGCACTGAACGTCTTACTCCTTCCCAATGACGTCGCCTTAAACGAGCGTCGCGTTTCTCGCCCGAGAGAGAACTCGGTCAGTGGCTGGTTGCAATCGGATGTCAATGGCGATTTTTGCGGCAGTGATATACGGGATGACCTCGATATTCCGGACTGCGCCCGGCTGGAAAAACAGGCTTTTCACGTAATGGGGAACCCGAGGAGTTCAATTAAATACCGATCGGAGAGCGCCGTGCTCCAAAGTCGACATAACAAGGGTCAAGGAGCAAGGATACGACAGAAAAGCCGGAAGAAATATATAACGTGGGACACACGCTATCGGAAAATGCCATAACCGAAGGAAATGAGTGTAGAATTTCAGACGAAAATCGATAATCTGACTCGAGTAGATTTATCACCGCGTAAAACGACAGCCTAAAATAAACGTTATTAGCATCGACTCATACGTCATCTAAAAGACAATCGCGATACGTCACATTATCGCGAATGGAGTAATCAGATTTCAGGGAATTCTTCGTATATATATAACTTTTTTTTACAATTATATAATTCTACACAACTAAATGATTAGAATTATTGTTTTTTACATTAAATATTGATCAAATATGATTCAATATGCACATTTTCTGGTCAATTAATTGCAGAGAGTGCGCAGAATACTCCTAGGCAGGTGTATCTATATATACCTGGGGAGTATATATTAAAATGTATATTTAATTTAATTTTCGAGCGTTTAGCGCTCGACCGTTCGCTTCTCAGCACTCGAGCCAATTTTAAATCCGGCTCTTCAAATGCACCGCTGCGCGTTTAACGCGGTCGTGCACCTCGTGGGGCGAGTTTTACTATATCCGCGCAATGCCGGCTACTGACGTGCAGTGGAAGTGCAGGTGACACGTGTACGGCCGGCGATGGTGGTGGCAGCGGCGGTGGCTAGCCACCACGATGCGGAGTGTGAATATGTGTGTATGTGTGTATGTTTGCGCGTGTATGTGTATGCGTTCGCGCGCACAATCGGACACCTGTGCGGTCGCACAGAAAATGACCGTAATTCGAGTCATTATTCTAGAACTAAAAAAGGAACCTCTATCTCTCTGTTTCTCTTTCTCTTTCTCGCCGACCGAGAGACGGTCCCGACACTTCCGGTTGCGGCGAGCTTTCCGCTCCGCTGCCTGATCGCGCGCACGGACGGGACGGAATGAATTGGAGATCGATGCTTTTTCACGAGGGCTTTCCGGGGGATTAGGTGGTTTCTGCTGACTGGGACTCGAGATCCTCGGGCGATAACGAAGGATCGAATGTATTTAGGTCGACGGGGTAACGCGGCTTGCTTTCAAGATGAATGGCCCGAGGTGAAACTAATAAGAAAGTTTATCATAGTTTTATCTTCGCGAAAGATATAATCAAGAAAAATATTTTTACGATATAGTTTCGCGAGAAAGATGGTATAACATTAATTTTTATTCCGTAAAGCAACAACGTGTCTGTTGATTTTTAGAGGACAATTTTCATCGTATTTACACATCAGTGAAATTATATCTATTTCGTATTTCATAAAATTATATCTAACCAAATTATAAAATTAACTTTTGCAATTATGTGAGTTAGATAATTTTGAAATATCTTTGGGACGATATTATATGAGAGATATATTATGTTGCGTAATATTTTATATCATTATTATTAGAAATAGTTTGATGTATATCCAACAAGGATAATAATTGAAATTATTATAATTATGAACATTAAATTGAATAAAATTGAACAATGTATAAATTACATCTCACGATATATTATATGCATGCCTAATAGAACGAAGGAATTTAATACAACGGATACTCGTAATATTTCGTAAAAAGAAATTTCCACTTTTCGATCTTCTTAACAAAACGATATCTCCTTCCTTAATCCAACATCGTATCGTCTTTTTCGAAGAGTTTCCAATATTCCTCGCTAATCTCGCGTGATTTTTTATCCGCGCTTAAAGATTGGCTTCGCAAAGGGTTAATCGCCACTATTAACCGTAACCATAAGCTCCGGGCTTAACCCCCGACCTGTCTCCGAACGTTGCTTCTCTTTAATGTCTCGGAAGTCTTGCCAAGACTCGGATAACGAAGGAGCGCGGTTAAGCGGCGAAAAAGCAGCTTAACCTCCTCGCTTCTCGGTCATTTATTTCTTGATGACGCCTCGCCGCGCGATCGAACGATAACTTTCGTCACCCAGGACGACGATAAGAAGTGACGCTAAACAAAAGCGAAAACGAGATAACGAAATGTTCAGTTCAGACGACGAAAAGTTCCAAAAGGGCTGTCGTCGTCGCTTTTGTCGACATCGCTTTCGCCGTCATCATTATTGCATTGTTGTACGGACAAAGTTTCATTTCACGAAATAGACTAAATAAAAAACGAATCTTTGTATATCCTTGCTCTTATATATTTCTGCTTTCGCAACGAGTCGTGTCCGCCAAGCGACTCTTTATAAAAAATTCAACGTACCTTGGTAAAACTCGCAATGTTCATACGGAAGTAAAAAAGAAAATAGAAAAAAAAAAAAAAAAATTTGCGCAAGCGAGGCAGAGATGTAACGATTCGAGATAGCCGTGGCGCATTTCGTGTGATCGATACTGTAAGGACCAAAAAGTATCAAGAGAGTTGAGGAAACTCGGCAAGAGGCGCGATAAATCTGTTTCCACGAGATCATCGAAATTCTGCGGACGTAGGGCGCAAGGGAAACACGCACAGAAAGAGAAAGAGAGAAAGACAGAGAGGTAGGGAGAGAAAGATAAAGACAGAGAGAAGCTGAGAGGAATCGAAAGCAGATGGGGATTGACTGACTCGTGAGTCTTCGGGGCTTTGGCGCAAAGGACGCCGGTCGGACCTTTCGACGAGACTGGCGCAAAGGGTCTTACGCACGCACGCACCAACATCGAGAGTCACGCGCACACAAACACAAACACCCGGCGCGCACACAGACACGTGTATATACGAATAGGAGCGACGGACAAGCCGTGTTAGAGAACGGTAGCTATTGTTACGGGTATTATTTGCCGCTAATCAGAACGGGCGGTCGACTCGGGTGCGTCCGTGTATTAAGGTCTACGAGCGTGTGTTTCGTGCAACGCGTGGATACGCGACGGTGTGTGCGTGCGCAGGGGAAGAGAGAGAGGCGAGGGATGGAGGGCGAGGCGCCCTCCTCGTTCAACGCACCACCACCGCGAATGAGACACACCACCAGCCTGATTGCAGACCCCGCTGCCGTCGTCGTCGGCACACCACGCCCTGACCCACGAGATTTTCAAGATACCCGGCACACGACCCACAAGCCCCGCACTTTATGCGGGGTCAACCAACTCGACCCCTCGCCGTTACGAGCGCGATATCGATACAACGGCATAATGGGTGCGGCGGCGCGCCGAAACTTTCTTAACGCCGACGAACGGTGATGGTATTTAAATATGGATAAGAAGGCGAGAGAATGGGGGGAAGCGTTTATTATAATCTCGAGGCGAAGCCTTTTTTTAAACAAATGCCCATATGTAAATATAATGTGTTTCAATAATACATTCCCTGAAATAAACGATAGCGAAAGCTAAGCAACAAAAGAATGGTCGGCGCTTTGAAAAATTTTTTCCTTTATAAAAATGTGCATGTAGATAAGAGAAATTTGCATTTAATTTCGAATGAACTTTACTTTGACAGAAACGTAATTTCAGGCTCAATTACCGAGATGTTTAACTTTGAAAAGAAATATTATGTCTTGAAAGATTTTTATTGAGATAAAAATTCGACTTTAAGTTAACGAAGCTATGTATAGTCGAGGAAAAAGAGAGATACATTAAACGTATCGAATCAAGTATCGGATGTTAAATATCCGATAAAGATTCACTCAAATAAGAAATATTGTTGGACGCATGATATAGTATCGTACGTAATTTTTTAATTTTATTGCAGAAAATGTATGATGTAATAAAGGAGAGAAAAAGGCAGAAAGAAAATGATGGATAAAGTGTAAAAATAAAAGACTCACCCGTGTCGATGAAAGCGAGAGCTCGGTGCTGCGTTGACGATGCTCCAGCGACTCGTAGTTTTGCCGGTGGCTTTTCTGCAATAACAAAATTCACGATTAGTTCATGGATTGGTCGCCGTGAACCATCGATTCAATACTTAAGCTCCTACGGATGTTTGTTTTCGACAATAATCGCTCGCAACGTATGACTCGCGGTTGAGCTTATAGAACGAGGCTACGGCCGAAAAACCGAAACTCTACATTTCGCCTCCGAAGCCAGAGAGAATTTGTACGTCGGATGCCACATTTCGTGCACATTTGAAAAGTCGATATCGCAAATATTTCATTGATTTAAAAGGAAAACTGCAAGCGCGCGCAGCAAATTTTCTAAAATGTGCATCTATAATTCTTATTATCGATCATTATTTGACAAATCATTTTCATAAATTTTTCGATTATTCGCATACCACAATTATTCTAATATTAATATTACATTACAATATTAATTGTATTTAATATTATAACAATATAATATTATATAATTAATTATATTATTTAATTAATTATATATCTAATATCGATAACATTGACATTAACAAGCAATATAATAATTTTGCAATCTTATAACTTTACGATTACTAAACCATCAGCAATATTTTTATTCCAGCCTTTTTTTATTGAAATAATGTCTTCATTTATTTGTTTGTATTTTTGATAATAATTTTGCGTTAAATGGAAGCTATTAAATAGAAAAAATCTATAATATGTATAATGTATGTATAAGAAGATAGATTAATTTTAATAAATAAAAATTTACCGATTATAAATTAGAAAATAATCATATACTACCTATAGATATATATTGTAAATAATTTTTCTCAAAGTTTACAGAAAATAAAAACTATAAAATATTAATCCAAATAGTTGAATCACAATCTATATGAATACGAATCTGTAATTAATTTCCATCAAAAATTGAAAATTATTTACGACTATGGAAATCGACCTATAAATTAATAATTCTTCCATAATTATAATGCGTTAGTACCAGAGTTATGGAGAATAACAATTTCATGACATTAAAAATATTTATATCATTTTATGAATTTTATAAATTTAATGTTACAATATTTATAATTTTATAAATTTAATGTTACAATATTTATATTTTATGATATTCAGCATAATTAATGCGTTGATTACCCACGCGCAAAACTTGTGAAATGTACCGATTATAGACCTAATTTTCATTGATCGCTTCTCACCTCATTATATATTTTCATATATATGATTATAATTATTTAATAATTTTATTAGGTATATATTTAATATCGTATTATCGGCTAACAATATAAGATATAGCCCGCATATTATTTAATCGCCATCAGTGTATTATTAAGTCGCCAGGAAATATGTGCAAACGTTCAATATATTAACTCTCAATATATGCTCTCTGCTCGTAGACTTTAATAAGTAAACATCACGTAAAATGCATTGCGACATTTTCGAGGGAGCAATGTTTCGAGCTTCGTGACACATCGCGTCCGACAACACGACGGATTTTAAAAAGTGACTGCAAATCCATATAATATATTTATATATTAGCGGAATAGGATGTATGCGCCCCGAAATATATCGAATATTTGTCCCGATGGCGCACTAAAATCTCAAAAACCAAGAGACTAGATTATGGCTTTTTGCGGTGCATCGTGCATTGCATTCATTTTTTATTAAATAAATTAAATGTATATACATCATCGAAAGCGCTAATCCAAATGGAAAATTTTATTATCGTACCAAAAAAGATCATGCGTATTAAAGTTTATATGTTTAATTCTGTTATATCGAGTTACTGCTTCTCAGTATGCGAAACAAGTATTCTCGATATATATATATATATATATATATATATATATATATATATATATATATTTGCCTTTCGCGAATCCGGATACTCGCAATTAAATAAATCCACGATTGCCAGATTTCTTTTATTCCATAAAACGTCGTATAGCGATACGTCGACGCGTAAGGCGTCGCTCGAGGAGAATTATTCTGAACACCACGCGAACGATATCGAGGAGACGATGGAATTTCCGGCAACCGAAATTCTTGCGCCAGCCAGAGGAATTTTCGGGCTAAAGAAATCGGGAAGTCAGCACACGCGGCAGCGGCGGTATAGAGTATAGAGCAACGGACGGAGTGATCCGCGCATTCCGTCAAATCGACGGAAGTCGTTTCCGAGCTGTTAGCAAGAGTTTCGGAATAGTTTGGCGAAGAAACCGGCAAAACTGACACCACTCGCGAACGGTATTTGCGAGTGCTGGGATCCGCGCTGCGGCCGACCGCGACTTCCCCTCCGAACGGACGCCGGAAGTGACGTATCTCCGAGAGAGAGGCGTGCAAGTACATACACGGCGGGATTAATTCGACAGTTGCCGACGTTGTGGACGTCGAGAATGTTCTCTCTCTCGGATTCTATCCCAAGTATTCCGAGTATAGAGCGCGATCCCGCCGCAAACTGACCGCTAACTGGCGATTTTTGAGGAATCCGAAGGTGACTGACACGCCGCCGCGCCGCTTCGGCACCGATCGCTCAATATCGATTTCTCCATGAATTCGGGAGAGAACTCTGTTCTGACCGACGAATCGGAACATCGGGAGATAATCCGCTTCCACATACAGGTATATACACACACACACATACGTGTATGTACCTTCTGTACGAAAATCGATGCGACTATCCTGTGGCACGACGCGTTCACGCGCTAATACCAAAGGCGACTTAACTCGCTACTAATGCTGTTGACTATCGAAACGGTAAGATATTAAGGCTTTTTAACTGCTAAATTCTAGCAATGTATTGTACATTTTAAAATCCTGGTTTTTTTGTTGCTCGCGTAAATGGCAATTCAAGTATATTCTTAAACTGCATAAAATCATTAAGAATTAATTTAAATTTTTTTCGTTACATCTTAATATAAAGGAATATGTACATAAATATACAGCGAGAAATTTTCTTGTTCGTTCTACTTCAAACGCAACTTTTTCTCATGAAACATACGAGCGAAACCTTTAATTTGCGCAAACATGAAAGGAATTGGATTTATTTCTCTCATTTTCGTTTCAAAGATACACGCATGGCATCGTAGTCTGTAAAATTTTTCGAAATTGCGAACAGATTTTTGCATGCACCCTGCACGCGTCTAGTCGGACGAAACTTTATGATGCATGTCTGGTCTTAATTAAGCTCATACATCTTCCTGGATGCGCCGTCTCTCGAAAAATACTGCTAAAGTTCCTTCTAATGCAAGTCTATCATATATTTCAAGTTAGCTTTCTTTAACCTGCGTTTTCTTTCCTCAAGTCTTCGACGTACTGGATGATCCAAAATGGTTCCGCGGAACGTGAACCCAAGAATTTTCATATCGCACACGTACAACTTCAAATAGATTGACATATTACCGTCGGTTATATATATAATACGTATTTCCTCTTTTTCAATTCCGACCGCGATATCGTCGAGAACCGCATAAAATGATAGGGGGCACGTGAAAACGGGGAATAGCGAATAACAGAGCGCGAAGAAAACGCGCTCGAGACTTGCGGAGAAAGCGCCGTTCCCGTTGTAATTCGAGCGCGAAACTACAGGGGAAACTTCCTCCCCGAGACATGTATCTCGGTCTCTGAGATAACGTATAGTCGCGTCGTTTGTCACAGAATCTCGCTACGCAACGCCCCCGTTTTCTTGCGACCAACATCTTCTCCCGTAAGCCCGTACGTTTCCGGTTACCGCACGAAGACCGACTCCATCGCGGATCATTAAAGAATTTCCAACCGCGGCCTTATGGCGCACATATTTTTTAACGTACAATTTAACTTCAGTTGATAAACTCGGTGCAAACGTGTTCCATACCTTTCTTATGCGTTGCGATATTTCTCATAATTCTAAGAGAATTCTCTTTGTTTTATAGTCTTAAATAGAAGAGTAAAATTTATATAATAATTATTGCTAGATATATTACTTTCTTGACGACACTTTTCTTTCCACAGAAATGTAAATCTTCATATTGCACATAAAATTATATAAAAAAATTACAAATAGTTATTCATTAAAAATTCAAGTGTCTCAATATTAATTGAAAAATTGTATCTTTTCCTAATATTACAATAAATTTTAAACAAGTGAATATATATATAATTCATCATATTGAAAAAGATATGTGCTATATTTTGAAATCGTGCTGGGGGGGGAAAAAAAAAAAAACCTAGTACGGCATTAACATTGACATTTTCGTCTTAACGTGTCAGTGGAAAAATTTCAAATCAAGTCTGTAAGCATAAGGAATGGCAAAAGTACGTGAATTCATATACCATATATGAAACTGCAAAATAAACGAAAAACAACGTCGACGTGAACGACTCAAAAATTCCAGCAGACATGAGGCGAGCTCGTAGGCGCCGCGTATCTGCTTATAATTCGAGTGTAAAATCGCAAAATAACGCGACGAGAAATTCCGATGCCGACAGCTCGGGAATTCGCAGGCGGGAAACTAAGTTTCCATAGGCTGTATATTTCACGTCAGTGGGAGGCGCGGAACCGCAAAATAATAGGAGTGCCGCCCCTTTTCCCAGACGCGCGCGTCTTCTCGATTCGACCCCCGTGAGTCTCTTTCTTTCTCGCGTTCATCGCACTCTTAGTCTGCTCGAAGAAAAATATTGGCGCGCTCAAGACTCCGCGAAAAGCAAGAGAGAGAAAGAGAGAGAGAGAGAGAGAGAGAGAGAGAGAGAATCTGCCGAGTTACCGGAAGTAACGCGCGAAGACGAACGAGCGTCGTCCGAATTCCGCGCGCCGTAAATCCGCGACGGCGGCTGATCCGTTTCCCCTAGTAAGGGAAGAAGATCGTCGGGGATCGGCTGGTTGGGAGGTAAACAGACGTATACACAAAGGAGGGAGAGCGAGGAGGAGAGAAACAGAAGGAAGGAGAGACTTCCACGGAAATTCCGTAAGTCGTGCGTTCTCGTGCTGTAAATCGAGCCCGAAACCAGGCAGCAACAACGGACCGTCGAGAGATATCCAACCCCTCGGTGCTCTCGCGTGTATCTCGATACGCGTTACCTCTTTCCGGGAGGGGGGTGTAGAGAAGAGAGCCCGCAGAGCTCGAGACGGGTCGAGGCCGGGAGACGATTGCTTTGCACTTCTGTGCACGCCCCCGGGGCAATCGTAAGTTGAGATACCTAGTAGTAGTAGGGTATCCACCTCCCGACCGTCGCACCCCTTTGGCGTCCCACACTTCCCGTCTTCCATCTACCCTCGGTCGCTCGAGCTCGAGCTCTCGGCTCGGTACGTACTTCTCTCCTCTCTTCGGTGGCGACGCCGAAGTCTCGAGCCCCGAATGCAACCGGCACCCGCGAGAAGGAAGAGGAAGCGGAGAAGGTAAAGGAGGTCGGGAGCGCCGCGGGGACGGGAGAGGCGAGAGATCGATCGCTCGAACGTGCTTTCGGCATCGTCGAATATTACCTACCACCTATATTCCCAGCCACATAGCCGGTGTATGTACGTACGTAATACTCTCCGGAAAAGGGGGATGGGGGTGAGGTACGTATGAGTAGGTAAACGGGTGTACGCGGTGTCCTGTATCTATATCTACCTACCCTATACCTACCGCGCACGAGCAAGCCTTCAAACCTAGATGATAGAGAGTCGTGACTAAGAAGAATGACGGCTGTTACAAAGTCGAGACATCGATGGTTATTGAGTTAGGGACGATCGAAAGTCGACGAGAGTTTTGATGAATTAAAGCGTCGCGCAAGAGTATAAATGGATAACGAAATCTCCCTTTCATCCGTTTTTCCCGGGGCGGAGGGTGAATAGGGAGAAAGGGCTTGCAACGGAAGTTTAATTTAAGCTTTAATTGCGAAGGAAAAAAGTCAGTTCTGCTGCAATTAATAAAAACTTGTGATAAATCGATAATGACCGAGAGGGTAAGGTCAACTTTATAATTCATCGAGAAACCGACAAGTTCAGTTCACGCTCGCGTGTTAGCTCCAAGACACCCTGTACACGCGATCGTATGCGCGCCAAGCGCGTATGTTATGTGATATAATACGCGGTGTATGTCCGCGGGATGTGTATGTATATGTCTGTGCATGTGTGTGTGTATAACGGATAGGTAATATATACATAACGCACAGACCGCGACCAAGGACCCGCCGCGAGCACGGAGAAGATGAGGTACGGAGGTATTGTTGAGCGACAATGGCTGTGATTCGTGGGCCATCTGTCTGCCCGTGGTTCGAAAATTGCGCGGAAAATCGAAAGCGCTGCCGCGCCACGAACGAGGGGATGAATGTGAGGCAGGAAGGGTTGTATCTGGTGTATTACGGTTCTCCGGTATTATTGCGGGATATCGAGAGCTCGTGAAGTGGCTGAAGAATTTTCGTTCGGGATATCGATAGATGCGATACCACAAGAGAGAGAGCGAGAGCGAGAGAGAAATGGGGGAGGAGGAGAGAAGAAAAATCCGCGCCTCGAGAAATTGGATACCCGCGATATTTCGCGAGTCGAAAATGTGGTAACTTGTGTTTTACATTTAATAAAACGAAACGAGGGCGACGTCGTGCTACCGCAATCCATACTATCGAGCCTTTACCTGCGACTCTTTTTTATCGAGTTTATAATCCGAACGCTTCGATACGTATAATTCTTCCGGAATTGTGTCCCAAAAAGTTTAAACTATTTGAGATTCTATGAACGGAAATGATATTGTGATTTACATTGTTACAAAATACGTATTTCTCAAAACATGCGTTGTAATATATCGCTGATACTTTAATCCCCTTTTATTCTCTCTTCCGGTGTATTTTTCACTTGCTAAAAAAATCGCAGATTGACAAGAATTAGAAAGAAACGTCGACGTTGTGACAAACGTCCGAGAGAGATATAAGATTTATGAAAATAATGACCTACAATGGCGAGAAAGAAGAGAATATTTGCATGAATTCGAATGTAATACTTCTTCGAGCTCTCGTAGGTAATATCTCCAGCTGAGTCTGGCAAGAATTTCTGTTCGCGTTGGAAAGAGTCCGCAGTGAAACACGTGTTACACAAGCAGTCCGTGCAGGGAAACGGTGCACCAGTGCCACGCGAGTAAATTATAGATAAGGCGAGAAGGCAGGCACTTCATTTTCGTGCGGATTATTCGTAAGGTTGGTTTGCGCCAGCCAGTGGTTTTTTGTTCGCGGGATAACTCGCTCGCGTTTTCGGAAAAACGATTTCAAAGCGTAAGTACGCATGCATGTTGTCAGCGTTTGTCACTTTTTTTAATTTTTTTTTCTTGCAATCCCGTTAAGCCGGGAGTGTTGCTACAATAATTGACTTTTTCAACTTATCCGGATTCTTACTCCCCCTTCTGTGCTCTTGCAATCACCTTCCTTCATCCCGGCTTTCTTCTCCTTTCTATTGCTTCTTTTCCTCGTCCCTTCTCTCCCCGGATGACTCTCCTCACTCTATTCAACGGAACTTTATTTCCCCTGCGCGCCCCGACCAGCGGATCTCTGGCGCCGCATTTTTAAAGTAAATAAAACTTTCCGACGACTCTCTCTCTCTCTGTGTCTCTCCTCTCCCCCGCCTAACCAATCCCTTCCATTCGAATGCGAGTGAGTACCGATGACACGGCCATCACTCCCGTGAATATACCATACCCCAAGTGTGACGAGAGAGATGCTGAAAAACGTATTTAAACTCGAGTGGAGAGCTATACACGTCACGACGATTAGGTCATGTCGAACTTTCTGCTATCGATCCAAAGATCTTCAGCATGCAATTCGGGATAACGAGATAAAAAATTGTATTTTATATATATATTTATATTTAAAAAATATTTTGATTTAATATTTAATAATCTGCAAACTGAAAACAACTTAGAAAGAAGAGAATTATCACAGTTGAAAAATTTCTGTTAATTTAACAGTTATCACTTGTCCCAAACGGTCCACAGAAATTTTTGTGTTAATTTAACATAATACGGATATGTTAAATGATGACACGAATACTGTGTTAATATTTTAACACAAAATAAATGCAAACTCCAACTACTTTGAAATAAATTTGATGTAAAATTAACATAATTTTAATGTAAAAATTAACTTAAAAAAATGGTTAATTTTACCCGTGTGGAAAATAAAAATCATCAGTATCCTACAACTGTCTAGTTATATTAGCTAATAATCTGATAGAATTGTAATGCTTGTGGTTAATTATTAATATATTGATATTATATTTTTTTACTTTATCTTTGCAATCGCTGAAAAATCTCGGTACCTTCGAAGATTCGATCCTGGAATCTTCACATTATGATCTGTGCGCGTTATTCACTGCGCCAAATTCGAATTGATACATTCAGTAAATTTGTTACTTATATAAAAAGTTTAAATAGTATACAAAATGATTTTCATTTTTAATTAAAGTTTTTTGCTAGACAAGTATGAGGTGATAATTAGATAAGTTTTAAATAACGCCATCTATAACTCAGAATAACTAGATAATATATAGGTAGAAATTGGATATGTATTATGAGAAACATGATTTTTTTTTACTTAAAATTGACTAGTATTTAGCTAGTAGCTATCTAATAACTATATAATTTTTGTAGTTGAATATGATATCATGGTTAACTTCAAATAACTATGTAATCATTGACTAAGCATTTAAAGTATGACATACATCGAAAAATCTAGCAAGTGATAATAATATTACTAACTAGATATTCAATATAGTTTAGAATAGCTAGCCACAAGCATTTGCCTCAGTTTCATGAGACAATTTTCCACACGGGTACATTTTATCATCCCCACTTATATTATAAATTATAAAGTAAAATTAACATTTTTTTTCTGCAAATTTTAACAAATAAATCTTGTTACTAATAATACGGAACATATTTATTGTATAATATTAAAAATAGATGCACAGTGTGTTATTTTTACATTTTTTTTCAGTTGTTCTGATAATTTAACAATTGAGTTTAATTAACAGAACAGCAATATGTTAAATTAACACATGAATGTGTTAAATATTTAACACAAAAATTTTAACGGGCATTTTTTTTTAACAAGGAAACAAATTTTTCAACTGTAATATTATATATTAAGAGAATATTAATAAAGAATGCGCAATGTGAGTTGGAATTGAAAGCGTTTCAAAGCTTCGAAATTTACAAACAAAAATTTACGAAGCACGAGAGAGAAAACGATTCGCGTCACGATATATTCTACGAGAAATTGCAGAGTACACATCAAGTAATACTCTTATAAGCCACGAATCTCCGATTGTTTTAACGACCTCACCGCGTGTCCCGCGACGATGACACGCTCTATTCGCCAAATGTGATGAAAAATGAACAAACGGCGCGGCGCGAATCGTAGCTACGATTCCATATCGAGTACCGAAGGATCATTCGGGTATTAAGGCTGATCCGTATTCGTCGACACGGCGCGCTTATTCGCCGCTCTCGTAATACTCCATAGTTACACACATATATAAGCCTCATCCGTCCTCAAACTGGGAAAGCGGCGCTCTGAAGGGCCTCTAAAGGGTGAGTGTCGATTTAAGCGCGCCCTACATTCGCCTGTGCTTGTGCATGTGCGTGCACGTTGGCTCGTTACCAGCTAAGGAATTCGATACGCTATGGGACACGTCTTCTCTCGATTAATACCAGGTCAAATTTTCCAAGGGGGAAAATGTGATATCGCATTTGTTTAAGAATATAGGCGAGAAATTTCGAGACAAAAAAAAGTTGGCATATTTTAATTATAATTATAATAGCATCTTCTAAATTATTTAAAATATTTTAAATTTTCAAGAATACATTCTCCTCTTATTATTATACTAAAAAGTGATAAACAAAAAATCGATGAAACATAATCTATCACTGGTCATTCTCACGACGGTATGATACCTGTCTTGCCGCGTTTCTCCAAAGTTTATTCTACACACAATGTCGTCGTGTCAAAGTTTTTCTTCAAACTCAACGCGGTCCGTCAAAAGAGCCGTGCGTTGCAAAAGCTTTTTTCCGGAGACGTGCACATTTTCGAAATTTTCTCCATTCATGACTATTTAAATCCTCTCGTCCTCGCGATGTTCTCTCTCTCTCGTTGCGACAGTAACAACAATCGTCCCATGCCCGTCGTAAATCCCTCGCCAAGTAACTTTAAACACGCGCGCCGCAGCTGGGAGTGTAAACCTCGTCCCGTGTCAAATCACGAAACGCCACTCTCCGCGTGCCGGCCGTAAAGCGTGGATTTAATTTAAACGGCAGAGGATGTGTGCGCACACAGTCCTGTCCCATGATAAACTATGGAGTAGAGAGAATTTCACGAAGGTCTTGCGCATTTAAATGGATCGTCCAAATGACCGTGATAATCACCCTTCGAAGAGCGTTGCGCCGTTACTCGAGAATTATTGTCCAACTCTATTAAAGTTCAAATTAAATTCGGTTAATTAACGCGAGATTTTCTTAACACCCTTGGAAACACCCGGCTTATATCTTTGTTTCGAGAGAGGGAGAGAGAGAGTCAAGTGTTTCTCTTCTCAAGCTATTTCTCTGAAAATTTTCCTTTCCTGAAATTTTGACGGCCGTGAAATTATTCGAGACCTTTAAGAACTCCGCGCAGTATTTTGCGTAATAAATTAAGGCGCGGTAATCTAGGAGAGTTAACTCGCGAAGATGCCGAGGGGGTTGTTTTCAAAGTCCATCAAACGCGTTACGGCGACGGTGCATAGCCGCGCCGGCATTACGACGCCTACGAACGCGGTAAACAAGGTAATTAAGACTCGCCGGGGGAAAGAAAAGGATGATTATGGAGCAAGCAATAAGAATATAATAGCGCGAACTCGATAACCGCGGCGATACGAAGCGGCGTAATAACGTTGCATGATTAACGTCCTAAAATTGCAGCGAGACGGAGGGAAGGGAGAGGTGTTGTTACACACAGCCCCCACTGACTTCAGAACTTTGACCTCGCTTGACTCGCTTTTAGTATAAACTTTATCAGACTGGAGCAATATAACATTATCGCAACATTATACGGAAGGCTCAAAGCAGGATGCTTATTTTCACCTTTATTTAACTCGCATACATAATCTTTTATCATCTCCTGTGCTCTTTCTCTTTTATCTTCAGTACATAAGAATATATTGTATGTTATTATTGAGGAATAAATCGTTGATCAAAATTGTCTATTTTTCTAAAATACGTATTTTCTTAAAACTATTGTTCACTTTCTTTAGAATAATGCCCAAAGCAATGCCTAAAAAATCGAAGTAATGCCTCCAATATATGTATGTATCACACTGTTTTCAGTGATTTATCATTCGAATTATCTCGGTAGTCAAATGTCATATTTATTACGTCATAATTATAATTGATTAATACTAAGTAATAATTCTATTTTTTAAATTTGCATTTTATATAATAAGGCGTAAATTTTGAACATTCTTTTACAATAAAGAATTTGATGTTTCGATATACTAATTATTCTTATATTATTGTAAATAAGAAAGTAAAATTTATAAAAAAATATATGAGAAATGAAAGATATATATTTCACTCTGCTGAAAATAATTTTTTGTCACATTACTAATAAATAATTTTTTTCTAATATATCCACACAAAGAAACAAGATTTATTATTACACGATCGTATTAACTTGCTGCAAATATGTATGTCATCTAATTATAGATTTGTCAGTCAGTTTCTCACTCGATTCCTTCTCGACATCCCCATTCATCTTTCTGTCCATACGATAATCCATCGCATATGTAACTGATCCAATCAGTCGATTCACTTAATATTATTACTCTACGATAATGTCAATGGCAATGTTTAAAGTTCGACGATTGCACGATATTAATCACTATAAAAAAACCCACTCGCAATACTTTTTCGCAACATTTATTTTACGTGTGATAATGTATGTTTCAAGTATACTCGCATAAAATTGAGTAGGAATACTTTTTATTCGGCATTCTCGACGACATTTATCCGTTTAGCACGTTGTTTCACCGTCATTCGCGGCGCAGTTACATTAAAACTCGATGCAATTACAATGTATTTTCGCCCGATACTTTTCTTGGCACTCGCCAAACTCGTATATACACGATTGCTATTCCATAACCAGAGAACGCGCAAAGAGTGTGAAAAAGATTTATACGTCGAGACATTTTTCGAGAAAATTAGCGATTAAACGCGCCGATTAAATATCGAACACTATTATTCGCGAGGGACTTGTATCTACTCAACGATCGTCTCGCGACAACTGCTCTTCGATATTTTGCCCGACGTCCGAAATTGACCAATTCATGACAGTCGCCGACAACAACACGAGCTCGCGTCTGCCCCATCATCAAAATTCTAGAGATCGTTCCCATGTTTTGTTTTGGTGTATATGTATATACGCCTCGCTGCTTACACATATTTTTCGAAAAGAAAAAGATGTTTAAGTATTGCGTTTATGTACTTTCACAGCTTTCGCGGACTAATAATATTTCTTTCTGATATTCTTTCTTATATTTCAACCGCCGAAAGCGAGTTGAGCATAAAATAAAATATCGTAATAATATAATATATAATTACGTATTCATTTTCAACGCAGAAAAAAACGTGGAAAACGCGCCGGTGATTTTCAGATCATCGTGAAAAAATTGTCAACAATATTTCACTTTTGATATATGTATTTATTATTTGTGATGTGCAACTATAATTGTCGATCGATGAGTAATTATTAATTATATATCTAAGTAATTACTCATAGATAAGTAATTACTTAGATATATAATTAATAATTACTCATCGATCGACAATTATAGTTGCACATCACAAATAATAAATACATATATCAAAAGTGAAATATTGTTGACAATTTTTTCACGATGATCTGAAAATCACCGGCGCGTTTTCCACGTTTTTTTCCGCGTTGAAAATGGATACGCGAATATAAATACAAAAGTAAATACATTTCGGAAATATAATATTATATTGCGTATCATGTAAAATTGCCGGCACAGGATTGAACTACTATGAAATATTTTACCGCTAAAATATCAATTGACAAGCAATTGCCTTGTAATGCCACTAGCTTATTAATGCCTAGTTTTTTTAAGTACTGTTAATTTTTTTTAAGTGATTCCCACTTTTTTAAAAGAAGAGAATACCAAGTCAATATATGTTACTGCTTATAATTATAAGTTATGATTTATTTCTGATTTCTACCTTATAGACGTTTGTTTATTTTTCACAGATCATATATTTTGATGAATATTTTCAAAGAATTCTTCAAATATTAGAATAAATAAATGCGATTTATTCTTATCCTTCAAAGAGCAAATTTATATCTTATATATGATTTTATGCTTCGGAACTTAACAAGTATTGCAAGTCCCCTCGCTGTGTTAAGAGAAAAATAATGCGCATATATTTCTTATATAATATACAAGGGGTGTCTCACTCATCAAAAATTTGTACATGTATTGCGAATTATCGGGAATTCCAAGTAATTCCATGTAATACTATGCAATATAAGATAATATAAAGTAATCCCATGTAATGCTAAAGTAATTCCATGTAATTCTAAAGTAATTCAATATGTTTGTTTATAATTTTTTGTTTTACAAATATAGTAAGTAATATATAGAGTATCTTGCAGTTTTTTCCAATTAAATATTCCTCTTTATTTATTAAAATAAACATTATTTAGAAGTTTTGCAAAATGTCAGAATATTATAGGATATGTAATAACATTTTATAAAATTTTATGTATCGTTTCTGATTTCATCGAAAATAATATCAATTCTTTTCAAATAAAATACAATATATTCAAATGTTAGTACTAAAACTTTAATTTAGTAAAGAAAAATGCAATTAAAATGGAGAAAGATATTAAGAGAAATAAATTTATAAGATATTATTATTAATTATGTAATCGATATACATATTATGCAAAAAATTCAAAATTAATATTTTTTATCATACAAATATTTTTTTAGTTGGAACACCCAAATTAAGATATCCCTATATGTATAATATTTAATATATAACAAGACGTTTCCGATTATAAATAAAAATAAATGAAAAAAAATTATTTTAAACTGACTAAAAAATTCAAAAATTTTTAAAAGGCAACTAAAAACATTTTTAATAAAAATTTATTTATAATGTTTATATTAAATTTTTATTTCTTTTATACGAATTTAAACACAAAATACAAACTTTTAATACTGATCTGATCAATTATTAATGATTTTATAAATTATAATATTTTGTTATACATATATTTGTATAGAGTTGTGTTTACATATATATATTTTAGTTAGGTAGCATGTTATATAGGTAGGTCTATATATTAGTTAGCTTATATATTATACAAAAAAAAATAAAAAAATTAAAAAAAAATAAAAAAAAATTAAAAAATTAAAAAATTAAAAAAAAATAAAAAAAAATAAAAAACATAATTATACATTTTTATTACATAGTTAGTCATTATATATTTTCTTTAGTTCTTTGTATTTTTTTCAATTAATTTTTTTTATATAGTCTTCTGTCTCTTCCTCGCGTGATGGAAAAAAAGACGAATAAAACAAACGAGAACGCGTACATGTACACTACTACCGAAGCACTGAGTGCATATGTACGCAGTACATACAAGAATAAACTTTGATTTTACACACACACAAACACATATAAAACTTATTTTATTAAATTTAAAAAATTATTTTTCTGCGATTATTACCCCTATTTATCTGAAATATTAATAAATAATCATAAATTTGACTCTCAAAAAAATTGTAAATCAATGCGAAGTAATACGTAATGCGAAATAATACGACATAATGCGAAATAATGCGAAGTAATGCGTAAGTAATTCCAGAAAAAATGTACATGTATTGCCACAGTGAGACACCCCTTGATAATATACTATCTCTACGACGTATCTTTCACTCTTAAAATAAAAGAGCCACATTAATCGACGAATTATGCTATACGCTGATTGCACAATCGCGACTATAAATATGCGCGCAATAACAGCAATAAAAATTCGTGTTAACAGCACGCAACGAAATGGCAGATAAAATTGAACGATGCACGTTTAAAAACAAAAACCCAAAACGCAAAAAAAAACATGTTATAAAAGCGCATTTGGTCGCTATTGTAAACCGCACATACGCATTTTTGTTAAATTCAAATACGCACATACACACGACGGGCTGTGTGTTGCAATGATTGACTCGCCAATGGCGATCGTCGCGGAAAAGTGCATCAAACCCTAGGGGGAAGGTAATGCACATACATCCCTCTTCCCCTTCGTCTCTCTCTCTCTCTTTTAAGCGCAATATGTTGCATGCGCACGTGACCGCGATAAACAATGATTAAAACTTGAAAGGAATAAAACAACGCCGGACGCATAATAAAAGAAAAAAACACAAAGAGAGCGATAGATGCATCGCCGGGACGCACGCAACATTCGCGTCCTATATGCGCGCGCGTGTAAATTCGCGGGGAATATGTGTATTATTGCGGATCCGACGCGCTGGAGTTTGTTAAATACGGCGTGATTTATGACCGCGCCGGGGATAAAACACGTTCGATGTGACGACGTCGCGGCGCATATAACCTCCGCGATATTACTATTTTAGGCCGCTGCATGTACATACGAGCGCGACGCTACCGGGTTAACTAACAACGCATTTTATGCTCTCTCTCTCTCTCTCTTCTTTCTCTACCACTCTCGTCATATTTATTCTCTCTTTCTCATTTTTTTTTTTCCGGTCTCTTCTGCCGGCACTCGCGCCGCGCAGATGCCACGCACTGTCTGATGGTCTTTATAACGAATAGCCTCGAGAGTGGCGTGAATCAGCTCCGGGATGATCATTAATAGGACCTGCTTTCGGACCTGACTCACGTTTTCCTGGTACACAGCTCTCTTTTCGCAACGCCTGAGGGCCGTCCATATCTTAAGGTAGGTTCACGGCACAAGATAAAAGCGCGAGATGACTAATCAAAGCGGAGGTAAAGATCCACGTAAATACAAGAAAATAAAATCAATTTGCGTAAAAATATATAATTATTAAAATGTGCAAACGTTCGAGAAAAAAAAATAAAATTAATGTAATTTGCATAACAGGTGAGAGCTTAAGACGAATCGCGCGTCAAAGTATACTCTTGGAATTATAACGCTAATTGTTATTCGTTGCACGCGCGACACAGTCTAATTAAAAACCACCACACTATATTCCCTACGGCCCTACGGTATACAAATTATACAACAATGCGTGCCTCCTTTAATTTAAACACGCGCTAACAAAATTTCATAGTGGTCTCATAATCTCGTATTCCTATATTTTCTCTCTCTCTCTCTCTCTCTCTCTCTGTCGAGACGAAAACGTTTGTCCGTTTTCCATATTACGTAACCTTTCCAACGGACGTTGTCTCCTCTCGCAAAGAGGCGATTGAAAACCGGAAATTGAATTCCTACGTAAAGGAGAAGCGCAACGATTGTGCTCGCGTTTCTTAGTAAAAAGTCTACATTTTATCTTTTGTCCCACTTTGCCGTGTGTTCTTATCAAAATCCTCGGCAACGCCGGATCCGCCTTTAAGATGCGCCGGAGCTGGGACGACAAGCTTGAGCTGCGTTTCTCGCGAACAGGACCAAGAGAATCAGAGGTACAGAATTTCGGAGACTGGGTAAAAGATACTGCTACGTGAGCCCCAGGTCGGATGTCGTGTCACGCGACGATAAGCGCGAACGGCTCGCAATACACACACGGTGAATATATGTATATATACAAGCATATATATACAAGCATATATATACAAGCATATATGTTAGTACACGTATCGGCGGCCGGGCCGTGTTAACGTACGGGAAGTCTCACGTACGCTCGCACAATGGCCACCTTTGTCGCGTTTAGCTCGAGTTAGCGAGAGCGCGAACGGACGGCGGGCTTTCTTCCGATTTTAAGGAATTTTCTCGCGCTCGAGATGCCGCATTCACGGCGCTTTGTCAGCGTTACAATGGCCTTTGACCCCCGCGCGTGAAATCCGACGCCTGATGAGATACGGGCTCCGTTAAAGGACGCGAGAAAATACCTCGTCCATTCGTCCATCATTTCGTAATTAAGACAAAGTGCATGAAACTGCGCCGGGATTGGCTTAGTTTGCCTGATTCTTGTTGTTGTGACGTAAATTATGAAAAGTGTGTGTATGTAAGATATTCAGTGAAAAAACAGAAAATATCATTCATTTGCGTAAATTAATAAAAATGTTATATTTTGCATAATGTCGCCGACATTATCTATTCAGGAGAAGTCTGGCGTTTTCGCACAATAAAACGTCTTTTTTTTTCTCATCTTTAAAACGCACAAGCTCCAGGCGACGAGACGCGACGCTTCTTTCTTTAAATTTTAAAAAGATTCCTGCGGTTAATAATATTCTCGCCCTTCGCTTTATATGAGCGGCGCGTGAAAACAGAATGACATGCTTTTCGCATCATCGTGCCCTTTTTTCTATCATTATTTTTTTTTTTTTTAAGGTAGTGATTAAACGTGCGATCAATGCATAACAAGCCGCGCAGCTACGAACAAAGAACAAATAATAAAGCAAAATCCGTTGTAACAATTAAACGATAAAGTGAATATAAAGCGAGATGCCACAGAAAAACAAAAGTGTCAAATCAATACTTATATACTCGTATGTACGCAACAATAGCTGATCTTCTTACAGAATTTGCTAAATCTTAAATTTCAACAATATTACAGTCTTCAATATTATTTCAATATTATAAGTGTCATCTGGAGAATATGAAAAAAAAAACATTATTTTATACGAAAATATGTTATTTTCTATCCAACATTTTTCTTTTCCATTCAAGAAAATTATTCTTAAATAATAAGATTAATATTTTTTTAGTTGAACTATATAAAATGTTTTTATTTAAGCAAATTTTATATAGTTTAATCAAGAAAAATATTAATCTTATTATTTAAGAATAATTTTCTTAAATGGAAAAGAAAAATGTTGGATAGAAAATAACATATTTTTCATATAAAATAATATATTTTTTCATATTCTTCAGATGACACTTATAATATTGAAATAGACTGTAATATTGTTGAAATTTAAGATTTAGCAAATTCTTGTAAGAAGATCAGCTATTGTTGCGTATATAAGAGTATGTAAGTATTGATTTGCACGTCTTTTTTTCTGTGCATGTTTTATTGCGTGTTTTTGTTAATTGTAGCGTTGCTTTAAAATTCTATGTTTGGAATTTTCCTGAATAAATTTATTGTTAAATATATAAAATTTGTAATGCGAAAAAATAAAATTTATTAAAAATTAAAGAGTTGATTTTCTCAACCGAGGGTTGTTTCACTCATCAAAAGTTTTTTTATCAAAAACTTGGTAAAAAATTTATGGCTATAATTTACGTACTAAATATATAACACATTATATGTGAATCATTGCATATCGAGCATTATATAATATTAGAATTGAAGACAGTAACATTACTAACGCTCACCGATAAATTTTCGCCGCTCAGATTTCGCTGCAGTTCATTAATCCATATTCCGCCGTATATTATATCCAAATGTATATCCAATTGACAGGGGGACTTTGGGCACATTTTACACTATCACAAATTAATATGCTTTTGCATAGATCACTCATACACTCATACAAACGCCCGATATGAATTCGGCACTGCCGCACTGACGAGATACGACGAGATACGTGATTTATTTTCGAGACGGAACGAGAGAACATGATGGAAAGAGAGAAAATGTTTTTCTCAAGACTCCCGTTTCGTGGCGTCCCGTTCGCGGCGTGACGTCACGTCACTCGTACTTGCTGCTCGGGTAATATTTGCGTCCATTTTGAATCTCGCTCGATGCATTCCCTATTGTCTCAAGATGCAGTCCTGCGTGCTAATAATCGCTCCAGGATACTCGTCCGATGTCGGCTCGGCACCGGAGACCCTCGCCGAACGTGAATTCGATCCTCCTGGCACTCGATCGCATCCATAACTCACCCACGAAGAGGGACAAGCCGCGAGTCTTTATCTAACGGTCCCCGTAAATAAGTCAAGAAGGGTCATTTTCGCGTGACTACGTCATCGCAATCTGAACATTGCCGCGCAGTAATGCCGGCCGCTGAGAATCACTGAGCTTGCTCCACCGCCTTGCCGGTGCTCCGAGACGCCACGATTCCGCGAGATAACGCCTACCCGACACGTATTAACGCGGCACGGCGTTAATACGACACTTTCGACACTAATTCGCGACCGCGGGTTACCTCGGACCGAGAAAAAATCGCGAAAATCCGCCGAATCCACGGACCACCGACGCGACGACCGGCAGGAGACTCGACGAGACTACAGTTACGCCACCGCGCATGCGCGCCGAAACTTTCGAAACTACCGGCGTCCGCGTCCGCGCAAATCGAGAGAATATTATCGCGAAGAATAATAAAATCTTGACAATACTATGTCGAGCATATACACATACACACTTTATTCGACATTCGCGATGCTCGCCGCGATTATAACGCGTACTCGAGTCGCCTCGAGAAGTTACAATCGAAGGAAAAACACGAATATTTTGTCCAGCGGGGGGGGGGGGCAGAAGGGCCGCGTCGTACATGCGCGAGCACGTCATACACACGTGACTGTCGGCGAGCTCGGTACATTCTACGTAAGGAGGTGGAGGGGGAGGGAAGACGTGTGCGCCGTGATATTCTATACGGCTCGGTAATCGAATATACATTATATATAAATGCTTTCTTTTTCTCGCGACTCCGCGACTCTCTTGCAGAGTTTATTTCCATCCGTTTATTTTTAGCACTTTGCTTTATATATTTTCATTAAGCGTATCACTTTATTTTGTCTTTCTAATACATTGAAAAAGAAATTGTTAATCATTTCAGAATGAGAAAGATAAATAAAAAATTTGAAATAAATTCTATTGTACATAATGACATTTCGCGCACTCGATAACCTTAAAAGATTTTATGCAACAAAATTTAATAATAGCAAAAAATTGAATATGTATACAGAGAGAATTTTCTCTTAGAATTTACCCTGAAAATCATGGTAATCGTGGGACAATATGGTATGGAAAGAATTTTATGAGAATTTCTCTGATTAATATTTATTACAATAAAAATAATAATATCTATCACAATAAAATATAAAATATGTTTGATTAATTTTACCATGCAGTTTAGTAAAATTAATCAAACATGTTTTATATTTTAGTTAGTGTATAGATATTATTATTCTTATTGTAATAAATATTAATCAGAGAAATTCTCATAAAATTCTTTCCATACCATATTGTCCCACGATTACCATGATTTTCAGGGTAAATTCTAAGAGAAAATTTTCTCCGTGTAAGAAGTAAAGAATTTTAAAAAATTATAAAAAGCGAAATAGGTTAGTTATCGAATATGTTAATTATCGAAAGATAATGAGTTGACCTCGACAAAAACATAATATAAAATTAGCAAAAGAGCGTTAAAATTTTTCACATGTTTCATTCGATTATTAAATTAAATGATTGTGCCCAGCTTAATGAATCGAATAAAAATAATTCTCAAACATACATATATCATCATTATACATCACAGAAAAAAAAGAAGTGTCAAATAAATATTTATATACTCGTATATACGCAACAATAGCTACAATCTTCTTATTTCAATATTATAAGTGTCATCTGAAGAATATGAAAAAATATATTATTTTATATGAAAATGTTATTTTCTATCCAACATTTTTCTTTTCCATTCAAAAAAATTATTTTTAAATAATAAGATTAATATTTTTCTTGGTTGAACTATATAAAATGTTTTCATTTAAGCAAATTTTATATAGTTCAACCAAGAAAAATATTAATCTTATTATTTAAGAATAATTTTCTTGAATGGAAAAGAAAAATATTGGATAAAAAATAACATATTTTCAAATAAAATATTTTTTCAGATGACATTTATAATATTGAAATAAGACTGTAATATTGTTGAAATTTAAGATTTAGCAAATTCTTATAAGAAGATTATAGCTATTGTTGCGTATATACGAGTATATAAGTATATTGATTTGACATTTCTTTTTTTCTGTGTAGAGTGTTAAAGTTATATTAATCAAAAAATATTAGCGCGTTAAAGAAGAAAATCGAGTAAAAAGCTATGATACCTAGGATAATTCACTAGTAATAATTTGCTGGCGTATTACGAGCTTCTTTCTTAGCTACGAGAAAGCTGGAAAATATATATCGGTATACTCGATGGCGAGACCATTCTCTCTTGCCTTCCCCGCTCGATCCTTTACGATGGTCAGCAAGATCGCTAGTAGGTACTTATTCCGTATTGAGACTTATCGTTGTACGTGTCCGCGCTTCGGAATCGGCGACTACGGCAAAGTTGGCCGAATTTTCCACGTATAATATTTCTACGTGTGCGATTCGCACCATAAAACGCCGCACTCACAAAAGTATATTCCTAGAAAGATCGCTCGACCCCCGTCCAAGACTTCGGTCTAAGAAAATTAAAGTTTACGACCGTAAGTTGTGCCATATAATGGGAAAAAATAGGACCATTAAAATTCGGCAACATGAATGCGCTTCGCGGATATATATTAGTCTCACGTGTCTTGCTTCGCCCGTAATCATGTGGTGATTACGGGAGCGCGAATGGCTAATAATAATAGTTGGACCACCATGGAGTTCCGAGAACGTGTTTCTCGGAAGAAACGAGTGCGCTCTATTTTTGCCCTTTGCATGCGATTTTATTACACGTCCGGAACGAACTTTGCGTAACGAAAAGGAATTTTGTAGCTCATAAAACTTTTAGAGACATATACGAGGATCTGTAGAATGAAATATTCCAAGTCTATTAACTGAATTAATATTAACTCAGAATCAACATAACGATTTCAAGAATTATTATTAGAATACATAATAATGTGTAAAAGTATGCATAACGATTTCAGTTGAATGACATATTATTACACAATATTTTTTTTAAATGTCAAAAGAAAATATATGTTTTATATATTTGTAGATTAAATCTCGTATAGAGAAAACGGAAATATAAAATTATCTATAAATAAAGATAAAAGTAACGATACTCGTTTCATGATAACACGAAAATCACAGTCGTACGAACCAGCAAATTCGCGCATCGCTTCTATATTCCCCGGCTGGGCATAAAAATTCTCGATGGAGGAATCGTCGAACGTCGGAATAATTTGTCCCTGAAGGAGTTACGACCTATCGATTCGTGGTGCGATGAACCGACTGTAGTCAGGGCGCGCGAATCCTCTTCCGCGGAGAGACGTGAGTCAGGAAATATAAATACACTCTACGTATAGAAGCGTACACCTAGGCGGCATGAGTGTTACCAACGATGTCGTAAAAATAAAATATTGTATTCGTGTTGGATATCGTTTTAGATAGATATTCGTTTCGAATGCACCAAAATAAATATTGATATTTTAAATCGTTGAATAATTTCAAAAAAAAAAAAAAATTTTTATTTGTTACGTTATGAAGGCAATCAAATATATAAATAAGATACTATTTTAAAAATCGGTTTTTTTATGTATTAATTTTTATATTTTTTTTATTAAAAAATAAAAGAGTACAACGTTAATAAATTTTATTATTGGCAAACTTTAGTCAAGGCACACGTTCCTGATGACGTATAATACTCAAAACTTTTTCATATTTGCGACTGTTGTCGGAAAAAGAAATAATTCAATCTTTTCCTTGCAATACGATGAAAAAAACATCGATATAGGTACACATATACATTGCATCCTTAATGAGAAGTACTCGTGACTAACGAAGGCCCTCACATCAATATCATTTCTAGTAAATCTGATTGCCTCTTCTAAAAGAGAGAAAAAGAGAGAATAATTTACGGAAATATTACACAAATTCAGAATTTGTTTTACAAGGCATTTTTAATTAAAAATAGCCATATAAATTACAACATCATATTTGTATCCTCAAAAAGAGCACAAAAAAACAATATTTATATAAATACACAATAAACATAATTAGGATGCTATTTTTTTCGAAAATTGCAAAAGAGTATTGTATATTTTATATATTTTCAATTATTTTTAGAGTTTGAAAAATCGTTCTATTCATATCAACTTGTTTCATACTCGTAGTATAATATCAAGAAATAGTTTTTCGAATTATAAGGTATATTCGTGAATCGCACTGCATATATTTCCATCTTTCTCTCATCCCCATCGCGCATGTTTCGCTCGTTCGCAGATAGACGCATTCTATGAATAGATAGGCAACACATAGATATCTAACTGGTTCGATATTTGGCATATGTATTCCGCGCGCCTACCCACTTCGGATCTTTATTTGCACGCAACTATCTTCGATCCAAGTAAGCGTATAGAATTAGAAACAACGCGTAGAGCAAATTCCCAGAGTCCCTGAGATAATCCCAAAGTTTGTTTGTTTAAAGCCCGCGATGTCAGCGGGTGAACGCGCACTTGGAAGCGTTCACGAAAAGAAACTACTGAATCGCGACACAATCGAAACGAGAGAAAAAGAAATAGAAAAAAAAAAAGAAAGAAAATGGTATCTGTGCGTTTTATAGAGTTTCGCGGTGTTCATTAACGGAGCTTAACTCTTTCCCTTCGCATGCCGGGGGATTTAAACTCCCCGCTCGAGCTTAACCCCGCTACGTCCTCTCCGGTGTGGGATATTTGCATGGAAAGTTGATTAAAATAAACCAGTCAGGAGGATACTTTTTGCGCGATTGCATGTTCGCTGCTGCTAAGCGACAATAACGTGGAAAAATGCAGGCACCGTTTTGAGCTAACTAGTTTAAAATATTTCAGTTTTCAGAAATTTTTTCGCAATTCTATGAAGATTTCTGATAAATTTTTTAATTTCTTAACCGCGATATTATAATTATTATAAGAAAAGTTTGGAATTGTATTCATTAACCTATTAATAGCAACAAAAAAAAATAATTTTTTTTTGCGCTATTAGTTAATTTTTACGAATTATTTAATAATATATTTAATCGTTTATTTTATTCTTTGTTTATTAATCTATGCTCGCGTAAAATTCCTCTCAAAAGCCGAAGCGAAGGAGGCGCGTAATCATATCGAATTCATCGCGTGTTGCTTGATAAAAAAAAAACAACCCACCGTGAACCAGACATATTAAAAGCGTGAGCCATCTCGCCCGACGCTGGAGAATTCGTTCCACTCCCATCTTCCCTTCCCCCTCGTCTCGCCGAACCTCTAATTAACCGATAAGATCTTAGAAAATCGCAGGAGTCTTTTACGCGACTGCGAAGAAAAAGGGTTGTCGCGATAACGATAACAGCAGCGACAGTTCCCGCGTGCGCGCGCGTTGATGCGCGGCAACAATCCTCGCCGGTACCTGACCAGACCGACAATTCCGCTCTTCCTCCCTCTCCCCCCTCGGCCCTGCCCGGTTCGTCGGAGAGGAGAGATCGTAATTAGGTAGCTGTCGGTTCCCGAGAGATGGGAAGACGTCGGCGTTGTACTAAACTTGAGGAGACACCGCACGAGGGAATCCTACTCTATCGCCGCTCTCGCGCTGCTCCAATTAGTCGATAAGATCTTTCACCCAAGAACGGGCCGAACCTTCGACGATGGCGTCGGGCACGTCGTCCCGGACGAAAGCCGGGGCTTTCCCGCCAAGCGACGAGGAGTGGCACGTTGTACGGTTCGTGTTGCTTCGAATAAATGGGGAATGACATTCGGATAAGTTACGGGATTTTCTGTGGGGGGAAAAATTACACGGGATTGTTCGAGGCAATAAACTTATTACCGAATGTAAGGGGGAAAAAATATATAGAGATACGAAATTTTTAACGGAGGATATCGTATAGTAATGTCATATATTCACAATGATACTAAAATAAAAATATCGAGAAGAAAATTCTATTTAATACATGTAAATAAAAAAGCAAAAAAAATATTTTAAAGGATAAAAATATCTAAACATACGAATACATATACATATAGTACAAGGAGCGATATGCTAAGAGTAAAATAATACAATCGATTTAATACTTTGAAACTAGAACAAACGATATCATTTTGTGGCAGAGGTACCATCAACCAATGCGATTCTGCGGCTTTGGGATAATAGGACCAACTCTGTGGCTTTGAGATAGAGAGACCAATTCGGCGGTTTCCAGGCGGAAGGACGATTTTCTTTCCTGCGCGTCTGGAATGGCATTATGGCCGTTCTAGTTCCAAGATATTGATGGATATATGATTTTCAAGAGTATAAGGCTTAATATATTTCATGGGTGCTGTACGATAAATTTGTCGGATGTGCTTTGAAAAACTTTTCAGAAGTGCCCCAAGTTTCCGGAAGTTCGCCATCAGACGGCGAATATGAAATATTACTCTAACGCCATTGGTGGAAAATTTTGAAGAATCATCGTAGCAGCATATGGCTGCGTCATGCGCCGGCATTGCAGCCGGCCTTGCTTAAAGTAGCCGGTGCATAATGCGTTTCAAATTACGCGTAACACAACGTACGTAACATACGTTGCGCATGTTCGGTTCGATCGCGAACGAGAGAAAAAGGAGGGGAAAAAAAAAAAAACTGATCGATAACGATCGAGTGTCTCTCTCCCACATCTGTCATAATTATGATGCGTAATCGGACGCGTTGCACGCGTGTTTACACAAGAGAGCTTTCGCACCAGCTGTTACGACATTCGCACGTGGACACAGCTGTGGCTGAGAATCCGCAACACAATCGATCCTTGGCGCGATTCCTATCGACGCTTCGGGAGCGTTAAACGAAATTATGCAGTAACGCTGCCATGCGCGACACGTTTTTGCACAAAACAGTCAAGATTACGAAAGCGGGTCGCGTTGATCTAATTTGTATATCTAAGTCTTAGATTCACAGTTAGAGTCTATATTTTAAGAATAACAAAAAAATCACGTCTCGATCAAATAAATCATTCGATATAAGAAATAAAAAAAAATTTTCTTGTATAATTTCTTTTATATACGTATTGTTTTATATATGTGTATCAGTTTCTTTTTATCATGCTAGATAACGACAACATTCATTTTATTGTATATTTACAATAAACATTTGTAATTATTTTATTATTATACATATTCTAAAATCCAAAAATGTATAATTAGTTTTCTCTCTTTTAGATAGATATAATAGCTAGAAAATTAATTTAAAAATCTCAATACGATTAAAATTGTATCTAATAATTTAACATTTACACATAATGCGCGTAAATCAATTATAGTTTAATAGTGTATACTAGCTTTCTATGTATATATGCTTTTTCCAAAAACAAAAGTTACAGAGTTTATAAAGTGACGCCGCGGCAAGTTATAGTCCCACAGGTGGAGGAGTTGTATAAAGTCGCTCGATAGGATCTCTCACGCGAGAGAGACGCGCCCCTTAATTTTTGACAAGACGAGCCAAGTGGCTCGTGCGCGAGTAAATCGTAGCTAGTCGTCGAAACACCCTTCGCGACAGCTGGTGGAGGTGTCCGAAGGCAGACACGGTTGCTGCGACTGGCCCTCGTGACGATCGACCCTCGTCTTTCACGGGTACTCAAAGGGCAGTAAACGAGACGGCGCCGCGTTATTGCCGGCATGTACGGCGTTGTTGGACAACCACCGTCTACGTCGCGCTATACAAAATGATCCAATCATCGCCGTCGGTGAAACAGGGATCACGATTCGAGGGATGAGGGTGTAACGCTGATAAGGATTCTCCTCATCTGGGAGCGAAGGTAATAGGAAGGAAGCGGCGCATTTCCGTAAAGTCGGACAACACGCTAATTAGAGCCGATTGAATATTTATGTATTATATATATAATATTCTTTCGAAATTGTGTAACTGTGACGATTATGTTATGGTTTCTTTATCATATCTGTGATTCCATTTTTAGTAAGCAAGAGTCAATTTTATCTCCCAGCGGCTTTTAAGATAAATCACCGTTTATAGCCATGCATTTTTGAAATATTCAACGTTAAATATTTTGACAATTAGGCGCTTAGTTTAAATGATGAAGAATTAAAGCATTCGGACAATTTCAAAATGTAATACGACCATGTATAAACGTAATATTCTTTACACAGCTTTTCATATGTATTATAAACGTGCGGGAATCCCGGAACGCGAACGTTTCGTGATACAAAACAAACACGCAATCCTATGTTCAATAAATTTGAGCATTCCCTCCCAAACCAAAACGCGCTGTTATAGCGGAAAGAAAGTTCTCGATGGATTTATGGGCTGTTTCCTCGCTGCACGAATACAACGAGAAATGAGCGAGATACGCGAAACTCGGACGAATTAATGAGATTATTAACGCGGCCGAATCTTCACCGCGGAAGCGCGCCCGAGTATAAGAGGGCCGCGTTTAGTATTCATTAGACGATTAGACCGTCATAAATTCTCTACAATAGGATTAGCGATATTCTCGCCGTTTGAAACGTTTATATCTGCGGAACGAGCGCAGCCAGAGCGAGATCCTGGACCTTTAAACCGCCTCGGACGAGGTCACGGAGACCTCTGTGAAGTTGGCACCTCATTTTTTAAAAAATCAATTTTTTTTTTAAGTTCTGAGTGCACCCCGAAGAGTTCTAGAGTTCCTTATTAATTTTAAAAATAGTTCTGGCGAATTAAGCTAAAAAAACAACTGATGAATTTTGGGGGTGCTAACTTCACAAAATGGAATCTTTAAATCAGCGAGATAACATCAAAAGTATTAAAAATAATTAATTTTGTCATTAGGATTTCTTTTAGAACTCTTGAGGTGCTACCCAGAACTCTCAACAGAACTGCCATAACAAAAAAAAATTTTTTTTTTAATATTTAAAATAAGAAAATTTGCGATAACTTTTTATATATCGGTCCTAGCGCTTCGAGTATTAATAGTTATTGATAGAACTCGTGAGGTGCTACCCAGAACTGTTAACAGTACTACCGGAACTTTAAAAAAATTTTTTATTTTTAGAAATTTTTAGATCTGACAAAAATTTGCGATAACTTTTTAAATATTGGTCCTAGCGCTTCGAGCATTAATAGTTTTTGATAGAACTCGTGAGGTGCTACCCAGAACTGTTAACAGAACTGCCGGAACTTTAAAAAAATTTTTATGCAAATTTTTTTGTCAGATCTAAAAATTTCTAAAAATAAAAAATTTTTTTAAAGTTCCGGCAGTTCTGTTAACAGTTCTGGGTAGCACCTCACGAGTTCTATCAAAAACTATTAATGCTCGAAGCGCTAGGACCAATATTTAAAAAGTTATCGCAAATTTTTGTCAGATCTAAAAATAAAAATTTTTTTAAAGTTCCGGCAGTTCTGTTAACAGTTCTGGGTAGCACCTCACGAGTTCTATCAAAAACTATTAATGCTCGAAACGCTAGGACCAATATTTAAAAAGTTATCGCAAATTTTTGTATGTCAGATCTAAAAATAAAAATTTTTTTAAAGTTCCGGCAGTTCTGTTAACAGTTCTGGGTAGCACCTCACGAGTTCTATCAAAAATTATTAATGCTCGAAGCGCTAGGACCAATATTTAAAAAGTTATCGCAAATTTTTTTACGTCAAGGCAAAAATTTTAGTTTCGACGAATAAAAAAATTTTTTTAAGTTCCGGCAGTTCTGTTAACAGTTCTGGGTAGCACCTCACGAGTTCTATCAATAACTATTAATACTCGAAGCGCTAGGACCGATATATAAAAAGTTATCGCAAATTTTCTTATTTTAAATATTTAAAAAAAAATGTTTTTGTGTTATGGCAGTTCTATTGAGAGTTCTGGGTAGCACCTCAAGAGTTCTAAAAGAAATCCTAATGACAAAATTAATTATTTTTAATACTTTTGATGTTATCGCTGATTTAAAGATTTCATTTTGTGAAGTTAGCACCCCCAAAATTCATCAGTTGTTTTTTTAGCTTAATTCGCCAGAATTATTTTTAAAATTAATAAGGAACTCTAGAACTCTTCGGGGTGTACTCAGAACTTCAAAAAAAAATTGATTTTTTAAAAAATGAGGTGCCAACTTCACAGAGGTGTCACGGAGAGATCCTCACGCGAAAATATCGCGCAGTTTGGCAATATCGGGAAAGATATATCGTCCGAAACGAGCTTTCAAAGTTTTCATCGGCCTTAATACCTGCGCGCGCGTTCGCATTAATCACGCGTTATGTCTTAAAAGCGACGAGCCGGCGAAAGCGCGAGTCCGTTAATGCTCCATAAAGCGATGAATTTTTAAACATAATTACGGAGAATCAATTGAAACAGCGCGAGCATTCGCGTCAGCTGTTATGATGAGTTTTCGGTGATACGAAGCGAATCAAATGCAATGATCGATTCTTACGCGATGTTCAATAAGCGATACTTCGGCACGAAAGCATGAAAAATATTAAAAACGACATTTTGTTTATATCTGACGAAAGATATAGAAACTTCGATAATTAACCAAAAAAGGCTCGTTATACATAATATGACATATTTTTTTACGCAAAATCAAACACTAATCATATTGAAGATATAAAAAAATGTAAATTAAAAACTTGACATAAAGAATTATAAATTTATACAAGTTATAAATCGATCAAGTTATAAATCATGATCGTTGGTTTATATAATAAAAAATATAATAAACTGAACATTTTGCAGGAAAGGCCAAAGTTCAAAAGATCTATCGGTCTAAGTTATTATTGGACCTCGAAATTTTTCGCAATCATGTCCCGAAGAATTAATCGAATCCATTCGCTCTATAGCTCGTGCATACACGATTCGCTTTTGAAGCGGCCACTGCGTCGCCTAAAAGCGTGAAAGCTCATTACGTGTAAAATCAATTCGGCTCAAATTCGTGTCCCTATATAGAAGACGAGAAGCAATCTCACTCTATATCTCTTCTCTCTCCCTTCCCCCTTCTTTCTATCTCGCTACCATCTGGAGAGGGCATATTAGCATCGTTCGTGAGAATTCGCATGCGGCTGGTTCTGTTTATCGTCGAGGAAAGAAGTTTAGCTCGGAGATGCAAAAGAAGACAGGCGCTAGAGACCAGAGGAGGGTGGCGGCAGCGAACAGAAAGGAAAAAAGAACACACATAGACAAGAAGTGGAGAAACAAGAACAAGAGAAGGAGGAGGAAAAGACGACACCGGGGGTGGAGAAAGAGAAGTGAAAATTATTCTCAGGGAATTTCACTCGAGCACCCGCCGCGGCGTCAAGCCGAGAGGGAGAGGACGAGGAAAAGTGGTCCAGTCTTCCCTTTCCCTCCTCCTTTTCCTCGCTCTCTCTTTCTCTCTTTCTCTCTTGCTTACGCTCCTTTCGCGTCTGCTTCTCTTTTTGTTTTCACGCTAGGAGCGTCCCGAGGGGATACGTTAAAGCCCGGCTGTAATCCGGGCGATGCAATTAAGTAGATGAGACGGGACTGCAGCCTCTCCTCCCCGCCGCTCTCTTTCATCCTCCTTCACCTTTCCTCTTCTCGTCTCTTTTTCTCCTAGCCAGATATCGCACCGTCCCTGTCTCTGCTAAACGCAGTCTCTCACAGGAGTGCTCCTGCACGCGTGTGTTCTCTCTCGGTCAATCTCGTAATACCCCTTCTGCGTTTCTCTCACTCTGTCCTCCCCCCATCGCTTCACGAGATTCCCCCGTTGCTTCTGTACCGCACCACCATTTGCCACCCTGAAGCAGCCACGGTAACGAAGCTTAAGCCACCCCAACAAATCATTCGTTTTACTCCGCAGTCGAGGCATTAATACGTGCCAAGGCGCCCTTATATTACTATACGATAGCATCTTTCTTACTTTCTCTTTCTCTTTCTAGCTATCTATCTATTTATTTATCTCTCTTTCTTTTCTGAATACATGTCAATTCGACGAGAGAAGTGCATCGGTACTGTGAGACGAAACATATGAAAATATCCTTGAAGAGGATATTTTCCGACCTACTGCGACACAAGGGTAACAAATTTTAGATTCTGTTTCAAATTAGGCTTTGTCTTTCCATTCTCTGCGAAATATATCCCGGAAGAAAATATTTTCCATAGACGTGAAAGAATTTTTCTGTAGAGATAGTAAAAAATATTTTCGTTATTCCGTTTCTCCTTTTATAAATTTATCTTTTATATATGTGTGACGATATTTCTATTATTTCTATTATATTTTATTGATTTTTAAAATTCAAAAAATATATAATTAAATACAATTTTGCAGAAAATATTTATAATTCTCTCTTTACGAGAGAAAGAGAAAATTATTTCTATTCTTTTTGTGCGCAAATCAAATAAAAAAAGGTAAACAATTTCCTTTTTCATAAATGCCTGTTCGAGAACGACACCTTCGATTAGAAGCACCGTGTCGCAGCAGCAGCAGCAGCAGCATGTCGCCTTAAGTGATGTTTCACTCACGTGGTTTTTACACGACAGGCCGTCGCCTTCGCTTATGTAACGAACAGGGTCGCGCGTACGAGGGAGGTATCTGGGTCGTCGAACGAATTACACGGGCAAGCGGCACCCGTCATTACAGAAATCCAATAAAGTGTAACGCCGTTCGTTTTTCGATGCTCCACCTCGCTCTCCGTTTGTGTATGTGTGTGTACGTATGTGTATGTACAGCTGTCGCGATTAACCGGTCAAATAAACGGCGACAATGGCGACAGATTCGTAGTGTCTCTCTCTCGCCCGAAAAGCTCGTCAACGCGGTGAACAAGCCGCGTCGAAATCGCGCGAACAACCGGAAAACGAACGGAAAGTAAAGGTAACGCGAGAGATGATGACTAAGCGAAATGATTTTGTCGACTGCGATCGACACAAATCGCGGTCAACTGCGGTTTATGAAATCGGGCCAAACGCGAACTATGCCGCAAATAATTATCGGCCTCGGGAACCGGGAGGTGAGCCCGCGTTTAATCGTCCGTACGACTGCGTATTAATAATAGAGAGACAACAGTCTACGTAAAAGCGCATGCATATACATACGTATATATGCACGCATACGCGTACGCAAAGGCGGGAGCGTCGACTGCAGTTTGCCCGCAGCGCGTACAGATGCATATTTTTCTCGCAACGGTCCGATCGATAAACTCCGCAATTTTACGAGCGCCACTCGATCTGACATCGCGCTTCTCGATAGTTCGATGCGCCGTGTGATGCACGTTCGAGCATCGCAAATATAAAAAAGAAAGAGAAAAGAATACGTATGCCCTTCGGAAAGTGCATCCTCGGTTTTGTCGCGACCGATATTATGTTGCAGACCGATTACCGATTCTTTCGTTGTTCCTTGAGCCGAATGGCACAGTCGAATCGTATATTAAGGGATTAATATATGGACGCGATTGATCGAGAAAAAGTTCGCCTTGAAAAAAGAGATCCCGTTGATTGATCGAAGTCTTATCTTAAAACGCATTCATTCAAAGCGAAGAGGATCAGACTCGTAAATCGCGTTTAATGTAATGAGCGAAAGCGTCAAATAAAGTACGAGATTATTATCTGTGTGTGCGTCTGTGTCTGTGTAAATGTTCTCTACTTTGATTTTCTTGCTAAATTAACTTGAAGCTTAAATGCTGATAACACAAAGTACAATATATATATTTGTTTGCTTTAAAGTTTAAGATTAGTTTTATAGAAATGTTTTGCGATACATCAAACATTCTCTGTGAAAAATTTATTACGAGATTGCGTAATGATTTTATTCAATAATTAGAATATTAAGAAGATTAGTCTCTCTTATTGATTTATCGCATCATACAAAAATACCAGCACGAGAATTCGATTATCGCAGAATCATTAATATCTCACGTTATTCATCCGGGACTAAAATCGTCGCATTAAGCACGACGTGCATATTACTGCGAACGATCGATGGACATAGAACCAAATGGCGTCGGGAGGAAATTCCCGTCGGAGATGTTCCCCGAGTTACACAGTGACTTCTTCCTCGGGGTGCGAAATAAAACATCCAAAATGTACGGGCGGACACGGGCGCGTTTCCGGAACAAAAGCCGCGGACGGACGTATCTGTCGCATTTCCGGGAAACAAAAGATCTAGGCGCGGATAGCTAAAGTGATATGCCGTATAGAAAACGTAATGTAACATATATAAAGCGTGGAAATGCGAATTAACGCGACAGCGGGATTTCGTCGCTGATGAGCAGTCGAGTGCGCTCATTTAATAAGTAATCTGTATATGAAACTGCTCTCCCTCTTTCTCATCCTTTTTCATTCTCTCTCTTTCTCTCCCATTTTCTCTCTGTAAATGCAGTTTTACGCGTTAATACAAAACAGAGGACGACGGAATTGCGTCGTGTGCCGGAATGCGAAAGCCGGACGTAATCGGCTTATATACCGTGGTACCGAGGGCTCGATATCAGAATCCGTCCAGAGACGAATCCGCCCTTTTTACATCCCCCCCCCTCCACCCCTCCGCCTTCTCTTTCTCTCTTTTCGGTGCCCTCTCGCCCGTTTACAAATGCTGTAATAAAGCGCGAATCTGACCCAGATGCTGGAAAATCTGCGCGTTTCCGTCTCCCCCTCTTTGTTCTCCTCCTTAACGCCCGATTCCCTGATTATGCTCGTTTTTCTTCCCTCCAGCGACTCGGAGAGACTCTCTTTCTCAAGTAGAATTCTAAGGATCGGATTAGCCTTCCCCAGGATCAGAGGGGGAATAGAAGTTACGTTCCACTTCGGTGTCCTTGGTCCTGCGCGATGCGCGGGATTTATCCGGTAATTCGCTTCTTACCGCGTCTCGCCGACCACGTAATCGTCGTTAGCGAGGCACTTTTGCCAAATTTAGCAACAGGTAGTGCCTTATTGACGGCTTAATTACCAACTACAATCTAATAGAAGTAAATGGTGAAGCGATATATTTCCGTACGCAATTCGTGAATAATACTGTACTACGTTTTTTGTTATAAAAAAATTTCGTTTTTTTAATAAAAATATTATGTATATAATTTTATAACTTAAAGATGGAAGGATAACTGTCTAGCATCTAAATGTACTGTATACGAAAACTGAAGTTAGCAGGAAAGAGAAATATTTTTCACATCATAAAAAATTCAGTATAAAATAATAAGTTGAGTAAAAATCAATAAAGAATCTTGTCGACCTAGAGAAAATATACATACACTTTTCGAGAATAAATTTAGTTAATTTAAAAGAATTTTTTAAAATCTTTTCTACAAAAGTAATCTATTTTTTTAGCTTTTTTTCCACATATTTGCAAACATCGATGTTCTATCCCAGAAATATTGTGATGCACTCGAATTAGTTCCACCTAGATGGACGATTTTTTTGGAGGATTTTTTCAGTCTCTAGTATTTTTTTTCTATTATTAAATGTGTCAACCAGTTTTTTCGCGTGAAACGTCCTGTATCCTCCATTAAAAAAAAAAAAAGAATTCATTCCGTGAGATGATGTACACGTGTGTTGGTGGCACGCGTGCCTGGATTAATATCCGAAAAACCGATTTCCTCGTAATCCGCCGGATTTCTCTTCGTCGCCGCATTTCCCCGCGCGAGCCCCTTAATTTTCGTTTCACCCTCTCCCTATCTCTCTTTCTCTTTCGCACGGACTTTCTACTCATCGCCATTCATGGCTCCCTCATCTTCGTTCTTCCCGCCTTCGGTCTCGCCCCCTAAAACACTAGCGATAGCAATAGCGGCGTCCCATCTCCAGCTTTACAGCTACCGTGGGCTTTATGTTTTTTTCTCTCGCTTTTTTCCCCCGAACGGGTATATTCACCGCTGCTCGTTTAATGCAAGCCCCACCGTGTGGCATAATACCCGAGGTATTTCTCTCTGCAGTGGCTCTCTTACCTCTCTCTCCAATCCTTTCTACCCTTAATCCCTTAGTCAGTACAACACAGGGAGTTAGAGCTTTACATTAAATTTTAAGGACTTTTCAAACGGCGCCTAGATGAATACGTACACGATATCCCTTTGCGTAGAAAACGTGCGTGAATTCATAGAAAGGAGGAAAGAGAGAGAGAGAGAGAGAGAGAGAGAGAGAGAGAGAGAGAGAGAGAGAGAGAGAGGAGGGAAAAGAAGGATCTATGGATCTTTCGACTGCGTCCCTGGCGGCGTAAAGAGGCCCCGACAGGAAACGCACTGAGTGCTTTCGCTTTATATTCGCTCTCAGAGAGACGTGAGCGCGCACGATCCTTTTTGCTTTTATCCCCGGCGTCGGTCGTCGTCGGTCGTCGTCGTCGTCGTCTACTAGCTGGCCGAAAGCTATCGGCGCCGTGCGACGCGACGTAACGTAGTTCTAAAGAAGTATTAGGTTAGCGACGACTTCGGCACGCTCGAGTGCCGCGCAAATGGATCGGCGGTTTTACAAATTCGCCGTTATTTACACGCACCGCGCGAACACGATTCGTGTTCTCACGACGGCCGGGCGCCTTCGAGAGTATGCTGCTCCACGCGTGTGTACGCACGATTGACAAATATATATATATAGTTGGGTTGAACGCTTGCGTATCGAAATATGAGAATTTCTCTGTGACTTTTGACTAAGCAAATCGTTTAGCGTGAAATATGAGCGACTACGATGAAAATAACATACGTACTATATCTATGCAGAAGTAAATAATTTATATATAAATGCAAGAATTATTTTTTTTACTTGTAATATATACTAAACTACTATAGAGGTGTGATCTTGTACGGTCTTATGTCTGCTCTCAGAGAATCTTCGCATAATAAAACTGTTATTCTATTGTCATTCTAATTGCATTTGATATTTCGCTTAATGACCGTCGGCATTCACAATGTAATGCGGAACATTTTATTTACATAACGATTGATAATTGTTTCTTAAGTTTCTTCTAAGATAGAGCGATTTAAATAATTGCTACCAATGTATCCCCTGTACTTAAAAGAAAAATGTCACTTAATTGAAAGAAATTAATTTCGTCTGTTTTATTTCACGGAGAAAAGCAATGTTTCTCCATCACGGACTAGACGACTGTATAATTGGAAAAAAGGGCATCGTTACGAACTCGTAACGAGTCTGCGGGTGCCCGCGCGGGGCCACGAGCGACGAAATTGAGCCCGTCCTCGGTATAATTAACAGCCTAGCCCATCTTCACGTCGTCGTTGCGTTGTCAAGATTTCCCCCCCCCCCTATGTAGAAACTCACAAAAAAAAAATCTCGAACATCTGCCTATTTTGGAGCGTCCCGGCGACGCTCTTAACCGATGCGCTCCTAAAAGCGCGGCGGCGGAAAGCGCGCAAAGAGCTTCCGTTTTATCTAGAGCCTCGAACGGCAGGAGCCCTCGGCAGGATGATCCCACTTATTTCATCCGGAAACTGCGCGACGTTATCCAGCGAAGACGTACGACGTGGAATCGTAACGAGCGGAGGAGAAACTCGACTCGAAGCCGAGTTAACTTTTTTGCTGCACGGCCGTGAATTTCCGCTCGCTCGAGGATGATTATTGCCCGCTTTATAGCCTTCTTGCGATGAAACCTTCGTGCGCGGGATCCGCGCGATCTTTGTCGACACACACGCACACGCCTATACATGTGTATGTGTGTACATGTCGCGGGTACATTTCCCACAGGCGCTCTAGTCTACGTGAATTGCATTAGGAATTCAGAATATCCGGCGAACTTCCTACACACTGATCACTCGAGAATTTCAGCAAAGCGCACGTCGATTCGGAGGAGCTTACACCATAAATTTCGTTGTACGTGGTGTAACGCCCACCTCGTGGAAGCGCCCCGCGTCGCATTCGGGATGCACCAAACGAGCGCGTTGCTTTCCTCAAATGTTGCGGCTCTGCCCTACCGATTCACGCGTTTTTCGCGTTTTCGTAGGCTGCTGACGCAAGTACTCAAGCTGTGCTTTTCAATATAGAGATCATATTGAAATATAGTAATTTTCTAATCGCGTGGATAAAATAACGCGGGCGCGCACACGGTCTATTGAATAATGTAGTTTTATGATGTCACGGTCAATCGCGCAGTTTCAAGTTGCTCGAATAAGCTATTTATATATCTCGTTTTGCCAAAGCAGATTTATTTAACGTTATCCGTATATTATTTCATTTTTATTTATGATTTTTTTGAAAGTCGTAATAATGATTTTTCTATGTTCAACCGTTTATTGCTAAACAAATAGATTTACCTATAATTTATATGAATATATATAAGAGTATAAATATATAATTTATATAAATATATAACCTAATAATTATATAACAAATATAATAATTATGACGTATTTTACATGAACCTATATGCAACATTAATACATAAATATGTCTCAGATAAGAAGAGATTTTATCCGTATTTTATTCGTGTAGAGTATTTCAACTTTGACGATATTTCAACCGACTAGTCGTGCTAAAACCATCATCATGGCTAAGGGAAGATAACGAGCATCGCGAAAAGTGTTACACAGCTCGATGTAATTCAAACCAGTATACGATACCGAGTACCAAAGTGGCTAAGATTACTGCGCTCGAAGCTAAGTCTCGGCACTGGTTTTACACTTCTAAAGATTGGCTCTACAATCCGGTATCGAAACTGTCTTATAAGATTTATGTCAATAATGTATGTAGGTCGAATAACCTTGCCGCAATAATTTTGTTTTAAAAAATTTCGTACTAAATATCGATATAAAATTAAGTTTCCAAGAAAAGAAAAAAAATATTCCACGAAATTTTCATTTAATTATTAATTTGCAAAAAAATATACGTTCAATTAAAACTATTATTAATATTATGCATTTGATTTTTATTAGCCTTTTTATTATTCACATTAAAGATATTATTCTCTCTGCTAGTTAAAATCTTTTATAAAAAGAGTATGTTCAGTATAATATGAATAAAAATTAATATAAATGATATAAATATAATTTATAATATAAACAATTATTTTCACGTAAAGCTATATAAATCTTTGAAAATTTCGCAGAATAAAATGAGATGATGCGTGAACTAGGCATCTCATTGTCAGTTTCTCTGCAGCATTTTCTTTGGTTCAGAAAACTATTTGTTTAAACTGCTAAAAACTATTATATTAATCATATGTTTCGACTTTTCCCAGTCACATTAAGCAACAAAAAAAAAACTCGCATCGCGGATTGTCATATATTGGTCACTGTATAATTCTTTAAAATTTTTTGTGGCATTAGCAAGATTATCGATGGTATCGGCGCCGCACGATGCTGTTAAAAGCATGGGGAGGGATAATAGTACGGGGATCGGGGATTTTAGAGCGACGGCGGTGGACTCATCCCGTGATAACGTAGCGCGGTTGAATGCAGTCCGCTTTATCGAACGTAGCGGACGATCCGAGTTAAAGGCCCTAGTATACGCGTGAGCCCATGGAAAATTCTCATTTGAATTGCAGAACCTGACGAGGCGACTGCGGCCAACTGATTGATTCGTCAAAGCCGTCACGCCGGCAAAGCAGATGCGACGCAGAGCGAGAAGTTTTTTTCACGTTGATCCCTGCGCGCGTCCGCTATTCTCGCGAGGCAAGGGAAGCAATTACAAAAACGTCTCACACCGTGACGGTGCGATAAGATTGACAAAGAGTCATAAAGAAACAGTGGCGTGGTTGTGTTTCAAGTTGTATGCGCTTAAAGTGCACTTCGACTTATCTTGTCTTATCCCGAAGCTTAATAGATTGGTATCTGAGTCTATATGCATTAAGAATATCATTATTAATATAATACCTATACTAAGGTGTGTTGAACATATTACATCATACACGTGCGCGCGCGCTATATTATATACCTATGTATATTAAAAATATTAAACCGCTTGGTTTCTCTCCTCTAGAAAATTGTACTTTGTAATATGTACAAAAGCCAATGCGCGACGGAATAAGTCAATTGGTCGTTTGTGCGAATCTCGATAACAGAAATCTCGACTTTAATGTATTCGACAATCGCTTTCAAATATCGCTGTGTGCAAAAGTATGCGGAAAGTTTCGCTATCGACAGTTACTCTGCAAAATGAAAAATTTTCAGACGAACGCGCGCGACGACCTTCGACAATCGAGAGATGGGTTTTACGACATTAGAAAGTGAGATCGACCGGGATCTTTTCCACCGTCGTTCGCTTTTAATGAAAACGATCCAATCGTATCCCCGGACGCGCGCGCTTTGTCTGCCGTATCTGTAATTACGCGGTGGAATCGCGATCAAAGCCGCCTCGATATTGATGTAATTGACTTTCCAAGTTGAAACGCTCTCGAGCGATTAAAATCGTTGCGTTAACACCGCGATGCGGCGATTACGTCGTTAACAGCATTAAAACGTAAAACGTACACAAACATCATCCACGTTCAATGCACTTATCCGCATCAAACGTGCATATCGCACTTTCGAACCACGAGGCTGAAATCCATCTAATTATTCCGCGCAGCTGTCGCGAAACCGGTAAAAGAAGCTCATAATTACACGTCGCGCTTAAAGGGCTCCTGCTTACCTCTCTCTCTCCTTCGTCACAGACCCTGCAAACGCGTGCTTGAAGAAAAAAAATCGCTTCTGATTTCGCACGTTCCGCGCACACAGCAAAGTGTGCAAAACGAAAACTAATTCGCTTAACAAAAACAGCGACAGGGAGCTGCCATTATAAAAAAAAAAAAATCTGCATTTCACAAAGCAGCGCGTATTATATAACTCGAAATTTGTCGCGTATCTTCGGAAATTTTTGTATATTAATTGGAGTTATCTCGAAGATTGTTTGCTCATTCGCACGATGAATATATCGACCTATTTGCAGCAGTAATAAGTAATAACGTCAATTAACGGAGGAATTTCATGAAACTGTCGCGTGAAATTTCGGCGTTGCGTCACGCAATGAATATCATATTCGTAATTACACTGCAGGACTTTAGCGGCAGCCAAAAGTCACAGGATAAACAGGCATTAAACGCGTCGCTGCGATATATATATGTACGTTGTCGCAGTTTCCTACAGTTAACAGTATAGCTTAGAGGTGTACGCTACGTCATTTAACGTAGGGAGAAGGTGTTAAACGCGTGAAATGGCTGACTCTCCAGCTTATAACATCTAGACATCTAACGGCAAGGTTTCTGCTCGCGCTCGACGATTACGTTGAAAGTCTTAATATCAGAAATTTCCGCGCAATTTAACGAAAATACCTGTTAACGCTCTTTACGGTAGCTCGTTTCATATTTCTCGAGACTGCCGACACCGACAGTCTCGTGCCGGTGTAGGCAAAAAATATATTAATCTTTCTTTATTAAAACAAATCTTTATGTAAGCAAAGGACTCTTGTTGTCACTCTTAATGATCTGTATCTAAAAAAGTTTCGAGTTAATAATAACGAAAGAATTTATCCTCATCAACTTATGATGGATTTCCAGCGAGATGTCTTTCTGATACTGTAATTTATAAAACACGCCTCGCTCGGCGGAATAGTTCCCCACCGTCCATTTTTCCGAGTAATATCAAGTCGAATGAAAGACGTCGCGATGTATTACCGGAAGTCAAACGCGCGGCTCGTTCGGGCTGCCTCATAATGGCTCCTCTCTCCCGTCGGGCACTTTGGAAATCCCGGAGTTCCATTTAATCCTTTGAGATCGTATATCCCGACGTGAAGAAACAGTTACCCCCTGATGCATTACTTTCCAATGGCCGCCGGAAAGGAGGAACGGGATTGCGCGGAGGGGCACGGACGTCAGCCGGCAATAACTCCGGTAAACGGCGGCACATTGAAAGGGCCAAAGAGTCATTACCAGAAAAGTCCACGGTGCGCCATGCTGGTCATAGAGAGGAAGTCGAAAGAGCGAGGCGCGTACAGGGTGTTTCAAACTCATTTTATTCTTGTCCCCTGTCATTTAAGACAGATAAGTGGCACTTATTTCTCCACAAACTGCTGACATTTATATCCATGGAAAAATGTAGAAAAGAACGTAAATATTATGATAATAAATGCAGATAAAATTTTCAACAATCGCAAGATTTGACAAGTAATTTTCAATCTCAGTCGTCTCTGTAATCGCAAGCTTGCAACTGCTATAAAATCTTCAGTAATGTCAGATTGATCAAAGAGAAGAATCCATCGTATCTGTGGCATCTCCGAATAGTTTCGAGACACCCTGTACGTTAGACTCGCGGTTCGGCTTAATATTTGCGCCTCGTTTTTCTTCGTCAGCGCGCGGGCAAAGGCGTCGGCACGCGTAATTTACGGCGCGAGTTTTCAAAGTCTTTACAGGCGCAACGCGCTCCGTTTAATTACTCTCGAGCGAAGGCACGGTTCACTCTCGATCTCTCGACATAGTTTCGGGCGGAGAGGCGGCAGGCAGAACGAGAGAAAGACGGAGTAATAATATGGCGTGGAATAAAGAGAATAGGAGGGGAGAGAGACCTTTCGCGATCCGCGGATCCCTCTATTGTCCATAAGTATGCGCGAATTTCGCCGCCTTGTTTGTTGAAGCCCGTCTCGGGCTCGGCTTCCGAAAACTGCGGATATTACGCAAACGGAGCAGCCGCCGCCGTCGTTGCACGGAAAATCGGCCGTTTTATTAAATTATGTGCACAGACTCGCGGATTTGCGAAAGGCGTCGGGCGTAATAATGGTCGAAAATTCGGGATCTCTCCGTTTTTTTATATATACGGCGGACGCGAGCACGAATTTATGAGACGCGTGCGGGGAGCGATGAGAGAGATCCCGCTAAATCTGTCGAGAGAGAAGAAGGGTTACGCGAGACATCACGTATGATGAATTGTTGGAGCGATAAACAGTAAAAATAATCCCGGCGTATATACGAGAATTTTTACATTCATTTTCCGTAAAAGATAAAAGTATTACATGTTTTTGCTTTAAATCCGACCACCATGATTTCCTATTCCCACGTGACCAACGGGTTAATCCGACGATTAAAGTTTATTTGCGTACGCAATTTTATAATTGTTAAAATATTTTCGACAATTTCATACATTTCCGCGGTTTTATTTAAAAAAATTAAATTTATTTATAAAACGCACACATTTATTCAAATTTAAGTAAAAATTATAATAAAAAAATAATACTTAATCTTTCTATTCAAATTCCTTCATTTCTCGTTAAATTAATTCTCTCCCCAAGTATATTTATGTATTAAATATATAATGATACAAAAATATACTCACTATAGATAATAAAAGCCAAAGTTTTCTAAAAAAAATGCCATTCATCGATAACATCTGACACGCACATCTTATGAAAAATGCAGGAAGAACATTATGCAATTCATATAGCGGCGTAATGGGTGTAAATTTTGTGCGTCGACATCGCTCGTTAGAGAATACAAAATGTGCGAGAATGCATTCTCGCCGAGATGCAACAAGCGCGACCAAATAACGAAGCGGCGATATATCCTTTCTCCCATCTCGCGCACAGCATTGCATCAGTATCCTTGAAGCATTCAGCTCTAATTGATCACTTCGTAGAGCCGCGATACATGTGTCTATCTTCGAGATTTCGCAGAAGCGATATTACAGTTCGTTAATGACGCGTACACGCATGTTTCCTGCGGCTCGATCATTACTTGCGATTTAGTTATATAGCACGTTCACCGAACGCGAACAAGGATAGAATTGAATAGAATGGAACTGTGCATAATATACGCTTAACACGCATATATTGCAACTGATTATAATTAAGCCTCAAATTAAAATTTTATATGCTCCGATATTAGAACAATCATTATTCTTCTTACACAAGTTATTATCTACATCTTTAAATTTAAAAAAAAATTCAGATTATAATTCTCTGGTTGTTTTTCGATATCATGTACATCAGAGTATATGTTGTAAAGCCCCCGAGATATAAGCGGCTACTCGCAATAAGCATCGCGGTTGCTGGTAAGGCGTATCTGCATGTAAATTATTATTTAAGAAAGTAAAGAGAGACAGGAAAGGAAAAGAGAGAGAGCGAGAGAGAGAGAGAGAGAGAGAGAGAGAGAGAGAGAGAGAGAGAGAGAGAAAGAAGCTACCGCGCGAATCTCGTGCGGTGAGATTACCTGGCGAGGAGCGACAAGAAAATTAATACTCCCGCGCGCAAAAGCGAACGAGGGCCATTAAAAAGGTAGTGGTTGCTGCCAGCGGAGAAGAGAGAAAATGCGAAAGAGCTACGGGGAAGAGCGAGAGATGCGGAGGCGCCGGTAACGACGTCTCGTCAAAAGAGTCGTTGCGTTCGCCCGTACTAATATTACCCGCGCGCACATGTATTATGTATACCGCGAGGAGAAGCACAATGACGGCGGCGACGTCGGTGCCGCGGGCTGTTTCGATTCGGCCATTTTTTCCCACCGGTCCCGTCACCCTTTTCCACTCTCGCGTTTCGTTCTCTCTTTTTTTTTTCTTTTTTCTTTTTTATTCATGCCGCCCGACCGACGGAATGCGTTAGCATACTGACGAGAAAATCCGCGACTACAACTACGACGACGATGACGACGATGTGTATGCGAAACCAACGTAACGAATGCATCCGTACAATCCCTCGGGCGAGGATAATGACGTTAGGAAAAGTACACCACCCGCGTCCGTGTATGGACCCGAGCGATTCGAAGCCGCCAGAGTATGCGCATACATACGGGCGATGCATGTTTGCACGTGGGTGGTTGGGAATCTGCATCTCGACTGTAAATACGACTCGAACCGCGCATCGCACGGCTTTCGACCGTCGCCGCCACCCTCTAGCCCTTTTGGGCAGAGAAAGAGAGGGTTAGGTTAGGTACCCGCCACTCGCCTCGGGTTACGCGCAAACACGCTCCGGCTTTGAGGCACTTCGGCTTGACTTTTGACCGGAACAGCGACAATTACCCCGAATGTCGGATCGAAGATAACGTTTTAGCCGCGCGTTAGTTAACATTTGCACGACCCGCGACCGTTGCGAGATTAATTAGCTTTTCGAAATGGTCGTGCGTTTCGCCGCACATCGGTTATCCCGGGCTTTCTGCGGTCCACATTCGTAGAGAGAATTCGAAAAAGGGATGGAGCCTTTAAAAGGAACATTCGTGAAGCGCTTCTGTATCCCAAATTCCCTTTTCTTGTAATAAAATTAATAAATTAATTAATAGTCATACTAAATAAAAAATATTTCTCAATGTGAAGATGTTGGAATATATTGCGACGTATATTTTAATCAGATAAATGTAATTTTTTATGCAGCATATCGAAATAGAACAGGCCAAATGTAAAGTAAATGACACTTGAATGGGTTTAAAAATTAAGTATTAATAACTTGCATGCCGTAGCAACATCCATTTACTTATCTTTCATCGACCACGCCGGTATTACATGTGGCGGCGTAATCGCACCTGCGGCGATTCCGAATCATAACTCAAACTAACGAAGTCAAAAGTCGAAGGGAGCCCGACAACCGGCACGCAAACCGATGTAACGAATGCACAAACAGGCGCGAGCAAATAACCGCGGTCGTAACGAAGTTGAGGAAAAATACACGCCGGAAGCTGGCTTCCAACGCGATTAGACTTCGAGTGTGTTCATCGGTGTGTAGACAGAGCGACTCTGTTGAGCCACTTTGCCGCGAGATAAAAAGCCTCGAGAACACTATGGGGCGCGATAATTTTCTTTTTCCATTCTTCGTGCGAAATTGATAAAAGTCGTTCGGTATCTCTCATCCATTTTACCAATGATAAAATCGTAAAAAAATTTAACTTGTTTTCTAAATATTTCATTCTTTATTACTCAAATGTAACGTGATGTAAATGTGAGAGCAACACGTCATTATTTTATAAATATATATAAATATATATATATTTTCTGTGCATAATTCTTGTTTATATGGATTGTGTCTAGATACATGTTTTTCAAGAAATATCTTTTCTTTAAATTTAATCAGCATCTTGTTATCCGAGAAAATTCAAAATATAATATTTCCTGTTCCCTCTTTTAATGCACATATGATGCTTGTGAATCTATTTCAAAGAAAAATAAGAGAGAAGTACAAAAATTCAATTTCCATCGCATCCATAACATCGATGGCTATCGTGAGATCACATAGTGCAAGAAGCAACTGGCTTAAATACTCAACTTTTATAAATAATACTTCGCGATTTTTATTATTTTAAAGAAAGTACGCCCTCGCTTCGTCAATAATTCGACGAACACGAAAGAAAAAGCGACACGTATAAGGAAATCTAAAATAACGCGACCATAACTTTAACCACAGATTATTTAATTCAATTTATAGTCGATTTGTTTTTAATTTAAGTGTCAAGTACTAAAATATAATAGCTTACGAGTATTCTTGCTTATAAAATATTGAAATGTTTTTGAAGTACCTACTAAACTTGTGGGATTCAAAGTTCAAAGAAATAACAAAAAAACTCATCGTTCATTAAATTTCCAGTAGAGCTTATATCTTTAAAATATTAAGCTATTATCGATTAAAATATTTTATTAAATATAAAGAGCTGCAAAAAATGCTTTCCTCAGAATATTCTTCGAGCCTGAAGAAAAAAAAATCGATACACATACTTTAAATTTATTAATAGATCTGTTATTAAAATTAAGTTGAAATTACGTATACGTCGTGTTGAAATTTACGTATGCGGAGGAAGAATGCATGTTTGCACGCGGGTATCTGCATCTCGATTGTAAATATGGCGAGGAACCCGAAGGCTTTTTGCCGCGACTTCCTCACAGAGACACGTATCGCTCGGGAAATGTTTACCTTCACCGCGCGTATCAATAATACAGCGTATTTTCATCCGTATCCGAGCGACTTTACGGGCTACGCTGGGGACGTTGTATCGCGTCTGACAACGGCTTAACTTAATCCCGTCGACGATGACACCCATGTCGACACGCATGCACAGATGCTATGCCAATGCGATCTAAACGCATTAATATTTGCACCGTAGGATCACATCGTTATCCATCAAACTTGGACGCTCTTATTCGATATTCACACATACGTTATTACACAACGCTATATATCTCGTCGCAAAAATCATTTCAGAGATATATCTCAATTATATTTGTGCTGACTTTATCAATTTTTTTATTGAATTATAGAATTTTTAAAAAATTGAAATTAAAAATATTAGTTGATATAAGTATAAGAGATGTATTAAGAAATGTTAAGAAATGAAATACAAAATTATTATAGTGTGATACAAAGAAAAATTTCCATATCTATATTTTATATATATAAGTTTCAAATATTTATTGATATATAAAATAATCACTACTGCAACATTTCTTCTTGGCAAAAAATATATTTTTTTATAATGCTTAAAATAATTAAAAATTTTTATTCATTCTTAATAAGTTGATGTATATTAACTCGAGATTGCATGTTGCGCGATATATCGATGAAAAGACAATACATGTAGCTCGTGTCGTATAATAAACGAACACGAAGTTATATGGAGAGATACATAAATGCGCGCGGACGCCTCGAAATCACGATTAGCGATCGCACATACGGTACTAAAGATAGCGTTGCATAACGCGCATAACCATGTTGCGTACATGGCAATTTAACCCTTAGGCGAGCGATATCGACACGACGCGCAAATTTACCCGTTCGCCGGAGTGCAATTGAAAGTCGAGTGAATCAAATCTCGCATATCCATGGAATAATATTTCATTACATTATTCGTACGGGATCGTCATATTGATCTCGCATATTGATTCTGTATTGAGAAGATCAATCAATGCTTTTGCAGCGACAAGACGTAAAAAAGTAGTAATAAATAGAATGAATGTGTTTGAATAATCTTTGAGCCAATTGAACTTGTTTTATAATTAGACTGACTAACGCAGAGATGCAATATAATATTATATATATATACATATATATGTATATGTATATATTATTATATATCGTATATATTACTTCCATAATGACCTAATTATGTCGAATTATAGCGCAATTAAATTATATTAAAATACATATACATATATTATATGACACCTGCCGATTTTATTATTATTGTAATTTATGTATTTATATATTTTCCTCTATTGATTTTCTCTATCGACTCTATATATATTTTCATTTGTGCAGCTCAATTGTCTCGCAGATGGACGACGAAGTCGATAGAGAAAATCAATAGCGGAAAATATATAAATAAATAAGTAACCGGCGCGTGATACATATATTTTAATATAATTTAATTGCGCTATAATTCGACATAATTAGGTCATTTTAGAAGTAGAATTTCCATAATAGTCTGCATTTAAGAGGAAATTCATTGTCGATAAAATTTAGTTGTCTTATAATTACACTGACTGATGCAGAGATGCAACATTGAATAATTAAATTAATAAAACTGAATCATTATATATATATATATATATATATATATATATATATATAATTCTTCTAATTATAACGTTCAATTGTCACGCAGATTAACAAAGTCGATAGAAAAATCAATAAACGAAAATTTATATAAATAAATAAATCACCGACACATAATAAATATATTTATTTTAGTCAAGCGTCGAATTTATATTCTCTAGTCGTAGTTAATTAATTCCATAATAGCTTATAAAAATATTTAATTTTGTTCAATGTGTACAACTGTTTTCATTAATTTATTTATACTAAATCATCTCGATAAGATGATTCTTCCGATAAAGCTTCGTTCAACATCAAGCATTCCAACTCAAAGTAATGAATGTACAAACGAATATACAAGCGAAAGGCCATCCACACGTGTGTTCGAATGTAAAGCTAGTGGCAACCCGCGGTCTCGTATACAATTCTAAGAGAAGTCGCACCGACGTGTGCATAAAGACGATGCATATAATGCCGGCGTCTGCCGACTGCAAATACTGTAGCAAAGCGAGCGAAATAAATGCGTGTGTGTTTGCCCAGGAAGCGACGAGCTCGTGAGAGACTGCGGCTTTGATCTTTTCAATATTAGATTTCGGGCCACTGAGTATCAATATGACTTGCGATGGTAAAACCCATGTTCGCTCATATCGATTTAACGTGCATATAAAGCGATTGATATTAGATTTTCAATCGGTAGATAGATTTTCAATATAGACAATCAAGATTTATAAAATATAGATAACAAAATCTAAATCTCTTTTGGTTGGATAGTATTCTTTTGGAATATTTGATTTTCAAAACAAAAAACAATAAGGAAAAACAATAATAACAGATTGATAAATATTCGCCGATGAACAACGCTGTTTTGCGTCGCTGTGACATTGTGCTCTACCGAGCGTTAAGAGACACCGATTGTCAAACTCGACGCCATGACTACGCTACACTATGTATGCCACTGGCGCTTAATAAACATAATAGCAACATAGTGTACGAGGAGATAGAACGCAATATTGGAAAGTACATCGATAATGAGTGGGATGCATAATCGATAGCCAACAGTGCGTCGACGCGCTCTCAACGAGGGATAATGACTTTATGAAAGGCGTACCGACAGTGACCGAGCTTCCGATACTATTCGACGACAAGTACGCGGTCGCGTATGCGGCAGACGGCGCGGCGCGCCAGTGTGTTGGGGGATGCACATTATGCACGAATCCGTAAACACGTCGGACAAACTAGATATTGTGTGTGCCGCGGACGGTTTTCGTCCCTTGTCTCGTAAAATCCCTCGTCGCGCGCCATCACGAAAGCATCGTTTCGGAATAATGGAACGGTCGCCACGAAGCTCGTTAATAAGAGGAGCGAGGGATAATGGCGTGTCCTCGAATCGAACAAACGAGAGATATCCACTAGGGACTTCGCGGCCTTTGATCGGTCCAGCGTTTGGTAAAGCTCTGCACGCATTTAACCGGTCATTGACTGCGCGTAAACTTCCTAGCAATCTCTCATCGAAAGAGAGTCAGTTTATTCTAATTAACGTCCATTTCAATATTATGCGCGATCTTTTATTTTCTCAAGTATATAATATTCCTGGTCTTTTATTGCTTCGACCTAACAAAAAAAAAATCTTAATTGTTAATAGAAAAATTTATCGTCTACGATATAATATATTTCACAACATTCAAATTTGTTCCCTTCAAAATCACGAAAAAATAAGTTAATTACAATATATAATAATCATTGATAATCGACATATAATAAACTTATATGTACAAATAGTTTATACGCTAAAATAATTGTCATAATCGCGATTCAGCTTTCATATACTATTTAACATAACTCGCTTTGAGATTTTTGACGCTTCTCTATCGTGAATATAAATAGAATTAACAGAAGTACCGCCCGAAGGCTGGCCTGTTTGGTTTGAACTACGTATTTGGATGCCCGTATTTGTGCGTTATGTAAATGCGAAACTCGACAGAATCGTGATCTAGTAAAGAGGCAACCGCGTCTGTTTCCAGGCCTGATGAAAATACAGTTGAAACTTTGCGTCTGGGATTCCCGGGAAAATGTATAAATGTTACAAAGTCAGATTCGACCACTAATGAATTAGAAATGGAATCATGTAACATATACATAGAACTATTTTTACGTTTCTCAATAAAATATCGTTCCCGCCGTAACAAAATGTCATTTAAACTGCATGCTGTCGAAAGTTTTAGTACACATTCGAATGGGTAAACATATTGACAAATGAATTAAAAATCTCCAAACCGTTGCACTCTCTGCTCGCAAGCGTATCAGTGACAATGCGATTTTTCTGCAACAGTGCCGTATCAGATGAGAACAAACCATCGCGCCTGTCGAAACTATCCTTTTCGGGGAAAACGAAACGAAGGATTTTACGCGTAACACGAATGTTACACCAGGACTTTCAAAGTCCCAATGCCTCTTCCTCGATTCTAGAAAAATTGGTTCGCGAGAACTATTCCACCGCCTCTTGTTTGCCTTGCCGTGCGCAACTTCCTGCAACTTTCAAAATTAGATTATGCCCTAGTCAGCACTCCGAGATACTCCGAAATTTTACGCGGTCGAGTGAAACCAGTTCAACTGCAATTCTGCGAAAGAAATAGATTCGCTTCAACCAAACAACTTTCTACTTTTAACTGTTCCTCTAATATCACAGTTCGTTGGAAATGTGATTACGATACGAATGAAAGAAAAAAAATCGCCATTGCGGAGGCGATAACGAAAGATCGGAAATACGATCCCTTGAGAAATATTCAGCAAAAAAAAAAACGTTCCTGAAAATGTTCCCGAAATTTTTCGAGAAAAATCCGGAGAATGGAATCGAATTCCTCTTTATCCGCGAGATAATGCCGACTCTTCACATGCGGAGTGCAATTTCCGGCACAGTGAAACGTAACATCGCGGGTAATCTGGGTTCTCGGAAAGTCGCAAACGGCACAGCGTACGGCACGGCAAACTTCCGGAATATAAAATAAATGCACGGCATAACGTCGTAAGACTGAATTGGCGCGCAATTGAAAGGGTACTCGGAAAAATGTTGCAAACGCTAAATTCTACATATGACGTTTGAAGTAGAGAAACATGACTAGAATTTAAAAAATTAAAATACGCGCATATTAAAAAAAAATTCAAATTATTTTTGTAAAATGAAGGCAATAAAAGAATAATAATAAATTAGAAAAAGAAATAGACATATATATTAATAAATATAAAAATATTATGTCAAAATGTATCGCATAAAGAAATAGTTATTTAAGCATTGTCATTTTGTTTTTTTATTATAACTGCATTTTCGACCAAAATTCGTGATTTTTTAAATGTTTCGTAAAAGTGGATTAATTTTTAAAAATCGATATCTCGGAAACTATAATAGTTAGAGCCATGCGGTTTTCACGTTTTTTCTTGTCTTAACGAGTACGATTCAGAACTCTAACGTCTTTCACCAGAACTTGATATTTTAAAAATATCTTCAATATTGAAAGTCTGTTTTTTTATCTCTCTAAAAATTGCAAAACTCTTTCAAAAAATAATCAGGAACTATAAAACTATAAAACTATTAAACAATTTAAATTTATTCACCTCACGGTTGCTCCTTTGTTGCCCGCTGCCTCCACAGGCCTCCTCGTAGAAGTTTCGAAACACTTGCACTCGCGTTACTTTTTTTTGTTCGCGACGTGATTCGCTGAACCTCGGACGTACGTTGCGTCGCGAGCCCTACAATGCCCCACCACTACGACTCGGCGCGACGTATCGTTGCGCGTTCCGAACCTGGCAGTGCCAGTCTAGCTCCACCTCCAGTGTTCTTCTTCGATTGATCAACGGTCGCGCGCTTCTTGCCGGTCCGCGAAAGGACGAGTGTATTAATTAGCGTCTTTGGCGGTCAATAATCGTATAAATCCGATCGCGATCGCACACGTGAAATTGATCTCGTCGATCGTAATGAATCGCGCTCAATGTTCGTCTCGCTGCATCCTTCGCCGACTTGAGTGCGTCGCGGCGAAGTCGCTCTCTTGATCATCTTCGTTTGATAAGCCCCTGCGAAAAGTGGGTCTTGGGAAAAGCGGCGACGCGAAAATGGAGCTTCGATTTTATTCGCGCGCGAATAAGCTCTCGCGAGTTTCGCGTTTTACCGAAACGCGTCGAAGATTTGTGATAGCTAAAACCCGGGCGTCGCCGCGCGTCGCGAACGAAAAAAAATAACGCGAGTGCAAGTGTTTCGAAACTTCTACGAGAAGGAGGCCCGGGGAGGCATCGGGCAACAAAGGAGCAACCGTGAAGTGAGTAAATTTAAATTGTTTAATAGTTACATAATTCCTGATTATTTTTTGAAAGAGTTTTGCAATTTTTATAGAGATAAAAAAACATACTTTCAATATCGAAGATATATTTTAGAAATATCCTCGATATTGAAGGTACGTTTTTTTATCTAAAAATTGCAGAACTCTTTCAAAAAATAATCAGGAACTATAACTATTTAAAAGAACCTTAAAACTCTGATCAAAACTATTAGAACTCGATGTGTAAAAAAATGTGAAGTGGGCACCCCTATTTTTTGAAACCGATTTTCGTTATCGTAATGACCGGAACTATTTCTAAAAATTATCAAGAACTCTTATTTCTATATGGTTTTCTATATCTAAAATTATCAAGAACTCTTATTTCTATATGGTATTCTATATCTAAATAACTCAGAATTCTCAACAGAACTATGATAGCATAACATAGGGGTGCCAACTTCACACACTCTCATTTCGTATGCAAAGGTACATTTGTAAATCAGAGTATGACATTCACTACCTCGAACTCTTCGTCAATTCGACCGACAAACTCTAAACGGAAATGTAAAAAAAAAAAAAACGATGTAGATCGACTTGTGAAATTAAAACGCTTATCGCTCCCGACGGGGCATCAAAAAGGCGACGATGCCAGTCTCACGTTGAAAGGACACACTAGGAAAAATAAACAAGTTCAAATCCCTCCCTTCTCGCTGACCAGTTTCCATCTCTCTCTCTTCCCCCTTAGCCCTTCACGCCGACATAGCGTTGCGATGGCACGGCGCGATACAGCGCGATAAAAACGCAATCGTGAAAACTCAGAGAAACATCCGGCAGGGGAGTAGTCAAGGTAACGGTGGTTTATTCCGTGCTACGAACAAATTACCGACGCAAAGTGGAAGGGAGGAGGAGAGCGCTCGGGGGAGGGTTAAACAGAAACGGTGAAGAAAAAAGCAACTAGCGCAAAAAGCGTGTTTCGAAGGAAGATAGGTAAGCGCGAACACGCGCGTTCTGCATCCACCCCCTCTTCCTCTTCCGTCCCCTCCGGGGGTTGCTGCGCGTCATCACGGTACACCGCGTGCATGCATCGCACACGCCTCCGCGTTTGTCGACAATACCGCCGCGAATGTTGTTAATTGCAACGAGCTGGCAGAGCAAGCTTTCCCACACACGCCCTCGCCAGGAAAGTTTGTCGACGCTGCAGTATGGCGAACGTTTTTGCGGCAGACGGAACAAGCGGGATGTTTCAATACGCATTTTGCGTATCCTGACGCGCGGATACGTGCTTTTTTTCGTTGAGCCTTAAAATAGAGAAGCGGAGATGTAGCGTGATGTAGCCGCATTTTTTTTTGACAAAATTGTCATAAGATTGCAGGAACGCGAATGACACTTTGCGACGGAAAATAAAAAAAAAAGTTTTCGATATTACATATACTTATATATTTCACGGAGAAAATAATTAAAAAGAATGAGAATATTTTGTACGGGTTAAAGATGAAATCTACGAGTTACTTTTTTCAGACTTCAGTTACTTTTTATATGTTCTTAATTTAGTACCATGTAATTCGCGAGTTTTCTCTTTTTCTCTTATAGACAAAAAAATTGTTGAAGAAAACATAATTAAATTGTCCACACATATATGGTTTATACAAAGAGGAACGTGCCAGCATGCGGTGAAAAGATAAGTGCGCGATTCGTTAAAGAACCTCGTTTGGTATTCTGACTGTGAAGAATAGCGACCGTGATGAATCTCAATGTTTCAATGTCCGTATTCTCGTAAACCGCTCCTGTTATAATATTTCGGCGCTTTCACGTAGAATTTATGAAAATGCGAGAGGCTTGGCTACACAAAGTCTCGTTAAAGCTTTAATATTAAAACCGTCTCCTATAAATCGTGCGATTCAAAAACTTGCTAGCTCCGTAAAAAATTTCGTTCGCGAAGCGAGCACGCGAGCGAATGCAGAGAGCGCATCTTCACGCGAGAAACCGCTAATATCGTTAATGACGCGCTTAAACACGCTATTTTTTCAGGATCTTTTTACGACTCGGCCGTAATCTGCCGCTTATTCTTGCAAATCCGGCCCCGGGAATGTTCATCAACCTGGCGATCCCGCTTGGTGAAATTGAGGGAGAGAGAGGGCGGCAACGAGTGCATTATGACCGCTCGATTACATCCGTGTGCAAGACATGTTTTTCTCGCTTAGCATGCACTTTTCGTGCACAAAATATACAGGATACTTAGCTGATCCTTAAAAAGTGTCTCCTTTAAAAACTTTAAAAACGCGACAATCTTTTCCGAGCGAAAACTTTATTGAGTGTTTTCTCTACACTTTTGTATTTTGACCGCGTAAAACACATTCTACAAATTGAAATCTTGGCAAAATTAATTAAGAAATAAGAATAATTTGTTTCTTTATTCCGGAGATTTAATTCGCCAAAATAATGTAATCAATGTAATCTCGCTTCAAATTTACGCAAACGTAAAAAATCGATTCGGAATTGATCAAACCATACGTTTCTAAAACTATCGGTGTACGGGTGGTTTGCATTTTATCATTCCGCATTTTTTTCATGAAAAAATTGTTACAAGACGCGGATGGTTTATTTCACGCCAGAAGAAAATTGCAGGGATGCAGCGATACGAAAAGCGAGAACAGAAAAAAATGACGTAGACAGATAATAAGATGCTTACTTTAACAAAAAACACATTTATATTGTCTACCCGTCTAATTTTAGCGTGCCGTAGTTGTTAATTGGCAATGTAAACAGGCATAAACTTTTCGGCGCTTGTCGCAGCGTCCTTTGATTACGTCATAATTAATGTCAGCATCGCGGATGGCGGGATTGTCAGAAGTTTCGGCGCGTTTCACTTCGATGATCGCGAGCGTTGTTTGAAAGTAGATTAATGATCAAATATTATGATGTGGTTACTAGAAAATTGGATTACGATCCCTAATAGCTATAGTTTATAACAAAACATTGAATATATGCATAAAAACTAGAGTCCGACCGAAATCAATTTTTTTGTTTCGGCCGAAACCGAAAACGAATATTCGGTTTTTATTTTATTTCGGCCGAAATTGAAACCGAAAACCGAAACTTTTGTAAGGAATAAATTTTTACAAAAATTATACATATTAAAAAGCGAAATTCATGTACATTGTACTTTTGAAATAAGAAATAAGGTAATATAAGATTTTATTAAATATCTTATATTATATTAAAATATAAAAATATTTCTGAAGTACTTAAACAATACGAAATAATATACTATAAAATAAAGCATTATAATTATAATTTATAATATTGAATTATATTATCCGCTTTTGAAAAGTTATAAACTTTTACATAAGTTATTATTGAGATTACATAAAAGTTGCATCAATCGGCGCCAACCGACGCGTTGCGACTTGTACAGTTTCGGTTAACGTAGCCGAAATTTGCTCTCAATTTCGGCCGAAACCGAAATCAACCGAAATCCTGATTTTTGGCCGAAATTGGCCGTAACCGAAACCGAAACCGTAATTTCGGTCGGACTCTAATAAGAACCATGTTCCTTACACAATTAGATTATAAATTGAAATTTGAGAAAAATAATTATTCCCAATATAATTACTATATATATATATATATCATAAATTTTTTTTAGACGCGCAGCTTTGGATAAAAGAAGATATTCACAATCTAATAATCATTATTAGGGTATATGTTTCATACGCAGGAGCAAAATTTCTCTTTTTTTAAATCAGGGATATAATATATGAGCGATCAAATGTAGATACACTGTAAATGTCGTAACATCATCCGTTTATGATCGGCATTACAAAGGTTGACAAGACCGCATCTCGCTAAAAGGGCCGTAGGACCCTTTTTTTCCCGAATATAAAAGGAGAAGAGAGGCAACATCACCCGGACCTCGTAAAAAGTTTAACACCGCGCCCGTAAAACATTGTAAAACGCGAGTCAGCTAGCGACGCTCTCTCGTCGTCGCTTTATACTCCTCGCGCTTCTTATCAAAGGAAGGATAAGCGATGCTCGCGACAGTAGTTTATTTCGCATTAGTAGTCAAGTAGAAACGCGGACGGGAAAAAAACTTGGGGAAAGAAACACGGAAGAGGGCATTTTTCTAGAGCGAGGCCAGGAGAGGAGTCTCGTTTTTCTCGGCCGGTTGCACGACAAACGCGGATAAACGCGCGTCGTTAATTGCTGCCGCGAAAGGCATCGCCAACTTTTCGACGGGCTGCGCAGCGCTGCGCGCTGAAACCGACTTTCGTCGTCGCGAAACTTGACGGTCATAATTAATGTCGTCTTTCCGCGACTCCACGAGGAAACGCGCGGGGCGGAGAACCGAGGACCGACGGGAACGAGATGCGACGAGGAGGCGAAGCGAGGGTTGCGCCGGAGAAGTTTCAATACACAAGTTGCAGGGGCGATCCCCGGGCACGGCGCGAGAATGTCGCAGATATAAACCTCGGGGAAACAAGAAGTTCCCCCGGCGGCGGAGGCGCGAGGGCATACGTAAATGGGAAACAATGCGGAGTCGGGTATTACTTCTGCTCGCGAACCGCTCGCTAACAATGCTCGGCAACCTCTTTCTCGCGCTTCCTTTTTGCGACTAAAAATGAAATGTAGAATGGTCGCGCGCTCTCTCTTTCTCTCTCTTTCTCCGGAACTTAACGCCAGCTCGCGTGAACTTTCAAGCTAGTACGCTCTAATTTTGCTGGATTTTTAACGTATAGCGACGCGTTTCCGTTGCTAGCTAGAGTTAACCTTGCGCTCGTGCATGTGATTTACAACGACGATGAAGAATGACGTCGGTCTGCTCGACCTCTGTTGCAAAAGATCTTTCTCACTATGAATAATTGTATACATTTGTACATGCAAGTGCGTGCATGCGTTAACATCTTATTTTTAGAAACTCGAAATAACTGATCGAAATCTGATTGTTCTCTCAAGCTTTTAGAGTTCTTTATAGATTAAACAAAAAAGGTTGTTTTACAATAATTTTTTTATGTTATCAAAATTCATCTATAAGAAGGTGGATCACAGTTGCAGGCCTACAATCTCGCGATATTTAATACTGAAATAGCTGTGCAACAGTCGAGCAAATCTCCTAATATAGCCAACTCATATTTTTAAAAACGCATATATTTCTATATTCCTTTTAGAATCGTGTTCTACTTTTCATTAAATTTAATTATTTTTTCATCTCTGACAGTTTTCGTTCTATAATTGCATATCAAAGGGCATTACTAATTGCCCATATTTATATACATAATTACACAAAACGAATGAATAAATTCAATATTACACAATTTGACGTATACGTTCTATAAAAATTAAAAGCGGTCGCTTATTAACGCGTCAAAGAATATTCGATAATCCCGGCGCTTAATCGCACCGAAAGTTTTAATGAATTAAATAATGATTTGTATCGCTTGTGTGTGCAATTAGCCGGTAGCAGTGTCGCATCGCGAGCTGCATTCAATCGACTTTAATAGACACGTGGGAACTCGGCGCGAATAAAGTCAACGAACGAGTAATTTCCGGGCGCGGCGAGCTGATATCAGCTGAAAAGCTGGATTTCTGTATTATGACGGGAATTGAGCCGAGCTATCGTCGTAACAATCGGCATCAATCACGGACATGAAGTGGATTATATCGACGCGGCTTATCCGTTCGGTGTAAAATATTATCAGACTTGATCTGTCTACCGGCCGTATTTTGCATATATACGGGGAGAGGAGAATATCGAATCGTTGCGCGTTTGCAATGTAAAATGCGCAACAGAGCGTCGTCACGAAATACACGGAGCAGAGCACGTATTCATCGGTACGTAACACGCAACGTTATAAATTATACGACGACGACGGCGACGAAAATGAGGATGAGGATGAGGAGGACGAGGAGGACTATAAGACGACGAATGAATGGAATTTACGAGGGGAAAAAGCGGTTTAATTGTCGGCAAGATACCGGCGTCTTGTTAAGAGTAATGCCACTAATATTTTCTTCCGCGCGGAGCAAACGATGAAGTCGTTACGTTGGAATGGAGCCAGGCTCTAATTCGCGCCGCACCGGAGGAAGGACTCTGCGACGCGACGGCTCGGATAGGTTGAAGCTGAACACATCGTCGTGGAAAACGAGAATGTATATACGCGCGGTCGTCTGCGCACCGCCGAGAACACGCGGGAAATGCGGTCGTCTCCGCCGAGACGAGATTTCTGTAAACGCTGGTCCCAGAATCATCGAGCCAGAGTTCTCCTCATTGAGCTCGGATGTTAAATTCTCTCGAGCAAGAGCAGGGAAAGGCAGAGGTTTTCATTCGCGCGCATTATTCTTTAATGCAAAGCCGCACCGAGGCTATTTTCTGAACGCGTCGGAAGCGGCTCTCGCTGCGGGATGAAGATTCATCGGATACACATCCCGACGAATCCCCGCATCCCCGCGTGTTAAATCACCCGCTGAGAGTTTATATCTTACCGCGAGCGGCGGATTAAACTACACGGCGATATAAGCATTTTCCACGGCATCACTCGAAAGGGAAAACTTTTAATTAAATAAACGCGACGGTCGGAAAGCATTCCGACCGGTTCGAACCACCACCCGATTCCCGTTTGATCCACGACCGCGAACGTTAAGATTATACGCGGGGAGGAATAGTCGGACGAAAAGGGTCGTGTTCGACAAAATTACTTCGGACTCGAAATTTTCCTAGAAATTGGAACGCACGACTATCCCTTCGCTAGTGGCGGCTCGCGGCCGTTAACCGAGAGCTTTCAAAAGTTTTAACTAAATTCAACTCTGGCGCGCGCGAGGAAAGTAAAAAGTTCTGCGAAAGTATTCGCGCGTCCCGAGTAATCCGCGCGAGAGCATTAACGTGTACGAATATACACGCCTACGAAGGGAGATGCTTAGTCATATTATTCAATCTCGTAATCGCGCGCTGATTCACTGATGGAAGCTTCAGAAAAAGATAAATTTCGATTTAATTGGATGTCGAAGTTAATTCATCAAAAAATGCATTTCAAAAATACATATATTCTACAAGATTTTTATTCAATTTTATAGGGCGTATATTGAATACGTGTTTAGAATAACTCTTTCTATTGCTCATAATAAACATTAGAAGATTTTCACAAATTACACATGCCTCAGAGATAAAAGTAGTCTTATTATTCAATTAATTTCAAGATCGTAACAGAGAATCTAAAATTTAATTAAAATATATAATGTCGAAAATTCCATCTTTTTGGAAAGAATGGCGTTCCATTAAATTTCTGACTAGAAAATTATCTCTGAATACGTTCCCAAAGTTTAATGCAAACGTCAGAGAATAATCTGCGTGTAATGTATATAATAAGAGTACGTGCTGTGCATGACGCGTACACGTTGATATCTTATCATGTAGCAGACTATCCCACAAAGACTATTTAAATCTCCTGTGTTATAAAAGAATATCGCGCAAGGACATCCAGACTTATAATAGCCGTGATGATAACATAATTGTGCGATAATAAATGGCCGAATAATAAATTACGTTATCAGTTTTGTTATTCAACTGCGATATATGCAACATTTGTTCTATATAATTTCATAAAAACATCAAAACACAAAAATATCAATATATTCGTATGTAAATGCCGTCATATCGATTATATTTCTAAAAATGATAATAACGGATATTATGTCATTCGCTCGGTCATTAGCAAATACCGGCAAATACATATATCTCGAAAAGTACGTGGTTTTATCAAAGCGCAAAAATAAAATTAAATGTAAAAAATTAAATTTTTGTTAAGTTAATAGAATAAATATATGAAAATACGAACATTCATAAAATGCTGGAAATAAATTTCAAAAAAAATTTACCATCGATAAAATGCGCGAAAAGGAAATACACAATGATGCGAGTTGTAGCTTATAATTTTTCTATAATTAAAAAAATGAGCAGCTAATTTAAAACCGAAATCTATTTTCTATGACATCAATATCGTTGAATAAGAGCATTAAAAAATAATTGAATAACAATTCTTAAATAACGGTGCAATAGAAAATATATATATATCTATATATACATATATGTATATTTTTATTAAAAAATATATTATAATTAATTTTTGAAACTAATACACTAGCATATACATCTGGCTTTTATTAACCCGGTGAAATTTAAATTTGTGTTTCATGTGGAGAGCTTTTAATTGTTAACAAAAATATTATTTTCCACGCAATAAAAGGGAAATGAAAAGATTCTTACGGCTTATATATAATTTAAAAGATTTTATAAAAGTAAAATGTATGTTACTGCGACAAAGCGAAACGAATCAGGTGTTGGAGCATTTGGATATAAATGCCGCGTTTTACGAAAGTTAAGTTCACACGAGACGATTTCTCACAATCGTGTTTTACAGGTCACGCGATAGAAAAACAGAAACATCACGAGCGAGATATCGCGAACTGGGCTACGGACGACATACAGTAAGCGTGCGCGAATGGAAAGAGATCTTTCGAGGGACGAGAGCGGGGCGCGTTCCCGGGGGAATCGTGCCAAAATTGTTAACGGCCGGGGGACAGCCCTGTTATAGGTGGCATGTGCTCGCGATCGGTCGTCGGACGAGCGAGAGAGAGGTGGAGACAGGTGGTCGGCGGCCCTGAGATACCGGTCGCGGAACTGAGGCCGCTTTATTGAACTCGCGCCCGATAGATACGCTGTCCAGTCGAGGCATGTGCGAATCTATCGGGAATAGACGTGCCAAATGTATATCGAGGGAGACAATTGCGTCACTATCTCTCTCGTCGATGATACTACAAGTTTTTCGTTACTAGATTGATGAGAAACTTTTATATGGGATGCTTGTCCGACAAAAAAGACAAGGAAATTAATAGACAAGAGTTTTCCTCGATAAAAAAAAGAAATCGACAATTATTTTTTAAGCAACGATAGAGACGGTAATTATTGATGTTTCCCAATTTTTTTGATTGTCGGTATTTTCAAAACATCGATATTATCACGAATCTGCCATCTCTCCTCCCCGTTCCTCATCCCTTATTGTACGTACTAACAAGGGACGGACACAGCAAGAGAGGCTCGGCCTTTCAGGATTCTCGTGGTCGTGCGTCTTGCGCGAAAGAAAAAGAATCGAGCGGAAAACGAAACGTACGACGGAATAATAACACTGCGGGACATCTGCGGTCGGGCGGAGATTGAAATACGAGATGAAGGCTCTCGTCGTCGCGCACAAAGCGCGGATACAAAGCGCGGCACGTCGTGATACACACGACGACATCGGCTAGACACTCGATAGATCCGTTCGCACGGCTAAACAAACATCTTTTCCGAGGCGGCGCACGAGTCTGATACTATAAGATGTATAAAGTAGTGTACCGAAGAGAATGTAAGCCGATCGATATTTTTTTTCTCCCCCCTCGTGTAAAGTAATATTTCGCGCCAGCGAGATACACTTCGGCGAGCGTATTTCACGTTGGAGAGCGTTCCGGAATTATTTATAGTACCGATAATATCGCAAGATAGATTTTAGATCTTACTCGCGCGTATGACTCGAGCTTCCCTCCCACTTCTCCTTACTTACGATCGCGGCACGCGAGATAATGGAAATCTTGTTCCTATATAGTAGACCCTTATACATATATAACAGACTCGCAACAATACTGACAGCGTGAAATCAGATTCAAAGACTTTACACAGTCACGGATGAAGAAAATATAAATCTAGCCGGACAATATTATATACGAAGAGAATAATTAACATTTTGCAAATTATTTAACGTGACAAATATTTCGCGGTGGCGAAAGGTATAAGAGACAAAAGTCAAACTTAAAAAGATTAATTTATGCCATTTATTATGTTGCATTTTTTATGCGTCCATTGTTCTGTTGATAAAACGAATAATTTTTACATGCGAGCAAAAAGTTCTAATTACCGATAAAATGGCAAACCAACTTTTTCAAAAGAGAACACTCGCGCGCCGTATACTTTTGGTATGCAAATGCAATGAACAGTTAATTGGAATCTGTTAAAAAAAAAACATTTCTCGCGAACGCGCTATCTTCAGCAGACAGACGCGACTCCTTCGCGACGCGAGTAAGCAGAAAAATTCAGCAGTAGCCGGGATATCTCTCGGAGAGATTTCAGATGCGCTTTTTATTTCTCTTCCAAGGCTTTCCACCGGGAGCCTTTGCTTGTCGCGCGTACGCGGCCGTTCTCTAAAAGGTCAAAGGGGCCACGTCCTCATCTTGAAAACATTAATGAGCTGCCTGCCGACGACGATGTACGTACACGCTGCGCGCCCCAGGATGCATGGCGTCTTTCTCGAAAAGGCGCGGCACGGAGACGGAACAGACGAGAATGCAGCTATACAGGAAGTTGGGTATAGAAATATCTCTGAATTTTGTTGCGAGCTTCAACAGTATAAATTAAGAAAAAGATTTACGTGGACAAAAGTGTCGCCCATTCCAAAGATGAAGAGGATCAATTTGTCTTTTTCAGCAAAATTCGAAATAAAAGAATGAAAAGAAAAATGTAAATTATTGCGGAATTTTACAGTATAATATTGAGATACTGATGGAAATTATTATAGTGTATTTATGTGTGACGCGCACAAAGACACTTAATTCCTATTCAAATAATAATATACCGAAAGCTTCTATTCTATTCGCATAGTCTGCAACAGGATCGCCAAAAATTTCGACGATATTTCTCCGTCACTCAATAAACGAAGGAATACACGTCGGGCGACATGTGTTGCACGTACGCGGACTAACAGAGTCTATCGACTATCGCGCAATTTAACCCGCTTGGAAAGTTCCGGCCGATTCGTTGCAAAGCTGTCGGTGGCACGCGAGCGAGCGCGGAATTCCCCCGTCGGGAGAAACTCGTTTATCAAAATACAGTTTATCCGAGATTACAATGATCCGGCGCGAGCGCGCGCCGCCGTTGCACACCGGATAGGGATTATTTAGAAGAGCCATAAATACGACGCGTTTAAACCGTCCGGCGAAGGGAAGTGCGCGGCGTGAACGGAAAAATGCTCGTTAGGAGATTTCCGCGCGAGAACCTCCTTGGAAAACGATCGAAGAAACCGAGACACTTTGGCGAAGCGGAAGAGATGATATTTTCGACGAATTTCTATCTCTCTCTCTCTCTCTTTCGTTGACAACCCGAACACGAAGCTCGTATCCATTCTTATTCGGCGAACCGTACGAATAACGCAAGAACGGAAGTTAAACATTGAGATTGAAAGAAATTGATATCATTATCGGTCATGATCTCATATACTAATACACGTATCGCATAGCTAAAATATTTCAGAGATAAGAGAACGATGTGTGTCGCGAAGAAAAGTGTGTAATGATTTCTTATATTCAATCTTTCTCAAATTCTCGTTAACCAGCAAACGGTTTTTAAGTGTTAAAAATCCTGTTAAAGGATCCTTGTGAGTAAAAGAGATTTAATAACAATAAATGCTAATAAAATCTACGAAAAAAAATTTCATTTAAGAAAATTTAACATTATCGAAGTCGCATACGATTATAATATTCCATCTCCAACAGGAAATTTTGTATATTACATCAAACAATTTCGCGATATATACCACATACTATATATAATTTGTATGTAGAATATCTACATATATTTATTACAACGTACGTTTCGAAATACGTTAATAACCGATACCTCGCACAGTTTTGACGTTTTAGAGTCTCTGCAGCGCAATTACGCAGTGATCGCATTATAATGGGCACATGCGGTACATTATCGATTACCGATGCTTTAATAAATAAACGATTTAGCGAATTGGGAAATTCGCACGAATGACCGATGACAAAACCGTACTTAAATCGGCGAAATGCGATCGGCAGAGCGGACCGATAAAGATAAAAAGAAAAGGATGAAGAGTTCCTTTACCGTGGAATTGTTCTAGATTTATGAGCTCCAAGAGTTCAGCCATTCAAATTTTTCAAGCGCTCCTTCTTGCCTCAGCCGCACCGAGCTCTCAGCCCGACGAGGCGCAGAAGGAAACCGATATAGAAATGGAGGGAAATAACTTCTCGTGCAGCGGCGATGGTGGTGCACGGATCGGATATTGATGAACTCTAATAACATCAATATAAAAATTTGTAATACTTTGCCTAGTTCGATCGTTAACATAAAAAATGGACTCGCTGTCACTCGTAGATTGTTAACGAATGGGCGTGTATCGTTCATATATCTGAGGATAGTTTAGTTTGTATCGTACGTTAATATATAGGTGCCTAGATAAATTTGGAATCAATTTTTTCTTGAGCTGAATTTTTTTTAACGCCAAGCAATTACCAACTTTAACCTTTGCAATGATCTATGCGCATACAATATCTCGATTAAGTGCGAAATAAAATATATGTCGAAATAACATTTACTTCAATTTATAATTGATTCCTCAAATTCATCTGACGAATGTATCATTAATAACAGAGGATACACGGAGGATACTATCTACAACGATATCAGATTGCCAACACCCTTATTAACTTCGTAATCACGGTATGACGATATATATACAGGAGAAACGCGCGAAATAAAACTGTCATTAAAAGTTGCTTGGCCGAACGAAACTTATAATACCGCGATAAAATATACTTTCGCTGGGAACTTCACCAATACGTCCATAACACGTAATTTTAACGGTGCCGGGAAAAAAAAAAAGATTCATGAATAAAAGATACACGTTGACATAGTCTTGTGCTTTTCCAAGAGCCTCTCGAGAAGCATCTCATCGCGATTGCGCGAAGTTCGGTTCTCTGACAAAGATTTTCTCATTATACTGCGGTCTAGTTCCATTAAAAAGAATTTTCAAACAATGTAAAACAAAAAGATGGAATAACCTGAAATAGCTGTTAAAAATATTTTCAAGAAATAGACAACTAATTTCGCGTGTAAGTAATATATAGTATTAAATCTTCGTTCTACGTGTATTATTAAAAATGAATATAAATACACACACAAACTTTAATATTGAAATGTAACGAAATATGATTTATGTCATTCAACTCGTGATAAAGTTATACGTTTATATCAAATGATTAATAAGCTGTAATAAAAACAAACTTTTTTTTTAATCGCAATGCTTCTTGATTTCTGCGTAATTTTCTTATACTTCCTATAGTATTAAAAACTTATGTGAGTGATTCTCATAGCTGTTATCTTAAGCTGTTATTGCTCACAATCAGTTAAGGTTTAGAAATCAGATCTTCAAAATAGAGATATACACACTCCCTCCCTATCTCTTACAGCTTACAATTAGCATTAGAACGGATAATAAGCGCTTTCTCTCTCCTCGTATCTTGTTGACGAAAAGCTCTTCGTGATATCGCTCGCAATAAAGATCGAATTACAAAGCCGAAAAAGAATTGCTCTCTCGCGAAGGCTATGTAGTAAAGTAAATATATACATATATTATCCTATATACATATATGAATTGATTTCGGTGGATTGCGCTTCCTGGAAATTAGAGCTGTGAACGCAGTATCGTGCTCTCGAATTCGTGCGCGCTCTTGACATTTCCGTTCGAGATCTACACACGTGTGTTACACACTACGCTACCGCGATACACGTATCGTGCGTGTGTATTGTGAACGCGTACCGATCTGTATCGCGTATCGGTGGAGACGTTCGTTCGCTGCTCCACGATAATAATTACCTTACCGGTTCGGTTGCATTGAAACACGCTCGAGCTCGACGCAGCATGCATCGAAGAGGCAGATGAAATGAACGGGGCACACGGAGCGAGCGAGAAAGAGAGAGAGAGAGAAAGAAAGGGAGAGAAAAAGGAAAGAAAGAGAGAATTATAAGAAATGAGGTAGACAGAGAAAAAGAGAAGGAGAAAGAGGAAAAGCGGTAGTACCGGTCCAGCATGTCCTCGCAGAGTACTTGGAGGCACATAGGCAGGTAGGTAGGAAAGGCGCTATCTTACGCCATGCTGATACTAATGCCACTAGATACCAAGAGTATTCTTGGCCCGGTTATTTTCCGTTTGCCGCATCGTGCGCGACGGAAAACTCTGGGTTTTCCTCGACGAATCTCGAGCGAAATTAATCACGCGTCGGTCTTTGCGGAAAAGTCTCGGTCGCTCTCGTTTCTGAATGGCCTCGCTTCGGTAAAACGAACGCTCGGTCATTTGATAGAAATCGAGCAATCAAAGGAACGCGTTATCGTACGCGCTCTCTATATAAAATCGATTATTTTTAACCATGACGTATATTAAATTTAAAAGCGCTGTAAACTTGAGTGAAATATCACTTTTTAGTGACGTCCATGTGAAGAAAGTTTTAGGCCTCTCTCGTTTCCACGTCGTTTTCCGAGATACGCAACATGTAATTTATCCGGTATCTCTATTTGAATTTTTTTTATCTAACAATAAGAAACACAGTCCTGTCAAAGTTAAACGGCCATCAAAACGCTCGGGACATCGTACAAAGTATATATTCAACTCTGTTGTTCTCCAATTTCTCGAACGTCTTCTACGTCGGAAAATGCCAGCTGACGCGGTTTAGCGTGGCTTAGAAATGCAGGAATACGACAGCATACTATATACTCGTAGGATATATTAGGATCGTCAAAAGCTTTTATTTCAGCTACGTGGCGGCGGATCTTGCCGAGACGATTACGAAAACACCACGTGTCGGATGAAATATCGAACCTTTTACGTACGAGGGTTTAAGAGCGACATATGCGCGGGGTGCATAAGCGTCCGCGTCCCCTCGCGTCCGTCGCGACGCCATTGGATACGTTAATGCATATAATAGTCCGCTATTTTGTCCCGCACATAGGAACTTAATTCAGGTGTAATTTTCCATCCCGCGAGGTCCATCCCGACCCTTCCCCGCTACTTTGCCGCGCGTTAATTAAATTATCGCGACGCGCTCGACACAAAGGCAAAGAAATTAGTTCCAATTTGAGCTAATTCACGATTAAGTTTTGTGCCCCGTCTGTATAACCGAGGCGCACGCGGATAAGAAAAGTCTTCGGGCCTAATAGGCTTTTGGCCCTTGGCGTTATCTCGAAACGTTCAAGTTGTACTCGAACGAGAATACGATATCCCCTGCGGCGTTATCTCGCGACCGGGATTTATATACACATAGACATCGACGCACCCGCATTTATCGTAACCGAGTTAACGTAACTCAGACTCCCATCCACTTGTGCCGAAGAAACGGCAATAGCGTCGCGATATCCAATCTCTAATTCACATCTGACGGCTACGAGGATTTATGATCGCGTTTCCCAGACATTTCGTACCGCGTCTGAGACATTCGAACCGAATTTTGCAAATCTCGTTAGATTAGATGGCTAGATCTTATATCTTCCGAGACAATGTTCGTTCAAACGTATATTTGGAAAAAAAAGAAACGATATTAGAAGCAATAAATCCAAATGTGAAAAACATAATTCAAATCAAAATTAAAATACAAAAGGGAAAACCGCAGAGAGTCGATTAGATTTATAAAATTATTGACTACGCGCAAATTTTTTTTCTATTCAGCGAGTGCTTCGTCGCATAAACGACGTTTCTACGTGAAGATAATGATTAATAGCTTTTATCGACCAGACTTTTAACAACATTGGGATTCACAGCTACAAGAGAATTCTCTCGAGAATCGATGATATGTTAATGAGACGATAAATATTTATGCCGTGCGCGCGAAGGCCAGTCCGCGATTGTTACGGGATTAGGAGTGTCATCCGTATTAATAGTTAAGAGTCGTAGAAGTCGGAAGCTCGCGTGGAACAGACGGCTACTTCACGGTCGGGCAAATTTTTGACGATCGCAGGAACGAATGGAGGGCTCTCTCTCGGCGAGAAACTCGGTCGGCATATTAAATATATCCGCTTCCACGCCGCGCGATAAACTTTGGAAACGCGCTGCACAATAATTATAACGCGCAGCTAATTGTAAGAAACAACCTTGCGGAAATTAGAAGAGGGAAATGGACCACGGTAATTTGAAAATGCAGTCGTAAGCCTCGGATAACTTTGGGCATTCGCGATACCGTTACATACTTTGCGCGATACTGTGCAATCTCGGAAATTGTTACGAGCTTCTTTTAGAGCCACGAGCCTTCCGTTAATTCGAAAAATTAATACGGAAAACGCGGACTCGGTAGCGAATGCGAAAGACAAATATATTTATCGAAGTTCTTTCGTTTCTAAATCCTAAGCGATGTTTGCTTCGTAATTATAACATTAAACGACGTGACAAAATCATGTTCGCGTGATTCATGTCACATGATATATTCTAGACGCGTTTCTTCGGTATCGTAATACAATCGTCTGTATATTCAAGAATTTATACACGTGCCCCCACGGGGAACAAATTGAACGACAATTGTGAAAAATTGCATTTGTTTACCGTAACATCGCGTCGGACGCACGATTTTTAGTTCGAAACAAGGATCGTGTGGCACGGACATCCGATTGTAAAAATTTCGTTAGACTCGCGCGCGGGTCCACGTTGTTTTTGACAAACGCGACATGTAAAAGCAAGTTTTTCGACGCATCATCGTGATACGCGAGGCTATGGAAAATCTAAAGGTACGAAAGGCGAAAAACCGTGTTTACAGTTCATCATTTTCCATCGCCTCTCTTCTTCCTCCTTCGTCAGACACGCTTCATTCTCCGTTAGGTACGCGACACCGACGCCTTTGACACAGCGACGAACGGTGCGTTTAAGCCGCTTTAATCTTTCACTGGCGTATGTACGTGATTCGACGTCGCCGCTTCATCGCCGTCGAGTGTAATAATCTAAACGCGCGAGGGCATGCACATTTCGATTCGTAGAACTTTCACGGATCGGCTTACACCGCGTGACGTCTCGAAAATATACCTGCTCAGGCGTCAAAGGGTTAGAAGGGAAGAAAGAAAATCATTTATTATTATGATCTCGGAATATCATGTCTCCCCTAATCTTCCGTTTCACCAACAGACAACTCACTCGTGGTTGTCCATAAAATTTCCTTTTGTGAGATAGTGTTGACTCAATAAGAAAGATGAGTGAACACTTATATTGTTGGCGAAAAGAACTAAACGTATGCCCGCAGGATGCAATAAAGAAGAGAATATAAACTCGTAACGTAAAATAATGTAGAAAAACTATCGGAAACAGATGCGAGATACGAGAAAATAAGAAAAGTGCAGATATATATATAAATATATGTTAACGATCAATAATAATAATTAATATAAAGAAATTATTACTCAAAGACATGTATCGTTAGAAAAAAAAAATAAAATAAAATTAATGAGAAACTAATTATGTAATGAGTTATTGTAGCATTTAAATTGAGATGAAGCTTTTAAAGAGAGAGAAAAAAATTCGATACAGAGAAATGGTGAAAGGCGGGCGAACGAGACGGAAAGGGAGCTAAGAAAGATAGAAAAGGAGCAACAATCTACAATAGCTTTGCTCCCTCTCGTTCTTCTTCGTATCCCTGCCATCGTTCTTTTTCTTTGATTTCGCTCGCGATACCATTCCCAAGCTTGCAGCGAGCTATATAGCAAACGGGGCGGAGTGAAAGAAAGAGACAGGTAGACAGAGCGAAAGAAGAGAGAGAGAGAGAGTAGCATTTATTATTAGGTTGCAGGATTCACAGAGAGATCCTGCGAGCACGGTGTGTACGAGACAGTGACGCGATTGATCGAATAAACGGAATGCGCAGTGCTCCCGATGCATTAATCCGAGAACCGGTATTTCGAAAAGAAGAAGAAAATGCGACGCGTCAGCACTCACGGCAACGCGTATGCATTATGCGATACGCATTAGATTGCATACGTCTATAGATGCGAAGCACGCAACGAGCGAGGATCACGAAGATTAGAATGTTCGAAGGAATCGAGAGTTTATGTATTATGCATCGCAATACGATAGACGTGACGCAAAAAAAAAGAAAAAAAAGAAAAAAAGAGAGAGGGAGAGAAGAGCCTAGCTTGCGATATCGATGTCACGCGATGCCGCGCTTTCAAGGTGCAACCGGTTAATGCATTTTATGTCACACATTATCAATTAATTTCGTTACCAACTCGCCTTCTTGATAGCTCGGGCTTAATTACGTAAAGCAGTATTAGCAGCGGCGGCGAGCCAAGTGTTGCGCCCGACCTCGCCCGTCCTGAATTTTATATCAGACATTAACACGATCGCGTCTCTCTCTCTCTCTCTCTTTTTTATTTTCTTATTCATCGTCTAATCTTCGCCGCGGCTTTTTCACGCCTCGCCGTTCAAAGTCCGACACAGTGTGTAAATGCGCGTAGTTTTGAAACTTCTCGGGACTAACTTCGGGACTTTCGTATTCGCATTAACGGTATGCGGATGCGAATTGCAAGAGCAGTCTGTGTGCGTGTGCCTGCGTCATGGTATGCATTATTGCTAGTTACATGATGTAGTTGCTACAATCTCGTAACTTTGGGCATGAAACTTCAAATACAAATTAAACATGAGAATGCTAATGATATATTAGAGCAAAACGTTTCCGTTAACGTCGGGGGAGGAGGGTACACGGACACATCCTTTCTTTATCAGTTTTATATCAGTTAAATTTCTGGATTTTGATTCTCTGATTTATATAATTAACAATTTCTACACAACTATCGAGTAATAAATTTTTTATGCAATTATCGAAATAATTACAATTGTAAATGTAACGGTAACAAGAAAATGTTGCAATCTAAAATTGTATACCCGATCAAGTTTTAAAGTATTAAACTTTCCCCAATAATGATAATTAGTCTCGCTTATTTATTACTGGTCTTCATCGTTTTATTCAGTCAGACGCTTCGCCGATTGGATTTACGATAGATTCTTAAGCCGAGTGCTGAGATACAGCCATCTCATCGCAGAAGAAACTCTTACAGTCTCGCATTCATAAAGTGTACCACTTATCTTTGGAATATATAATTATTATAATGCGCGTCATCAGATTTCCTGCATCATTCGCGCAACAGTGCTCCAGTGTGACAAAAACGCTAATTTTAAAGCCAAATTGATTTTGAATCATAGAATAAATCAAAAAATACATCAAGTACTAAATAACAAAGTAGTTTCTCATCTGGTTATTCTCATATTATGAATTGCCTCTGTTCCGACATTCGTATTTTAAAAAAATGATCTCACGATCGATGTTTAATATTTCGAATCGACTAAAGGTTCGTAAATAAAATTTTGAAATTATCTATAATTAATCATTATAATTTTCCAACAATATTGTAATTGTTAACAATTTCCATTTCGTTATTATTCTGATTGAATCACTTAAAAAATGTTACCTTTTATTTAAATTGAATATAAAGGAAAAATTTTTAACTGGAAAATATATTTCAAATGTCATCGCGAAAATTAATATTAGTTGCTCGTATTTGTTTACAGAAAACAGCATTATATTCCTGCACGATCAACAAATATCGAATCTCAAATGAATTAATGTGAAAAGCCACGTAAGTAATAAATTCACTGTGTATCATCATTATTATTAATATCGTCGTTGCTATTGCTTTTTACTGAATTCGCTCGAAAATCGTCCTGACGTACAAAACGACGCATTATTCTTACTAAAATGCTCGTTCAAAATAAGGGGGTATTACAAGTGTGTTATTTTTCTAAACACACAAGTTTCCTAACATAAAATCGAATATCACGGAAGAAAGGGAGGTAATCGCGTAAAATAGCATTTTCTCTTTTTATTGACTCTGTTCGCTATTGATTCTAAACTGAATAAAGCTAAAATAAACGGGGAACAACACCGTGTTAACGAGATTTACGCGATAAAGTGTCGAGTTACAATGTAAACATTTAATTCGCGGAATTAAGCGAGGCAGCCGACGTGCAAAAAAAAAAAACATGCTCGCGCGACGAACAAAAAAGCCTGACCTTCGAATTCTTTAGGCGCAAACACAAACACACATGTCGATGTGTGTGTGTATAAAAAAGAATCCCACATATATACATGGTACGATAAGGTAATACTTTCCAACAATTTACAGAGTGACTTACCGCAATGGGCAGGCTGACGATTGTCGACGTCCCGACGTCGCTTCCGGCGATATCCTCCTGGCCGAAGTCACTAACTAGACGAAGCCCGTGCACATCACCCATGATTCTTGGCTGGCGCGTTCACGACGAACGGTAGAAACACAACTTATCCGTCACACTTTCCGTACCTCACGGAGCGAAGGTACACGTACACACACGAGCGCACGAGAGAAGAGATAAAGAGAGAGAGAAAAAGAGAGAAGAGGTGGACAGAGAAAGACAGAGAGAGGAGAACACGGGCGGAGGACGTGAACGGCGACGGCGACGGCGACGACGACGACGACGGCGGCGGCGGCGTGATGGAGTAATAAAGGCGAATGCACCGGGTGCCTCGACGATCATCGCGTCATGTCTCCGGGTGCGTGGCGGCCGGCCGCGGCCGCAGACGACGATCCCGAAGTTGCATTCCTCGTTGTAAGGCCACTCCTGACAGTCCCGCTTTTCGCTGCTTCCTCTTCGTCGTCTGAACTCGCCCGGCGAGTTCGCCTCCTCCTCATGTGTCGCGCGGGCGTTTCGAGAGTTCGCGCGCCGCGATTCACGTCGTCCCTTCCCCCCGCGGCGAAACTTTCGGCGGCGTCACACTGTGTTTATTATCTCTCTATTCTCACTCGCGCTGTCCGGCACTCCTCGACTCTTCGCGACGAAGGTTAACACACGGCTTTGTTGTACAATATACACACGACACACGACGAAGGCGCGTCCGCCTCTTACAACGACACGATGAGCTGCGGAGAGCGAACTGTGGTCCACTGGCACGGACTCGGTTGAACTCGAGAGCACCGACGACGCGAACACGATGGCGCCACGGCAGAAGTACGACTGACAGCGCCGCCGTCTCGCTGTCGATGGCGACGCGCGGTACTACGCCACGCCGAGAGAGAGAGAGAGAGAGAGTGAGTGGAGGGGGAAGAGAGAGAAGGAGAGCGACGCGTATGTGGATTGTGGATAGCGTCACGATATATGTATACATACACATAAGAAGGCGTCGAATACGAGCACGCGTGTACTGTGTGCCTCACGCGAATAGGCGGTGTCGCGATCCCAGGGCCGCACTGATCCGTCTTTTCCACGACGAGGAATACGCAGTAATGTATACTCACCTCGCCGTCTGCGTGGCGAGCTAACGATAAGTCATACGCACTACTCCAACAACACGGAACGCTTGATTTATACACTCGATCTTCTCCCGTGCGGTAACGCGATAATACTACACTTTCGCCCGAGTTTGATAACAAATACATACATGTCACGATATATATCGCGAAAGAATACGATCAAGTACACATCGCGACGATTCAACACGTATGTATGTACAGTCCCGAACTTGACGCACTTGCTACCGGATTCACGTCGCTCGTGTGATGAACGATTGTCGAGCCGGCTTCGATCAACGGACGGATCGATCGTCCCGAGATACGGTAATTAACACGCTCGGCCGGCGGTTTTTGAACACTACGCGAGTGAAAGCGGACGCTAATACGCATCGCGCGTAGAGTCACAATAACTCTCACGACGGTTAATAAAGTTTTTCGCACTAACGAGCGGCGGACGCGGATCACCCCGCGCGTTACGCGTCCGCCATGATTGTTCACTCGCGGATTTTTGCGCTCACTTCGTGCGTCAAAAAAGTGTAGCCAACTTTAGCGCGCACGAACTCGGTCCGACTATCTTCGCGATTATCTTCGATTCGTTTTTACATTCGTCAAACGAAAAGCTAAACAAGAGCGTTGCGTTAATTATAGTGCGCGATTTTATTAAGTCTTAATTTAAGCATAAGCTTGTAATAAACAATATGTTATATAAAATTATATTATAACGATATATATTAGTATATTGGATATCGATTCTCTCGAACGATTTCGACTGTTGCGATTGCGACTCTTGAGACTCGCAATCAATGATCTTTCCCAAATATATGAGGTTAACCTCTCGCGTCTCCTTCGTGTCGGAGTCGAAGTGATTTCGCTACGCACTTTTCGCGAAAGAAAGGAAGAAAGCAAAGAGTCGTGAGGAGAGGGAGAGTCGTGCGTTAACAATCGAGTAAGCTAACGTGCACGTGCGAATATATATGTATATCGGGAGTGTCGAATCAAGTATCGCGCGGCCGTCATAGCGTGCTAATCAACGCGACTGTGATTAATACCGCATACAATATTCGCGTCGCGTCAAAACTTCCATCTAAATGACCGCCGTCATTATTTTCACGTACCAAGTGCGTCGCTTGCATAATCGGACATCGGGCGAGAGTGATTGAATGGTACTGCCGAGCGACGAGGGCCTGTAACGTGTCAATTAAGGCGCGCGTTTGTGTGACCGTTCGTTTACATTATTCGACTCTGGGTAAACATATACAAATATATACACGGTCGTTAGAAAATTGGCCGTCGCGTATCGCAACGTAAACATTTCGATTCTCGATATCGCGTGCGCGCATAACCTAAACAAACGTCGAAAGAATTCTCTCTCGCGCGCGTTTACTTAATTGCGAGTTACTCGCAGTAAAAACGACGCGATAAATACGCACGCTACGGCAATTTGCGAAAGAACTGCTCGAAGCCGAATATCGTATCGTGTCGCGAGTGAGTGAAATGGGATGAACGAGGGATGCTGCTGAAAGATCGAGGATTGAAAGCGGCTTCCGGTTGTTTATGGTTTCGACGACAATGCTGCGGATTGCGGATTTCCGGTTCCATGTACAGCGAAGGAGAAAATGGTGAGTGTTAAATATTAATATTTTCTTGCAAATACAGCACTGCAAAAAAAGACAGAGAGAGAAAGAGAGAGTTTTACATTTCTTATATGTATTTTAATAAAGTGAAAATTATCGTAGCAACTAAAGATTGGAAAATAATAATTAATACAAAAGAAATTTATATTTAATTATTATAATATATGTAAGTAATTAGGTTGTATTAATTATTGGACTCTCCCTTATTACATTAATTAAACATGTAATTATAAAATATTATCGTTTTCAAAGAGTCTTTAATGTAGATATTCTATTTTTTTACTTGCGCGATAAATTATGTTCAATTATATAATCAAACGACTGCGTTATACGTATAATTTTTATAGATGAGAATTTTTTCTTTATTTGTTACGTAATGCGCGCATTTTTATTTTCGCGCGTTGTATTCGAATAATAACCTATCGTGCTGACTTTTCAAGAAGGTAAACGTAAATTATAAAGACAATTAGCCGTTGCGAAGAGAACGTTTTGAAAACAAAGAAGCGAGTGCAATAATCAATTGTGATGATGAATGAGAGCAACGAAAGTTCTCTTCGCACCATTTCCTGTATTGTCTCGCATCTCTCTCGTGCAGTGATTAATTGTACAACTTTACGATTATATTCAAACGGATACGATAGAAGCGAATTTTGTTATCCCAGTTAAATGAACGATTCTCAATTATCCAATAAATGGCGTGAAACATTAGATTGAAATGACGTACTATCATATTTTCTCACGTTTGCTACGATATTTGATACATTTACATGAATATAGTATTTATACATATGCAAGTACATTATCTTATCATTTATCACAAGCAAAATTTATTTTTTCGTATAAAATATAATTAATAATAGTAATATAATAATTTATAATAATACTTTTTATAAAATTTTAATAATTTTAACAATAAAACATTACTGTTTTCTACTACTTTTCATTAATGATAGAAAAAATAATCCTTTAAATATATATAACTTAAAATTGATTGACTGAAAAAAAATAATTCTGAATAATTATAAAAATTACAATTATGATTTTATCATAAAAATGTTAGGCCATTTAGAGGAGGGATAGCGCATTTTTTCAAGTGCGGTAAGTAAATTTCAATATGCAATATCAATATGCAAATTTGCAAAATGTGCTATATCCATTCGAGCTCTCCCCCGCTCATTTAAGGGGTTAAATATGATTGCCCGTGTAATCCCTTCATCGGGATTCATCGTTTTTGCCACGACAGTTGCGAGCGCGTGCGCGTTTATTACACACATAATTTCGTCGGTCACGTCGGGGTAAGAAAGGGCAGATGTACCTATCCTCGGGCGAATGCGGCCCTGCGGGGTGTAATTGCCGCCACCCTCCAGGTTTCATGTCACAGGGCCGACGCGACCATAATTCGTCGTCGATCGCCACGATTGCGGCGACTGATTGCGAACGCGATTTAACCGAGGACGGACGGGCTGGCCGTATGTCTGTCTCTGAAACATACCTCGCGCTCGTATAAACCGAGTGTTAAATTGCGCGCTTTAAAACGATTTACATTCTTTTTTTACGCAGATTTTTACGCAGTTTTTTACGAGATTTACGCGCGCGTTGACCGATTTCCGAGTGACATCCTCGTTAGGATATTATGCGTGTTATTCAGTTATCATAGTTACGCGCTCATTCCCTTATAATTGGCTCGACAACTTTATATTAAATTTAAAAAATTTAGATCTACTTGTTTTATAATATATTTTGAAATAGACTTTTGTAATATGAAATTACCATACATCGTAAATATAACTGTTGTAGACATATATATATTTTGTTGCAAAATATGATAAAAATTTTATAAAAGCTTTTCGAAACGCGATGCAATATCGCTTATGACTGCTTTACACAGTCAGATAAATTCTCATAAAATTTATTGCCAAATTCTTAAATAACGTACGCGTTGAATATTTTGGGGGGATTTTACTCTACATATACTGCTAAGAGGCTTTTCATACGATACAGAAATTCGAATCTCGTAACTGTGAATATATGAAATAAAATTTCGGCAAGGTGTATGTGTGTATCATGCTATACAACACCCGATACAACGACGGCCCTGCATTCCGCAGCAGGCATCATCTGTCCTTTTTCCGCGGTATTACGCGAGTAACGTGTACACGATGCGCAGATGCTAATTGATAGTAATGCGCGATAATCTCAAACAATTTACCGAACTAGAGCCGTGTTTGTTTCGCGCCCTCTCTTCCTCCCCTTCTATCGTCAGCATTACACCGCCACTATCACAACCTCCGTTACCATCACACCATCACCACCAGCATTCGTAACGCAAATACGGAACGACGCGCGCGATACCCGCTCCATTTTTCATTAAAATTCAGAGAAACTTCCGGGGCTGTTGCCAGCGTGCGAGTTTCGAAACTACGCCCGCACCCTTTGTCCCGCGAAACTTGGCAAAATCATTTACATTAAGTACTCACTGCTGGGATAAGGCATGCATTCGTAGTTATTACCTAACTGTACACAATCTTGTCTCGCCCCACATACGAAAACGGGCGCGAAACAACGTAAAGTTCATCGTCCACGGCACGCTCATCCTTACAACTGAGAGATTGCGTGTGCTAAGCTAAAATGGCGTATTTTTACTCTGCCTCTTTCTCTCACTTTACATCAATTGTATATATATTGTATAGTCGCGCGCACAGACATTCTTTATCTTATTTAATAGTATTATACTCCGAGTTTAAACCTGAATGGCACAAAATGTTATATCGCTTCACTAAATCTCCTACATCGACAAAGGCAGGGATTGTTACCGTGTCTGATTTATGTATTTTCTTTGTGTTCGAAAAATCTTTTAATTACAAATTGCGTAAGGACCGTTAAGCTTTGTATAAAGTAAAACGAGCGTCACAAAAGAGAGAGAGATTTCGTCGAGACGATTTATAACGTCACGGTCGAGGCAATTATGCGCGCAAAGTCAAGAAGAATTGTATAATAATAAATTTATAGTTATTTTTGAAAACACACATATATACCGCCTCTCGCTTCGTGCTGTCTCGACTTCCCGGTCTCCATACGATTCTTTTTCACGAAGCACTTCCAAGCACGGGGGGATGAAATGGTAACACCGTGGCAGTGATGGCGTGGAATCCCGTCGACTGGCAAGCGCAAATTCGAGATTCTGGACAGTGCACTCGCGATTTCTCACTCGCGCCGTTAACTACGAAGTTTTCAATAGCGACGGGCATTCTTAGAATTCTGCCAATGTCAACTAACTTTGGCGATCGAAAGTGTTCAAATTCTGTTCTGACGCGTTGGACATTCCCCAACTTTTCAAAAGAGTTACCGAAATTTTCAACACTGTCGGAAAGGTACGATAAAAGATTATTCCGGGCAATCTCATCGCATTCTCTTTTCGCGCCGTCAACATACCTCGCTCGATTTTCGAAATTGTCGAAATATTTCCGGATTCGCGCGCGAGTTTATAAAATTCGTGCGCGTAGGAAAATCGAAACACACGGTACCCATTTCGATCTCGTTCCCATCGCTACCTCGATGCGCTCTCCGTTCTCAAGAGGATATCTGAAGCCACCCTCCCGAGTTCTCCGACATACACCCTCCACCCTTTCCCGCCATCCGAGGACGGCCAGGGTTGCCTGGCTAAGTCGCCAAAAGCTTGCACTCCCGGTGGAATTCAACCGCCGTCATGCCTGAGACCAGGCGGGCGTATTGCGTGGCGTCCCTCGGCGTTGCCGATGCACTTCCATCCGCCGGGATCGTGCTTCGTAAAATTGGATTTGCGCATGGCATGTAGACGATTTGTCATACCGGCTGGTTACATTCTTGCGAAGACTCCACTGGCGCTCGTAATATCTCGCTCGATGGACTCTCGCGTGACGATATTTCGCGGCACTCGCATCGGCAAGCGATCTCGTAATTGTGATTGATCGCCGACGCATCGCCGCGCATATATAAAATCGTAAAACGACGTCTAGTTCAAATCGATAGCTCATTAAACTAGACGCGGTTGTATTTCCCGTCCGTATATACCTGTCGCCCATCGGATATACGCGAGCGAATTTAATACCATCGCGAGAGTTGCGTTTTATCGCGAAAATTAAATATAAATAAATAACTATGAGTAAATTGCGATTCGCGAGGTCGTTTATAACTTTTGATTTCTCTCTACTCTTTTCTTGTTTTTAATTAAATTTCTTTTAACCTAGATCCGAGGATTTTAATTAAAATTTTCTGCCGATTCTTAATTTTTCCATCGCATATTTTCCATCGTTCCGCTCTCGAATTTCACCCTGTTATTCGCTATTTATTGTGACTTGTAGGAGGCGAGATGACAGTGTCCAATCGATTCTCCATCGCCGAAAGAGCGCGCGTGTATACAGGACGCACATCATGCATCACGCTAAATCCGTGTCAAGCATGCAAATATCATACACTTCTGTTAGAAATACGATGACGCCTTATAAATATTGTAAACGAGCGTGTGTATCAAATACACTGGATATTCGGTATATAACGAGCGCGCAGGTGTGTAGGCGTCCGATGGACACTCATTGTTGAGAAAACTGAAATAAGGTTTCATTATCACACTACAACATCGAATTTATCAATAGCTTTTTTGAATTACTAGAACAACATAAACGCGCGCTACGTGCGCGCCATTCTTTAATTTTATGGTAAAAAAATAATATTTAAAAAAAAATAATATAGGGCGATAATATTAATATACAGCGAGCCAAAAATTCATTGCTTATATATTTCAATAGTACATTGCTTACAGAATATTTTGGTACCAAGCAGACTCCAACGTTCAAATTCTTTTATTTAATATACATAATATGAAAATGCGCCGCATAGGGTCCGCGGCGAAATAGTGTCGACTTTTAATATTTTAAAACGAGCCAAAAATCCATCTCTTGTATATATCAATAGTACATTGTTTGTAGAATATTTTGATACCAAGCAGACACCAGCATACAAATCCTTTTATTTAATATACATAATTTATGTATGCGCAGTATAGGGTCCGCGGCGACTTAGTGTCGATATTTAATATTTAAAAGCTAGCCAAAAATTCATCGCTCGTATATTTCGATAGTATATTGTAAAAAGATTACTTATATACCAAACAGATACGAGCCTACAAATTCTTTTATTTAATATAAATAATTTATGTACGTGCAGTATAGGGTCCGCGGCAACAAATTATCGATTTTTAATATTTTTAAGGCGAGCCAAAAAATCATCGCTTATATATTTCGATAGTACATTGTTTGCAGAATATTTTGGTACCATGCAGACACCAGCATACAAATTCTTTTATTTAATATACATAATATAAGAATGCGCTGCATAAGGTTCGCGCCGACATAGAGTCGATTTTTAATATTTGAAGAAGAGCCAAAAATTCATCTCTTGTATATTTCGATAGTACATTGTTTGCAGAATAACTTAGTACCAAGCAGACATCAGCGTACAAATTCTTTTATTTAATATACATAATATAAGAATGCGCCGCATAGGGTTCGTGGCGACTCAGTGTCGATATTTAATATTTAAAGGCTAACCAAAAATTCATCGCTCGTATATTTCGATGGATTTTTGACTCGTCTTAAAATATTAAATGTCGACACAATGGCTCATATTCAGGATCTTCTTTTATCAATAAAAGAAGATTCAGAATATGGGCCTATGTCGCCGCGGACCCTATGCGACGCATTCTTATATTATGTATATTAAATAAAAGAATTTGCACGCTGGTGTCTGCATGGTACCAAAATATTCTGCAAACAATGTACTGTCAAAATATATAAACGATGAATTTTTGGCTCGCCTGAAAATACTAAAAATCGATACTTTGTTGCCGCGGACCCTATACTGCGCATACATAAATTATGTATATTAAATAAAAGAATTTGTATGCTGGTGTTTGCTTGGTACCAACATTGTCTGCAAACAATGTACTGTCGAAATATACAGGAGATGAATTTTTGGCATGTCTTAAAATATTAAAGATCGATACTTTGTTAACCGCGGATCCTATGTGGCGCATTCTTTTATGTACATATAATAAAAGAATCAGCTGATTAAAGCGATAATTTGCTAATTAAATATTTAAATGTTTTAAAAATTAAAATAATGTTTTAAATAATATATTATACTTTGAACTGGATTAATATTTTCTGACAGTTATCAGCTGATTCTGTCAAAAAATATTTTTTTTTTATTGAATATTCTTTTTAATATAAAACTGAAGAATGGCGCGCGCATAGCGCGCGCTTGTGTTGTTCTAGTATGTTATAAATAATACATTATAATATCTTATTCTCGATTATATAAATATTTTTTGACAGAAATTAGCTAACTGTCAAAAATATTAATCGAGTTTAAAGTATTATAACACTTGTTATTTAAAACATATTATTATTTTAATTTTTTAACATATTATTTTAAAAATTAATTAGCAAATTATGCTTTAATCAGCTGATTTCTATTAAAAAATATTAATAAATGTAGCACGCGGAGTCCGACGAGCGGGCATAATGTGGCTGTGTAAAAATAAAAAAAGAGCAGCGTTACGAGGTCATTAGTCCTACGATTAGTCATTAAGAGATGAATGGACATACATGGTTGGTAAAATATAGAAAGATTTTACGAAATTTAATTTGTGTTTCTGTGCTACATAAAGCGAAAATTTACTAATTAAATATTCCAGTTTACATATTTATATTTATATTGTGTATGTTATAATTTGCTAATTAAATTTTAAAATAATAATATGGTAAAAGTTATAAAATAGTAATATGTTGTAAATAATATGTTATATAATACCTTAATCTCGATTAATATTTTTTCTTTCTAAATCCTTCTATATCTTTTCGAACGAATCTCCTTCGAGTTTTAATTCATTATTAATATTAAGTCATGTATATAGTATCGCGCGCGCGCTATTAGAATGAAGTTGCCGATGTTTGTAGCGAATAGCGGCCATTACCGAAACGCCGCGAGTATCAAGCAGTTCGAGCTGCGTCCCGCTGTGATTAATTAGTAAGCATAATCGTTAGAAACTATTTCTAACCTTTGTATTGTAACAATTATCAATCGCATATCATAATTTCAACGTTAATATAATAGTCGTAATTGTTCGAAACGCATATTTCGCGAAAAATTGGATGCAAAATCTCTTGCCAACATAACCCAACTTAACCTGTTTTCGCGCGCGTGAATGTGTTGCGATCCTTGGATATATTTATCGTTAATTCTAGTTTACATATATGTATAGTTTACATACATTTATATTGTGTATGTTATAATGTGAAATAACAAGATTATTCTAATATGTATGTATTTTATTTGTTACAGGTAACATTGCGGTACACAGTGCGATTCACGCGTCGTGTCGGGAGTGCCGTGTAAAATGTCGCGCGTCGGGAGTGCCGTGTAAAGTGTCGGGCGATCGTAATTATTCGTGTTTTCGCGAGTGTCGTGAGTGCTACCAAGAGAGGAGGAGGAGGCCCGGGGAGGCATCGGGCGACATCGGGACAACTGTGAGGTATGCAAAATAAAAATCTTTTTTTTAAACTGCATTTTTTAAAAACTGTTTATGAGATATTCGACACACACATATGTATATATGTATACATAATTTGAATATTTGTTTTCAGATCAATGTGTGCTGTACTACAATTCAGCTGTTGCACGTATCGGTGAGTGAGAAATTGTTTATTTTATAATATTTTTATAGCGGTAATGGGGGTATATACCTATAATATGTTGAAAATATTAAAATAGTAACATATGTTTTAAATAATATGTTATAATATCTTATCTGCGATTAATATTTTTGACAAAAATCAGCTCTGATAATTATCAAAAATATTAATCGAAATTTAAAATATTATAATATATTAATTATTATATATATAATTTAAAATATTATCACATCCCTTTCTAAAAAATTCACGTTAAGTCGATTCTTGCAAGTATTGTTGCATCTTTTCCGATGCTGATTAACTGTTTCGATTCGCATTGTGCGTTATATTCGTAGCATCAAGAGGCTGTCATCACAAGGGTTATAGTAGTTTAACAGTTTGTTCAAAATAAAATAAAATTTTATTTAATTTTATTTTGAACAAACTGTCAAACTGCTAACCCTCGCGGCCTCGCGATGACATCCTCTCGATGCTACGAATATAACGCACAACGCGAATCGAGGCAGCCAATCAGTATCGCGGAGAAGAGGCAACAATATACTTGTGAGAATTGACTTAACATGCCTTTTTTAGAAAGGGATCACGATTATCTGTGAGATGTTATTAAATTTGATAAATTCAGATTTATGCGATCTCTCTCTCATATACTTGTTGTCAAAATTAAAACGCGAATCGCGCTATCGCGATGTCATTGATCGATAGATTTGCTGCGTCCGTCGCATCCGTACGCCGCAGGTACGGATTACAAATCGTTTGTTCGAACATGATTTATGAACAACATCGCACAACCGCCGATTACAATGGAAATTCCCTTTGAAATTGACCGGACGAAAAAATTATTGTTCGCCGCGCGGATCTCTCGCAAAAAGCGCCTTAATCACAGCTAAAACCGTTTCTCTTTTTGATCCATCCTAGTAATCTCTCCGAGGCGGTGACGGATAAATTTTCCGATGTATTAGTAGAGAGAAAAGAAGAAGTAATCGCGTCATTCAACGGCGAGTAGTAGATACGCGGTTTCCAGTCAATTTCATAATAGCGTTCTCCGACAATAAGTAGTGTAGATAACGGAGCCTTATCTACGGGCTCCTTTTTGGCCGATCGAAACGTTCGTCGGAATGAGATAGAAAGTATCGTACACACACATAACGAAAGGAGAACTTCGGATACGGAGCAAAGTTTTTGCGATATCCGCGTGAACTGTATCAGATTTCGTATAGTTAGGTGAGATGCAGCTAGCTTCTCATCCGCTCTCCCGCAGTTCAATCCTTCGCTTTTAAAGCCCGCTTATACTTCATAGTTAGTTTTCGTGTGGTAAGCGAGAGAGAGAGAGGGAGTGAAAGAAGGGTGAGGAAACTAGGGGGATTGGAAAACGAAACTTACCTGACGGATACGAGTCGTTGGGCACGATATGGAATCCCGAGGTCGCACCTCGGTCGACAGCGGTGATGGACAAATCGTCTCGCGGAGAGAAATTGAATGTCGAACTAGTTTCCGACCACTTCCGGAAACGAATAGTTCCGTCAGAACGGCTTTCGATAAATTTTCGTCGCACACGCGTACGCCAGCGAGACGAAAACATTTTTTCACTCACCGGACAAATGTGCCGTCATGCGTCTCATTTCTTATTTATGCGTTTCGGCAAATCGACCGTAAAAGTTCCTCCGAAAGCTAGAAGAGATGAAATTCTCGACATATGAGGGTGCTCTTGTTTGTTTTGGGAATACTTGTTAGTCCATGACCCTAGAACGTTAACAAGAAAGGGAAGGTTATTGTCGAGTAGCCCTAGTATATATAGATGGATATGATTCTGTTTATACATATATTTGCCATATTCTTCATAACCAATGTAAAAATGAGAGACATAATAATCATTGTTAAAAATTTATATTTTCCATTTTTTATATTTAGAAATTGCTTACATTTTTTAATTATATATAATTTTTTGATACTCTAAGTAAAAGTATGTTAATTTGCGGAAATTAAATACACATTAAATTTTATCTTTATTAATATCGTACAATTAAAAATTATGAGACTATATTGAGAAAAATTAATCGGTTTATCTTTAATTCATAATTTATCATAAATTATCATAATTTATCATAAATAATGATTGAAGATTATAGTTTGAAGATATATATTATATGTTTTCTAAAGCTTTAAAGAAGTCGTAATAATTCATATTTCATATGATACATAAAAGAAATTGTCATTGTAGGTAAATATATCGAGGTAAACATATCGCGACATTATATGGTTTTTCGAATACGATTTATCGAAAACGAATTTTCCGGATGTGACGTACGTCATATCCAAGTGAGAAGAAAAATTGTATAATCAATTACGTACAATGTATTACGATTTTTCCAAAAATAAATACTGACTAATAACAAAGTTCTTAGAAGAAAGTAGACATCGCGCTCGGTCAAACAAGAAAGGATTCGCCTAATTTTTTTTGTCTGAACCAACCAGTCTCGTTTATTAGCCCTACCTCCAACAGAACGGTCGCTTCCAATTCGATGATCAAAAGAACTCGGCAACTTCTATTTTCGTAGAAATTAATAATTTCCCGGAACATTTAACTCTACTTGATATTACTTTTATTCTCGAGAAAGAAAGGACGAGAGAATGCCCTACAATAAGAATGATACGGTAATTTCATCAGAGACTAATCCTGATGGCTAATCCGCCGACCCGGTATATCATTCCAGATGTTACATCTCGCTTCGTCGTAAAACAAGGAACAAATTCGAACGTGTGTCCAAACTCCCTTCTCTTGAAATTCACACACAAGTGATTAATTAATTTCGGTGGAACATGTTTTTATTATATGACCGCAGCTATTGCGACCAGCCAACCGACATCGGTTCAATTTGGCATAACATTACAAGTCATGCGAGATATTCCCGTTACTTTGTTTGCCGCGGCATCTTCCCCTTTTACGTATGCCACCGTGAAACAATCGTATTCCCCCTACGACCATAACCGGTCCGTGTGCCGCGCTACGAAGTACGTCTTCTATTTCCGCGTCGAGTTTTGGAGGGTTTGTCCTCCCAGGAGGAATGTTTCTCCTAATTTATGAAACGCGGCGGACGTTACGGCGTTTAGTGAAGCACCTTCGAAGTAGGTACGAACCTGCACGAGTTGGCACGTGAAGCGGAAACTTTGCAGGTAAACGTAGGTACTCTTGGGTTACTACCAGGCGGATTTTCTCTCGCGGCGTCATTAGTATTCTGGAATATACAGACGCGGCGAGAGACAAAGAAGGATGGAAGGAGCGTGGACGGAGAAAGGCGAGAGGCAGGGGAGAGGCGAGGGAGAGATTCTCTCTCTCAAATGAGTACCTCACGCACAGAGACACGTTTCTCTACTCATTTTACTTAGCGCAGCATTGCTACACACTGGACTTTTTTATACCGAGCTCTCCTTCGCATCTTCTCTCTTTCTCCGCGTCGTGCCCCTTCATAACTCACTGCGGGGAACAGCAAAAAAGAAAAGCGAAACTCCCTTAACGAATGCTTTTCTTCGTCACTTGTCATCAGACTCGCAGATGGATCTCATAGCGAGATGCAGTCCACCCTCGACAGTCTTGTAATCAGCGAGATTAACGAGGCATTTACGTTAGTTCGGAAGCAGTCAACGCATTTTAATTAGAAATTCCGTGCGTATGTCTCGATTCACGATTGAAAGATGTGTGAATATAGTTTATTAAATGACTTGGTTATAATTATAATTACACAATTATATTATATATAAATATATTCAACGCGATGCTGATCGACACATACATTTTCAATTCTGTTTGACTGGATTAATATACAGTAGTGCCTTTGAAATATCACCCAATGCGGAACGTAGAGCTAATTGACATGAGTTAATTATTGGATTGCAGATATAAATCTTCTCGATAAAATTGGCTATTATTGAAATTCCGTCTTTCGCGTGACAAAAGTCTCCGACAATAAAAACACCTATCGATGGATCCGCATCGACACAATGCATAATTTTGTAGAGAGTTGGACGTATGCGCAGGGTACTCTGTCCTAGGAAACTTATCGTGACACGCGACAACTGAAAGGAGTTAGTAAGACAAGAATAAATGCGGTTAACGCCATTCCACGTATACTTTCGCACCACTTGTAAAAGTCTCCGATGTGCAAAGTTAATCGTATTCCGTTTCTATATAATAATCAAAGTCGACAAACCTTCGTGAAGTATCTGCGAAATAATTTATTACCTCGTAAGTAAAGAGTCAGCTGATTGTAACACTGATTAACTCGAAAAAGTAACCCACTTAAACTTTGATGACTAATACTGCAACATTGCGCTAGATTTATTTAAATCATTTATCTTTTTCTTTTCCACTCTCTCGACATAAACAGATAAACATTTCTTTATTCTCTTTCTCTTTTAGAAGAAAGGTTTTTTTATAAGTTTTTATTAAAAAATTTGTAAAAAAAGCAAATGTAAAAATACATAAAGATATAACATTATGTCGCAAATTTGCACGATTAAAGTTTTGTATAAATAAATAATAAAACTTTTTCCTCGGTTGATTATAGAAACCATCTACTTTAATAGAAATTTTTAGTTGAAGTTTACTTATCAAGAAGTGGAAAATTGGAAAAGTATCACAAATGATGATCTTTCTCGATATTTTCACTACAAAAATATGGAATTTATATTCGTTAAGTAATTTATCTTCAAAAAAATTTTTATTCGAGCTAGAATATTATTTGTCAGACAAAACTAAAGTACGCGTTTAGGTTTAAAATATTATTTTATATAATTTGTTTTTCTTTATATCTCTTTATTATATATAAATCGAATTTCGAGATTTTATTCCTATCATAACAGACAGCATCGACTACTGATCGTACGCAGACTCGCGTTCGGGTTGGATAGGTGAAGGCGTTAACATTTCCGTTTCATTCGAAGCATAGCGTCGAAAACACATATTTGCACAGATCGCGCACATTCCGTCCCGGATACGTCAATTGCGCAAAAGTTTCGAGTGATCTGTTCGCGAACCGAGTGACCTAAATAGACGTTTCCAGCATCGAATGTTTGACCCGAAAGTTCGGGGAGAGAGAACCCCGGGTCGATTGCACGCGGTTTTGCTTCACCCCCTCGAGCACACATGAGAGAACTTTGTCCGCCCCCTTTCTCCTCTCTCTCTCCCCCTCTTCCTTCCTTTTCCCTACTGTATTTAACCGAGCGTTCCGCATCGGATTCGTCGCGCGTCGTAAATAAAAGTCCACGGGCGATAGCGAGCGAGCAAGCGATACGTCAGAGGGATACTACCGTGACACCTGGTGCCTCGTGCAATCGGCATTAAAGTGCAATGAAATTGAAAAGAACGCAGAAAAGTCAAACCATCCCCGGACGATGCAAGAGCGATCGAAAGGAGCGAAAACTTGGCGACATACAATAGCGTTCCGGCTCGTCGAGGAGCCTTGTCGCTCTTCAAGGCGCCACAATAGTCCACAAGGGATAGCCCGGGGGGAACGTTGATTTCTCCACAATTTCTGTTATTTTGGGCGAGTGTACGGCTAGCAGGCTGATTCTCAAAGAGGGACGGCCGGCTGTGAGGAATGGACCGTGGAGAGAGTGGGATGGGTCGGATCGTGTGGTGAGAGACGCGCCTGCGAGGCGTGAGTTCGGGTTCTATCTCAGGGTTGCCAGGTGCAACTGTTCCATTCCTGCTTTTATACCTGCGTCCTACAAAACATCGTCCATTTCTCCCTACCGGTCCCGTCCATCCGTCTCAGCTTGTAGCCTTGACCATTTCGAGCCCCGCAAGGAACTCACTTGCTTGGTCGTCGCGCGATAATCGCCGAAACGAATGAATAGATTCGTATACGTGCTTTCACCAGTCTTCAATGAATACTTTCCCCAGCTCTAATAAACGTCGTAATTTTTTTATCATTAATATTTATAAGAATTTTAGCCACTATTCAATCCGTCGTTGCGATAATTCACTTCTGGTTCCCCGAAGAATAGAGAGGATAAGATTGCAGGTACGTTTAAAGCGCGCAAAAATTTGCATCTCAATGATTTTTTTCTTTCGCGCCGATTAATCTGTCAGTACGCGCGAATTTATGAACGCATTGTTTTCTTGGGAGCGAGGCGGCAAATCTCAGTCTTGACCGTCTCGAAACGACGCAGGCAAGATGACGATATATTACCTCATCCGGCGTCTTGCCATAATTAGCATACTGAGTAGGTAGGTAATTGTATTCGATGTTGTTCTAAATGGTACGGGAACGAACCCGATGCTTGACACGGTCTAGAAACGTAGTTTTGATTAGTGATTACGCTACCGTGGCAAGGGCTTCCCGCTTTTGTGAAATTTAATGTAGCGTATGGCAAATTGCCTTTACTCTCTCGCTCTCCCCCCCCCCCCTCTCTCTCTCTCTCTCTCTCTCTGTAAACTTTGGGTAGCTATGTGCTTTGTGTCAGCCGAATTATCTTAGAATGGGGAAGCGCGCGTCTTTGTAATGGCTTCTAAGGAAGTTATAACAATGAGTAAACGACCTCGTATATATAAAGGAAAATGCTGAATCCTTGAATCTGCTCGTTACTCGCACGTTAACTTTGCTGTGGACACTTATAACGATAATATTCTATTAAGTATATTATATATATCATTATACTATATATGTATATCAAAGCTTGGTATAGAATATTTCAACTTTACGCGATGCATAGGAAATAAATAGGGAAAAATAATAAAATAATAATAAATCGTTTATTTTTAATTATGTTTATTAATCGTTCAATTATAATTACGGATTCTTGTTTAGGAAAATGTCATATAATGATTAGATTATTTATGTACTTGCCTAAGGTTGTTATTTATGTGGCTGATTACAAATTATTAAATGCAGTTTCATTGTATAATGAGAACTTTAATCAGTATTATTAGATATAGTTATGCAAATATTAATTATTAATGCAATTCATCTACACCATGCTATTATTGCGTAAAATCAATGAATAACTTTGATGAATAAATAAGTTTTATTGATTATACTTGACTATCCATTACAATTTTGAATATTTCACAGAATTATTTCATACTCGAAATTATATATATATAGACTTTCAGATATTGTGAATGAAAACTTTAATATATATATATTTTTTTTTTCTTACATTATAAAATTAGGATTGAAATAATATTATGCAAACAAAGAGATACGAAAAAAAAAGTATTTTAAATATAATTCTATTAATCTAATTAATAAAGTATTGACATAAAATTTTTTTTTGAATTTTACCGTATCGAAATATCTTTTGTAAGAAAACGTTTACAGGCAGAAAGTTTGCGAGGAATCTATTTTCTCGACTAGAATTTACTTCTCAAAGAAAGATATTCGTAAGAATTTGACAAGTAACAGCATATGGTGAACGCAAAAGCTGGTATAAGCGTTATCGACTGTAAAAGGTTCAGACTTGCTACATTTTCATAGCTCGGTGATACAGTTTGAACGATTCTGAAGGGAGATTACTAGCGATAACACGTAAAAAGTTGCATTTAGGCAAAAATAAGAAGAAGATTTGTTTATTTCTTATTAAGTAATTTTTACCAAATAATATAAGGAATATTTTTTGAAAAAAGCTCTTGAAGAAATTAGTTTTTTCTCTCTTTCTTCTTCAATTTCTATGGAATTATAATCTCTGAACTGACTAAAGCGCTTCGTATGATTTTCCTACAATCTTCTCAGCAAACAGCAGCTGGTAAAGAGACTGTCTGTATATATATCATCAGTTTGTTAAATATAATTTTATAAATTACCATATATTTATATTTTATGTACATGACATTATAAATAAGAATAACCAAAAATATATGGAACAGCATATCATGCCGATTTTATTTTCGAGATATCACATTTATCATTCAATATTTAAAAACATGTATATTCATTCGCAGTGTATTAATTTATATTATAGTATTAAGTTTCAATTTTTATCAGTATTTTAAAATAATTGTCTACAAAAAAATATTATTGCTATCATTAAATATTTTCTCAAGTTTAAAATAGTAAAAAAGTTGTATACACAACTGCCAACTATAAAATTTATTTTTTAAATATTCTTGTAACTTTACATCACATTTAAGGCTCGATTCTTTTCATTCAAGAAAGATGTCAACGCCTACAAAAACTTTGATCGATATATAATGACCGTAACATTTTGTCCATCGAGCAATCTCGTTTTAAACATGCATTTTCTCCCAGCAACTTTGAAAACGATTCATCCGTCAACCTTCGTATCTATCCATGCTCTATTTATCCCCCCCGTCGTGTCGGTACCCTTTGGTGTACCAAAACTATGCCGTCCCTGGGATCTCGACCGCCGAGGCTAATCCCCCTTGGCAGACTTGGACCATGCTCCAGCATCGTTCGCGACGATCGCGATGGAATCAACGCACACTCACGCGCGCGCACGCTTACCCTTGAGAGAGAAGGCAAGAGTAAGAGCGAGGGAGAGAGGGTGGAAAGGGGTGAAAGAGAGAGAAAAGAGGAAGGCAGAGTGAGCTCGCGATACACGGCAACGGCCGTGAGCCACGGGGGGTTCGCAAGAGGGTGGTCGGAGATGAGAGAGACGAAACATACGGCGCGCAAGGGTTATCCGAGAGAGACAGGGTAGGTTCTCCGGTACACGGTGGTGGGCACAATATTGATCTGTGGGGTGGGCTTCGGGGATGCTGTCCTCCGGCCCTCTCCTCCACCCCGGGCCGCCTGTCTCACCCGCCTTCTCGCAACCCTCGAGCCCCGTGATGTCACCCCCCTCGCGCCATCGCACCCCCGAGTCTACTCCCCCGGTGCTCACGACGTGGTGGGGGTCACGCTGGTTGCGTGCTGGTCCAGTCCGCAGCCTCCCACGAAATCGTGGTGGGAACCGGAGGCGGCCACGGGTGGTAGGGACAGCGGGGAAGTGGCTGCTCTGGTGATGGAGGTGGCGGTGGAGGATTATACCCCATCTCGTGGGGAACGTTCCTCGCGCTTATATCGCGGCGGTAGCTGCGAGTCGCGAGAGCTCGACCGGTAGCTCGTACACGACCCCGACCGCTTCCTTTTTCAGGGGTTTCGGTTTCCGGTTCGGGCACCCGTTCGCAGGGACAAGAGGCGGTTCTCTCCATCCCCGTGTGTCCAATCCCCCTCTCTCTCTCTCTCTCTCTCTCTCTCTCTCTCTCTCTCTCTCTCTCTCTCTTTCTATCTCTTTCTCTCTCTTTCTCTCTATCTATTTCTCCTTCTTTCTCTCTTTATCTTTCTCATCTTTTGCCACCCCTTTCTCTCCATTCCTATTTCTCTGATCTTCCATCGTTTCCCTCTTGTCAGCCGTTGTCTCAGTCTAGCGCGAGTTGCCACGTTCGGACGGACTTCGCGGCGTACACCCTGGTGCGTGCGGCTTGTAAGGGAACCTACGCGTCTCTCCTCGTCATCTTCGGCATCGTGTTCGTCGCCACAATCGTCGTTCGGATTATTCGCGTTCGTATTTCACTCGTGTTGAAGCCGATCCGCGCGATGCGAGATAGAATCGTGCATACAAGAGGAACGACTTCGCCAAAGGACGAAAGCAATTACGGATAGAAGAAGCGGCATATAGATTGACGCGAGGGCGGAGACGGATGGGATTGTGGAGAGAAAGAAGAGATAGCAGTAACAGGACAGGAAGGGTGACGATGATGAACGCGGACACACGAGAATGCACGTTCGCGCGAACGCATGATCCCTGTTGAGAGAGGAAAAAGAAAAGAAAAACCGAGTGCGACAAGAGGGTGCGAAAAGAGAGAAAGAGAATAAGAGAGCAGCTATCATAGGAAAGGAAGAAGAGAAAAATAGGCGCGACAGAGGCGAATTTTTTCGTTGCCTACGTGGAACGGGCTGCTAGCAGAGGGAGCAGCCACGCTCCGCAAAGTTGCCTAGATACCGGGCAACACCGTGTTGCGCTCCGGTGAAGTAGGAGGCAGCGAAGGAGGCGGAGGTGGCGGTGCTGCTCCGCGGGAGGATGGAACGCGCGGTGGACTGTAGTGAGACGAGGAAGACGATCGCCGGCCAGGCCGCGAACGCAGGTCCGTGGTGCTGCCAAGAGTCACGATAGCACACCCGCGCCCCTCTCGAAGCCACGAGAGAGAAAGAAAGAGAGCACACGTAGGTCGGAAATCGTGGCAGCGTGGCTCGCGGTTCGAGAAGCCAATCGCGAAAAGTAACGCGGCGTCGTTTGCGGTGCTACAGTCAGAACCATCATCGTTCCGTCGAACGTTCGTCGATACCGCCTGTGAATAACGACGAATAGTTGTAACCCGCACGTCTCTCTCACAGGCATCCGGAGTATCGTGATATTGTTCGCGGATGTGGACTCTTTTTTTCCGCGAATTTTTCTATCGGGAGAAATCTTTTGTTTTTACCAACTCGCGCGAGTATATCTACGGTATCACTCGTGGCTCTCTATGTTGTTTCGCTCTCGCGGCCGGAAATTCGCGATCGAATCGTCGAGGTGGGTGTGTGCGAGTAATAAAGTGAGCCCCGGTGTCGGTCGAGAACGGGGTGAGAGTACTCGTAACGATGGACGCGCCGCTGGGTGGGGGAGAGCAGGAGGATTCGGTGTAGCGAGGGTGCGTAGTCGCCACGGACACCTGTAAACGAGTTCTCGCAGTTTTCCTTCGAGACAAGATCCTTTTCGTCGTATATATCCGAGACGATAGAGCCGGCGACATATAGAGCACGCCGAATGCACGCCGAAAAACGCAAGTTTGTGACGTACGCGTACGCGTAATTGACGAACGATACCGTGTGAAAAAATACCGGATATAGCCATAGGTACGTTCGTATCGACTGCGTCGCAGCGTCAAAACTCCGCAGACGCATTTCCCGTGAGATTAAAACTCGCGCCATTGTTGCTTCTTCGTGGCGTGTGAAACAATGGAAAAAATTGCTACCTATGTCGATATAGATAGAAACCGCGGTAATGGCGTGCCATTTAATGCACACTCCTCCGTGAATCCGATAAATAGGTCATCGTAATGCTGGACTCGTGATCAATGGCTGGTTGGTTGGAAAGGGTTGCAGCTAATTAAATCGCATATTTTCGTTACGAAATACGGAACATTTCTATTTAATATAATTCGCTGCATGTAAAGATAAATGCGCGAGAACAAAAGCACATTCTCGTCTATTGTACTTTTAAAAGGCACAAGATATACATATAGTAATAAGATTATTACTTTTTCCAAATTATTTTCTTCTTTTCTTAAGATATAAGAATACTTTGTTACATATCTAATAAGATTTGATAATATATCCGACTTTTTTTTCCATTATATAAAATTTCAATTATATAAGATTTTAATTCTCTTTAAATTCAATACGTGATGTTAAATATAATTATGCTTTTCCAAATTTTCGCGTATAATAATATTAATTATAGAAACCGCAAAATATTTCGGGTCTAGCTCGCAGAAATCGATTTATGAGTCTGCATATATGCGATTTTTTTCAATTATATTAATAATTCATTCGGTCTCACCAAGAGGATGGAAAATTTATGATAACGGGGCTTGGCGAAACCGATCGTGCTCAGTCGCGGCACGTTTTTCCAAGGGGAATACAAGAAATCTTTTCTTGCTGATAGTAAAATAGTAAATCAACCTTCCAGCTTGTAAATCACCTAAGTCTTTGCGATGCTCGCGTAACGACTGTAACCGGTTACGTATATTGGTAAAAATATCGATAAATGACAGTATTATTCAAATGAGTATCTTACTTTATTATTTCGTGGGGAATAATGTTGTATAACATAGATTTTGTGCACAGTTTTTAATGTGAATTTATAATTTGAAAATGCTGCAGAAATTATTTTTGACATTTCTAATTTTGAAAAAAATGTTTGAATGCTTGAATAAGTTAAATTTATCGGACTATTATCAATTAAAAATGTCATTAATCAAATAAATATAACAAATTTTAGAACCGACAAGATAAATCTAAAAAAATATCGTGTTCTTGATTATTTCTCAATTAATCTTTGATCATATAAAAAAGTGGCAACATAAAAGAATGATACTTTAAGAATATTTTAAATATATGTGGAATAATTTTATCGTGACAAAGAAAAGTGAGTTTTACAGCTTGAAATAAAGCAAATAAATCTGAAAAATTGTGCACGATTCTATAGATAAAACGGTTGGAAGGCAATCTCGGACGAGTTCACATATGAGACAATGCGAACCGCGAAACGACGCCGCGCGCGATAGGAAAGTAGGGGCGCGAAGAAATTCACGCACACGCATGCATACACACGAAATGATTATTTTTAGGATCCCTCACGAGAATGTTCGAAAGGCTGGAAAGCATCGTCGCGCGAACGTAGCGCGTTCTCTCTGCGAACGATAAAACGCCGCCACCCTTCAACGATCGAGACCTCGCGGATACGCACAACCGAGAAGCGCGCGGAAGAACGCTTGGTTATGACGGCCAAGTCGGGAGGTGCGTTAGCGAGGGCATCGAGTATCGATTAGCAGATGATTCGCGCGGAATTGAACTCGACTCGCGAGATCTGCACGATGATGATAATCAGTGACGCAACGGATGACAAAGCGCTTCCGGGCGATATTCGCGGCAGTGAGCACTGCATGTAGAAGTGAACACGCAAAATTGTGCAGTGTATTACGGTCACGACGGGGCACGTCGGGACCCGGTGAAAGAACATCGGCGAGTCGGTGTCGAGCCTCGATCTGGCCCTGCAAAATTCATCTGCCATGGCGCACCAGACAAGAGATCTACCGCAGTCGCGAATAAAGTTTTATAATATCGCGGTCGCCGCCGGTCTCCAAATAGTCCTCTTGCTCACCGTCCTACCTCAAGGTAAGTTCGCTGCGACGCGAATTTCCGATATTTTACGGTCGTATGTTTACGCGACATTACTCGTTATGATTTGCTTTATCGCTTGTCGTTTCAAGAATGAAAAGGTACGAATAATATTTCTTTAAACGCTTTTGAGAATACTGACGAATGAAACTTTTAATAATGCGAATTATGTGCAAACTACATTCCATCTGTCAGTTGGCAGATATATTATACTGAATAATATGATTCAAATTCATGTATAAATACTCAGATATCAAATTTTATAGCCACATAAAATGTCAATAGCGATTGTTAATGGAAATTTTTACGAGGTGCATCTACTAGTTGTCTGAACGTTTAATTTTTTTAATAAGGCGTCTAAAGTATCTCTCTCATTCGAAATGATATACACATTTACTTTTACGTAATGAAGTGCAAAATTCTGAAGGAAGCGTTTGACTTATATAATACACTGGATCGTTGATGTACCTAGTAGGAACTAGTTAGTTAATGGTGATTAGCTCTAAAATCTGATATAATCTTACATTTAACTTTGACTTGCTGTGTCTCTATTTCGAATAATATAGCAATAATTCCGTTTGCTTTCATTTTGAAAGGCTTTTATTATTTACATATGTATGCATTTCATAATTTACTTAATCTGTGTGAAAAAACAAATTATCGTAATTTTAGTTTAAATATTATTAGTATAGACATTGTATGAAATAAAAATGAATATAAATATAATATATTCTCATCTATTAGTACTCAAGGACCAGAGTCGATTTTTGCATGTCGCGACTTTTATTCAGCCATGTCACTTCTTCGGGCTTCGGGTTATTCTTTTTCTCTCTCTCGCTGTCCTGATATAGAAATTCCGAAAATAACTTTAGACAAGTACATAATTTAATGAGCGTCGTTCCCACGACTATATTCTAACGTTATCTTTGCTACAGACATTTCTAGTCGACCAGCATGTTAAATATGGTAGGAAATCATCAATATCGTTCATATTGATAAAACTAGTCGCGCACGTGTCAAATTATAATAATTATAAAAAAATCACTTTCGAGATAATAGCAACAGTGATCCGCTAATTGCCGTTATATGCTAGCCTATAATAGATATTTAGCATTCTTCCAAAATAATGATCCATTCCATGCTTTGTTCGCTGTACGTTGTACACGTTTATGCACATATGGAAGGTATGTGCTTGTCTTTATATAATTTACGCGTGACTGATTACGCTAAAAGTGGCGCCGGGTACGCGTATAATAAATCGGTTCGTCAATCATAATTACGCGGACGACGCGTTCGGCAACAGTGCAACGTATAATAGAATCACCACAACTGCGGTATACTGGGTGCGACCTGCCATCACGATGCATCGGCGCTCGACCGCGACAAAACTGCATTTCGTTCAGTCAACGAAGTTTCGCAGCCATGCGCGGTACGACTCGGTCGGAATTAAATCGCACGATTTGAGGAACTCCCTCGGAAAAACATCGATGTGTGTGTCGCGGACAGCAAAGTTTCGACGTGGCCGATGTTGGTTTCCCCTCAGATTCTATGACACATTAATCTCCGCGGTAACGGATTTAGACCTATTGGGAATTGAACTTGTCGCGATTTCGAGAGAGAAAAAGAGAGAGAGGGAGAGAAACTTCACGAGATTTTCTCGTATTTTAAAACTCAGAGCTAAAATTGCGAAATAGAAATCAAACAACATCGTAGAAGAATTTTGGAAATTCAATCTTTTTCTTTCTCTCTCTGTCTCTCTCTTTAATTAACTTTAGATTTGAGTATTTTTCACTTTTGAGTGCTTTTCTTAAAGTTTTGAAATATGTATACATGTGCACAGAAATTATTTTATATAATAGTCAAATAAAAAAAAGATATCTACATATATATTTCAATAAAGTGACATATTTCTTAATATTAGAAATATTTAATATATTCAAAATTAATTGTCTAACTTAGTTTGTGATATATATTTCAAACAAACACGGTTAGAAGGTTAAACATAACTTTACTTGGGTCGGAAAATATGCAGAGTCATAAGTCAACGGGAATACCAAAGTTTCGCGATAAACATTCTAACGCAAAATATCATGCGACGATTGAACTTGCGTGATTGTTCGGCAGCAACAGTAAAGTTAAACCGCTGGATTTAAACTTGAAATTTATTGGTTCGTTGAGATGGAGCATTAATATCCCTTCGCCATCATCGCTCATGTGTTAAAGGTCGCCCAGCAAAGCGATAAAATCTTTCCGGTATAGACGATCCGTAGTATTAAGCGCTTCGACAAATTTTTACGGGAAATATGTGTACACCTTCTCGATCATTATTCTCTGACAATATATCCACATATAAAATATTTTATCACCAAGTAACGCTATCAATTGGATGTCATAACTTCCTTGCATCCACATCAAGTGAAAGTACAAGTATGATACGATCGTAATGTGTAATGTAACTAACTCGTAATTCTATATCTCACGGCTACTTTTATCAGCGAGCCTCATTTTTATCAAATAATCAGAAAATTTCTTCCGCATTATCTTCCCTGCGCTCCGTACTGATCGATCATTGCTTCACTCACCCTCGTTGTGTTGTGTCAGTCGTAAATCAATCAGAGTGTGGTAAGTGAAGAACGATCGATTGGTAGCCTCTCCTTTCCTACACGGAGCTTCTCCGTTATACGTCCCGATTTAATTTCGATCGAGAATCAATTACCTTCAGCCTGATGCTGATGTAAAATTCATCGTTGTGTTTTTGGTACGTCCGATAAGTCTGCAGTCCACGGCCGGCGACGTATCTATTTTCGACCGTGTAGCTCGCACATTTCTTCGTGAGTCCGAGATTACACGACCCGCGATAATAAGTCATTCGATTTATCGCCGGTTTCGCGCAAGATATCTTCTCGGAGGGGTTAGATTTCAGGGAAGGCTTCTGGATTTCAACCTCGCCTCCTTTACTGATCGCCGTCCGATCGTGAGTTATTCTCGGACGAACTGGAAAAAGCCTCCCTGCGAAACTACCGCGGGCACTGCGTATTTTTCTACGTTACGCTTTACGGCGGCCAATGGCTGTTTCTCAATTACTGGGGCACTGGCGAGGGGCTCTCTGAGAATTCTTTCAAGAGAGATTGCTCTTTAAAATAGCGCACCATGTTTCGTTTTAACGAGCAACGCACCACTTATGTGTGTACGATTTCTTTTCCTTTCTTTTAACGTTGTAATTAATTTTTTAACAAGAATTTTCAAATCCTCAAATGAGTAAACAGATATTAAATGCTACAATTTGTGATTCCAAGATTTTAATTTGGAATTTTTATATATCATAATATAATTATCGATTTGAACTTATTTATGATCAAAAAATAGTTTTATCACACACATGCGTTGAATATATTGTGCTTTTATTACATTTTATTACATGCACATGGCTTTGAATATTAATAAAGCACACATTAATATCGCTTAATATCCGATCGATATCAAAATCAAACTGTCAACTTTAATATCGATCGATTATTATCAGACTAGGCCAGAGAAGCATCTGTCAATGAGGTGACGCACATGAGAATTATTAACTGTCAAATAATTAATGTTATGGCTAAAGATGTAGTAAAATAAAGTATTTTCATAAAATAACATGTAGATTGTTGAGCTAAATGTGAAAGAAACTATTGACTAATTTATAATTTAAATTTCGTATTTCAACAAAAAAAAATATTTAGATATAATATATAATATTTTCTTAATATTTTCAATATTATATTTTTATAAATGTAGTTTTCAATAATACAATATACCTAACGCATGATTTAAATTTTCATTCATTAATTATTTTCCGCGGCCATCTGGAATACACATGGGATCTTTCTTTAGGAAATATTTTTCCGAGAACAGTTAATTTATCATTGTTGATGAAACAGCTTTGAGTCTCTTCCGCGTTCGCTCACATAAAATATCCCCTTGCTTCGCCTAGTAATCGGTTTCAAAGTTCCGACGAAGTAATCTGCGATCGATGCCCCAGAAAGCATCGCGGACGGAAAACCGTCGAAGGGAGAGCGGAAGTCAGTCTTCGTTAAAATTTCAGAATGTTTCGCCGGGGATTACGCTTGTAACGTGTTCGTTTAACGCGTCGGCTCGACGTTTTACTGTCATCGGTTGAGCACCACGGCTGTCGGATATCGAGATTTTTACATTGCGCGTATTGCGCCGCAACGGAGCGGAGACGCCGCCTATAACGTTGATATCGATTCTCGAACTTGCGACCGCGCCATTTCTCGTATGCGCAATCATACACAAGTATTAATCGAAGGAAATATTTTCCCTGTGAGATTCGTCTTCTCTCTTCGGCATTTATATTTTTTTGTATCGACTCGAAATCGCGCTCTTTATGTGCACGAATGAAATCAGACGTGGCGCTGACGGCTGTTGAAATTACATTAAAATCGATAGTAAAACTGTATTGATTCCTCACCAAAATTTAATTTGGTCCCTTTAGCCGCGAGATTTTCGCTTACATCGCGATATTGGTCTATCTGATAATTACAATCCGACTATTGTATTTTATGATGGTTGTAATTCAGTGCTTGACAAGGTAGCTTCGCGCATTTTGCGCTGTGTATAATTACTAATACCCTCATTACGGACAGAATGAAAAATCATGATTTCACTGAATGACGGCCAATCACACAAACTTGGTTAGTCGTTACGATTTGACATGGAGATAAAAAATCGTATTACCAGGATTATTGTTTGCGCATAACAATATCGTCCGAATAAACAGGGGTTTGTCAAAAACATTTCACGGATGGTTATTGTTACTGTAATCGGGGAAATCTCGTGACGTAGAAACTATTATTGATAAAATTGGATAGCTTCTTTTCTAAAATTTTGTTAATCTATGAATAAAAATATATAGCAGACACAAGATATCACTTATCATAAAATTTTTCTAAATTGTACAAACAATAATGTAAATAAGTATAATATATATAATGTTATAATTAGTCTATTTTATATTTATTATACGCATCGCTTTACTTCTAAAAAATTGATAATATGAAACTATTTTTTATTTTCTTATTTTTTTATTTTTTCAGATATATTGCTTTATTCAGCATAACATGTTAAACATTCACAGATAATGTTAGTAGCAATGGTTTTCTATTATTACTGGTCTTTTAACACAGGAAATCAATTTAGGTCACTATAGAGCTATAGAGATTCGCACGATGACCACAATATTTGAACATATATTGTTCATTCATACAGTGCACTAGCGTATGCATGTGTGTATATATATATATATATATATATATATATATATTAAATTAGTACACAGATTGTAAAAGATTAATGTTTGTAATGCGCGTATGCTTCGATGAAAGCCGTTGTTGGATTAATAATTCGATGTCCATTTGGCCCTTGCAGCTAAAATATAAGCCAAGGACATATGATATTATTAATATTAATACGTATACGAGGGATTAATATTAATTTTTACTTTAATTTATATCTATATCTTTCTACATCGGAATATTAAAAAAATATTTTTTCAACATAAATTACATGAATAATATATAATTCATATATAAATATATGTACAGCTATATTCAAATTTTCTTAAACACTACAGTCTTATATTATATATTATACGTAAATTTTTTAAAAAGACACATGCTTGAAAATGAAAAAGTAATCAGTAAATTCCATCATTCTCATGGCTGATTACCGAAGCTCAGAAAACTCAACGACGGCTTTCCCGGGAGACTATATTGCAGCACCAATTCGTTAGAAATTAACTTCGCACGGGCGATACATTATCCGGAAAGTGCGCGTAAATTTGCCCGCCGAAAGTTGCGACTACGGTCCCGGGAGTAAGAGACCGGTCGCCGACGAATCCCCGAAATGATTTATAATCCGTCATAAAAGCAGGAACTCCCGGGAGACGCGGTTAGAGAACGCCGCAGCATCTTCATCATTTCGGTCGGGTGGTGACGGTGCGGAGGAACGCGGCTCGGATTTTCGGGACTTCGGACTACACAAACCCGACTATACAAGACCACGATCCCGTGCACCGATCCGTTTTATTTAAATCACAGCTATCCATAACGTCGAAATTCACTTCGGCCCGTTTAATGGTGATTTATGCTCGGTCCGCCTGGCCGGCCCACTTTTCGCAATTTAGCCTGGTATCGCGCCAGGGATTGTTTGTCGGGATAATAGAATGTGCCGTTTCTGTGTATCATGCCGTCTCATGTGTACAAGGCTCAACATAAGTGATGTTTGAATAAAACGTGCTCTTTCTCTCTCTCCTTTTGTCTCTCTTTCGGAGAATATGCTGATAATTAATTAGAACAAACAATTACATGCGTGATTTAGCGATAAGCGCGCTGATGGATATGATGGGGATATATGTATATGTTTATGTAACGAAGCAGAGCAAAATACACATTTACGGTTTTATGAGAAGTTTCGTGAGCATGATGGTTGCCATAAATGAAGTACGGAGCGAAGATTGTATCTTCTCCGTCAAGAGCGGGATATGTACGGGCGCCGGCGGAGTCCCTGAAACTTTTTGGCAGAGATCCTCTCTTTATCTTTGTGCGAGCGGTTCGGTTTACCGTATTTACCGAGAGCTAAGCGCGCGAAGTAAATATGCGACGCGACCAGCGAGGACCAAAAGGTCCTCCGCGCGTCAAAATATCGTCGCCAGAATAAATATACGAGCGGTTAGAAGCGGGAATCGCGCGCGATCGATGCCCAACTTCCCCACACGCCGGACGTAAAAGTTAAAGTTTATTCGCGACATCGCGAGAGCTATTTGAAACGATAGAGATGGGAATCGCGTTCTCTCTTATGAGAGGAATCCTTTGATGTAAACATTAAATTTCAAGGACGATCCCCATGCCTCCGATACGAAAGCGTTCAAACGCGCAAAAATCTGAATATCCTATGACCCAGATAAATTTGACTTTTTAAGGCGTGGCGCTGCCCTACACGCTGTGGCGATGAATGAAACATTTCGTCGATATAAGTGGATTCCGCGAGATGATATTAGAATTTGAATTTCTCGACAGTGTGTGTTGCGTGTGTTCTGGGGGGTTCGATAGGCCAAGCGTCGATCTCCAAAAGATGTAAATTCTTACAACGCGTGCTTCTTGATATGCGGATTTTCCCCACGAGGAATGCAAATATTTTGCAAGATGGATTATTATCTCAGAGATCGTTGACTGGGATAGTCTCAGAAAATTGAAAGCTGTCATTTCCGCGTTAGAGCTATATGGCGCAGGACGATTGGACTTGAGACTTTTCATCTGCATATACGTTCACTTTATAACGTGCAATTCAGAATTCTCTATTACTGTCCCCCTCCGATTTCGTTCGTCACGAGAAAACGTTTGTCACCGCCTGTCTGCTAGAATTGCAGAAACTATTTGTACTTAATCTCCATTTACCGCTCAAAACGAGCTTTCTGAGCATGACAGGTTGTAGAAGTCAGTAGTCTCGCTTGTATATCGAAAACAATCCCGTCTGCGGATGTCCCGCGACTAAATTGTTGCTTTGAAGTCTCGAACCGCGCTATCAGTCACTTGCGTTTCCATTAAACTGCAAGCAGTCGAATGTACCTACATCTCGGGCTTTGGGCCCCGAATGATCAAAGTGGCATAGCCAATCTCATGTAAATGCGAAAGTGATCGAAGCCAAGACGCTACTGGTGCAGATAAGATATAATATACGTACATATACATGTGGACATGAACTCTATGTAGGAGAGGTCGATGTGACATGAACGTAAAGCCTGGATCTCACGCTTGGTCACACGATACATCACAATCGATACATCATAATCGCTCACAGCTGCAAATACATCTGCCGCGTCGAATTTCCGTCTATCTCTCTATCTTCCCTCCCCCCTCCCTCTCTCATTCCCTTTGAATTGAACATGAAGTTAGAGAACACGTATATGAAGAAAATACTTACACGGCAATCAGCTTTTTAATAAAGCAACTTCTTTTAATTCAGCAAAGATACATACATTGCACTTTTTTTACCAGTAAAATCTCTCTCTTTTTTACCAGTAAAAGTAGAAATTATAAGAAGCTAAGAGTATTCTTAAATATTTTCGTATATAAATGTTGTTACTCATAAGTTTTTACTTTTACGATTTTATCAAGCGTTTTATGACTATAAATATATATTTTATATATTTTTTTGATATAACACATGTTTTATTCAGATAAACATTCTTTTTATTTATTATGCAAGCTGACAATTTTGATACTTGAATTTTAAACTTTTATGAATTTTCGCAATTTGCAATTATATCATTATTCTAATTTTTCTGTTTTATTTTACCATCTTAATTAACGATTTCTGGTCTCACATTACCGTGTTTTGTGTCTGACCTTGCAAGAATATTTCCCTTGAGTATTCATAAATCTTCCACTTTCCCCTCGTTCTCCGACGCGAGCTTATGCAAGATTTAAAAAAAAACGAGCAGGAAGACAGACCTCGCGAGATCGAATTCGACAGGGACCGACCGAGAGATTCCTTTTATAATTAGGCCCACAGGCGACGCGTTACTCCACTAATTACCTTCCAACAATCTCTGACGAATGAATAAGTGGTTCTTACCTCGAGACGAGTCGCTCTCGTTGTCACGAAACTTATTTAGTTACAAGCAACTCTCTTATACATCTCGACACATTTTAGTTTAACTAATGTGTATCTGGAAAGTAATAATCTGCTATAATATGCTTGTCCGTCTTCTATACGCAATATAATCATGGATTATTTTTCCAGAAATAGATAGCTATATGCGAAAAAAAAGATTTTATTTTTTCTTTTTAGTTTGCACTGATTATCATAGCAAATATTGTCATAGTAATAGATATTAATATTTTTTGCAAGAATTTTGACTAATTTTTGTAACTGTTCTAGCATTTTAATCCAATCTTGATTTTAGTATCAAAGTGTTACTAAAATATACTTGATCGATTAAGTAATTCGCTTGAAGGTACAATGTTTCTAATATTATCGGATCTATTTAATTATTAATGATTAATAGACTAGTTAAATGAAAAAGGCCCCGAGCACATTTCCAAAGCTCTCGGTCCCAAAGTTACTCTGTTGAGAGGCAGTGCGGCAGAAACGAGACTGTTTGCGCGGAACTGTTTACGCAGTTGGGAGTGAAAATTTCCTATAGTCTGATTTGCGAGTGCAGTCTCGTGTAAATGACGCTAGCACACAGGCGGCCTTTGACTCGTCTGCCTGCTCTCGTTATTGCAGCGTAATCTCCGTCGCTACGTGAATAATTAAGCGATCAAAGTTATCGCCGGGCGACCCCGTTTTGCCATAACTCTCGCTTTAAAAAATCTTCCCGCGCACGAATTCTTAAGTATTTCTTGCTTTTACAAACTACCTCAAGTGAAATTAAATATCTCTAAAAATCCTATGCAAATTTTTAGAGATACATGAGAAAGTGTAGGTCATTTTATATACACAAGTATATATTATTATTATATTCTTTGTATCTATATAATATATATTATATAGACATAGAATATATATTATATAGATACAAAGAATTTCGTCTAATTATTTTCGTACAACAAAATTATCTCATCATTTCGTCCTATGTCTGACTTAATCTAAACTTAATTCCTTGAATGCGTAATGAGTATAATTTACAGTGTATCTTATACATACATATTGTATATATTATATATATATAAAGAATTTTGCCTAATTATTTTCGTGCTACGAAATTATCTCATCATTTCGTCGTATGTCTGACTTAATCTAAACTTAACTCCTTGAATGCGTAATGAGTATAATTTACAATGTATCTTATACATACATATTGTATATATTATATAGATATAAAGAATTTCGCCTAATTATTTTCGTGCAACGAAATTATCTCATCATTTCGTCGTATGTCTGACTTAATCTAAACTTAACTCCTTGAATGCGTAATGAGTATAATTTACATTATCTACAGTGTATCTTATACATACATATATTGTATATATATTATATATATAAAGAATTTTGCTTAATTATTTTTGTGCATGAAATTACCTCATCATTTCATCCTATGTCTGACTTAATCTAAACTTAACTCCTTGAATGCGTAATGAGTATTATTTACAGTGTATCTTATACTTTTATATATATATTTTTTATATATATTATATATACATATATATATATATATATATATAAGCATAAGATACACTGTAAATTATACTCATTACGCATTCAAGGAATTAAGTTTAGATTAAGTCAGACATACGACGAAATGATGAGATAATTTCGTTGCATGAAAATAATTAGGCGAAATTCTTTATATCTATATAATATATATGTATATGTATATATAAAAGTATAAGATACACTGGAAATTATACTCATTACGCATTCAAGGAGTTAAGTTTAGATTAAGTCAGACATACGACGAAATGATGAGATAATTTTGTTGCACGAAAATAATTAGGCGAAATTCTTTATATCTATATAATATATCCAATATGTATGTATTAGATACACTGGAAATTATACTCATTACGCATTCAAGGAGTTAAGTTTAGATTAAGTCAGACATAAGACGAAATGATGAGATAATTTCGTTGCACGAAAATAATTAGGCGAAATTCTTTATATCTGTATATATACATATATATATACACTGACGGGGATCCGGGGGAGGGGGGGTTAAACCCCTTCTTTGCAAATTAAAAGAAACAGTTTTGCTGAATTTGTTTAAAAATATAAATAAAGAAAAACAAACATTAAAGAGCTATCGACGTCGTTGATCCTGGAATAAAAGCTAATCATGAAACCAAAAATATTAAATAAAATAATTTTGCAAAACCCCTCCCCCCCCCCTATTATCGACGTCAGGAGCCGCTAGTGTATATATATATATAATATATTTTTTTCTTTACATTCATTGTTACACAGTAGTACAAGTCAACCGCCAAGCTGGCGAGCCAACAAATAGTTATGGTCTCCATCTTTTTGTGAATGCGAGACAAGATCGTTACGCTAATCAGTTACGACCCAGACCCCTGGCATTAAGCATTGTTTAAGACGCGTCGTTAATATAATTTATGCCAAAAAACTATACTGCATAGTTTCGTCGTATATTAGCGACTTTTAACAAAGATTGTAAACTAGAATAATTAAGCATTGTTGCATTAGAGTTAACGAATACCTTGTCACAATTACAGATAAAATTTCTTCTTTGGATAGAATTATGTCCTGTGAGATATCATTTATCTCATCTTTTGGATCTAAGTGCTAATGAAGCGTGACGCGCACGTGTATATATATATATATATATATATAAGACTTTAAATCTAACCAGCTGTATGAGGCGGGGTATAGACAGCTGTACGTAGAGATACGGTCTCTCGTATAGCTTGAGATAGATCCTAGTGCATGTAAGGTAAATTGCCTCCTCTCTGTTCGGAGTATTACGGATAAAGCAACAGCTGTTGTGTGATACCGCCGAAGTTACTTGGCTTTCTCCATGAGTTTGCAATCGGGTAGCTGAAAAATAAAGGCTAATATGATACAGGTATGGTACACAAGAGAGGATAATATAGGGGGACTTATGAAGATGCCGAATATATAGTCAGGATTATACGGTGGTCCCTCTAGTCGAGCTATCGTTGTAACACGCAGGAGAGACGAGCATTATGTGATGGAAAAGCTAGTAGTGGGTGGAAGATGTCATTTTCGACTTTACTGCAAATTATTCGTTATCTACTTTGCGCTTACGGTTTATTTCACAGCAATTTAACTTAATTGCTAGATCAACAGAAAATAAACATGAGATATTAAAATGAAGCATATAAAGATATTTCTGCTTTCGTTTATAAAATAAAAGAGAATATAAACTTAAGTAAGGTTCTCTTAATAATGCCCGTTATTTTGCACTTACTTGTTGGGAAATTGAGAAGCAAATAATATTAGGTATATTTTATAAATGTTTATGAAGTCTCGAGTGTCTCGAATAATATGCACATTGCATTAATGAAAATCAGTCTAGAATAGGAGAATTAATAAAAATATGAAATATATTATATATTTATTATAAAATATTAACACATACATTTATTACAAATACTGCTGTTATTTGCGTTTTCTATGAATTTTAATAGAGCGCTTCTATTTCACTTGCGTTTTTTAATAATTTTATTTAAGTAATTTAATAGAATCTTTAAAATATAAATAACATTAAAGCAAATTTTTCTTTCTCTTTTCATTTACATTTTTCCTGTGATTTTTACTCACTACTATTATATCTATGAAATTTTTTTTTATACATCTTTAAATAAAGTATTATATGTACATTTATACATAATTTGATCAAACAATTTTATTATATAATACGCATCTATTGTTGAATGGACCACAAATATGCGGCTAATATTGTACATTTCGACCTTGGTAAAGCAAATACGGTTATTATATATGCGTGATACAACAATCAATACACTAATTAATTAAACACTCGATACCGCATAATTAATACAGTGATAATAATTAATTCTCAAGAATTAATTTCAAGACGCCATTGCAATTATCTCCTTATCATCGAATTCACATCTTCGAGTAGTTCGAGGATCGAATTTATCCATTGTTAGTTTCTGTTAGTTGGACAACGTTGTCGGACAAGACGTTGAAATCGATATACGAGCACATTGAAAACCGTTGGTAGAGTGTTTATCTGGGAACCGTAAGCCCTTGTGATTCAGGCAACGGAGGCTTCCTCGATATCTGCGGCCTCTTAAGCGTCGATGTGCATATACCGGTTGACCCAATAAGAAGAGAAACATCCATTCCCAGTACCCATAGCGCTCTATCTGTTCAACCGCGTCTTCTCTTAGTTGTCAATGGAGAACGCGTTGAAGAGGATTATATAGACAGATCGAATCTTGGAAGAGGTCTTGGAACATTCAAGAAAATAGCCTCAATGGCCTGTTTGACTAAACTTCTATCAAATGACAAAATTATTTCAAGGTAATTATTCGTTAGAAGTACAGAAACACTTTTCCATGCAAGATGTATTACCATCAATTTGACTTATCGAATCGAATTAGCATACGCGAAATGATATTCTTTTGCATACAAGTTGGGAAAATATTTAAAACATACATACAAAGACACATATGTATATGTGTGTATATTCGAAATTGTCATTGTGTGCATTACGATTTTAATAATGAAATATTAAATAGAACGATTTTTTCCGCTTTACATTTCCACGCATTCATGTTTTGCTCCATGCATACGAGTTTCGTATATGAGCAAAGCAGGAATGCGCGAAAACGTAAAGCAGTAAAACCGTTCTATTTAATATTTCATTATTGAAATCGCAATGCACACAATACAATTTCGTAATCACCGCCAATACACACATTTCTCGTGACATGGCGACACTTATTGCCGGCTCATAACCCATGTCGGCCGTAAAGTCGCTCAAAGTACCGATCCACTCACCCTAACGAAACAGAAACAACGTTTCCTGGGTCGCCGTGGGGCATTACGAGCGCATGCATCGGCGATTACCACCGCACGGCGACGCTGTTTGAATCGCAGCAGCAGCGGCGACATCGGCGGTGATGAACTCGTGCAAGGATGGTGAGCGAAGCGGAGGAAGGGGAAAGAGGAGAGGATGGGTAGCTCGGTGGCTGGTGTGCGTTGGTCGACAGAATATAGAGCAGTGTGTCAGAACGACAACCTTCAGAACGAGAGGGAGAGAGAGTGAGAGAGAGAGAGAGAGAGAGAGAGAGAAAGAGAGAGAGAGAGAGAGAGAGAGAGAGAGAGAGAGAGAGAGAGAGAGAGAGAGAGAGAGAGAGAGAGAGAGAGAGAGAGAGAGAGAGAGAGAGAGAGAGAGAGAGAGAAAGAGCGATAGAGAGGGAGGTAGAGAGAGAGAGAGAGAGAGCCGCTGTTCTCTCCAGGACTGCTTGGTCCTCCACACTTTCCGTTCCCTTTCACAAAGCGTCGAGACCATCCCTTCGACGAGGACAACGACTACGATGGACGAACTACTCGACGACGATCCTGCGCCCTTCTGCTCCGCCCGTCTCTCGCATCACCCTCTCACCGCTCGGTCCCTTCTCGTTACCTACCAACCTACCTACCTACCTATCTATCTACCTACCTACCTACATACCTACCTACCTACCTACCCTACCCTAGCCTACCCTAGCCTACCCTACCCTATCAATCCCTCATCCTACCTCACGCCGTACAACCTACAATCTACACCACTACACGCAGCCTATCCAACGGCTTACTTTCTCGCTTCACCCTCTTGCTCCTCTTACTCTTTCTATTTCTCTCTTCTCATCTCTCACCCTCCGACTTGACAGCCTCTTTCTTGCCCGTTCTCTTCTCCGCTGCCACCATAGGTCTTTCTCTCTTTCTCTCTTTTTTTTTCTTTTTTCTCTTTCTCTCTCTTTTGAGGTCTCTCGCTTCACCGCACGTTCTCTCGCCGGCCGTCTACCCTCTCACCCTTGTGCTCTCATCGACATCATCTCGTCCCGTTCTCTCACAATCTTACACTGCCGTTTTCCTCTGGCTCGCCGTCGTCTAACCCGCGCATTGATTTTACCCTACCCACCGCCTATATCCTAAGTCCTCTCCTAGAGTAGGTAAACACTCGACATAGTCGGGTGGCGCGCGTTTTGCACTTTGCGCGAACGAACGCCACCCATTAACCGACCTCTGCTCTACCCTTGGAAGTGACACCGCTGACAATTTAGCGACTGGCTGTCATGGATTTCTCATACAACGAAATATTTATCTTGCTATCAACTTTTGGCTAGACTGTAGATATTTGTTTTTCCGAATTTAAAAACAAATTTTGCAAAAATAATAAAGGTAGAAATTCCCTCCCCTCTGTTTCTTTATAAAATCAGTATTGCATTTAGATATTCATGAAAATGTAATTATATATAAAAATATAATTATATTTAAACATTCAGAAAATTGAAACACACAACAATTATGCACTTGAACTTTAAACAATCGTACTAAGTCAATATATAATTTTGTGAATTATTTATTTATATTTATACACATTTTTCATGGCTGTTCGTCATACCGCTGTCCTCTCTCCTCTTATTCGTTACCTTTTTTAATCAATATTATAATATAAAAGGAAAAAAATAGCATTTGCATTTGCTTATGGGCGTGAACTTCCATACACACACATACACACATACGCGCGCGCGCAAAACATCCATCAAATTTCTATTACATAAAAATTCATTATATCTGGGAGTGGTCGGCAAACTGAAACATAAAGGTTAATGCAATATCGTGGCGTGTCGCATCCCATTAATTAACTGTCCGTTGAAAAAGCGAGACGCAATTAGGTCTCGTGCTGTTCGATAAAAATGAGACTTTTCGATAGTTACATTCGAATTAGAAAAGCGATGCTGATAGAAAAAAGAATTCGTGCGTGCTCATCTTACGTATGTGATTGAGAATTAATTTCCATAATAAATTACTTAGGCATGCAGTGGAGTTTAATTGGCGGCCATTTTCAATTTCAAATGAGAAAATTTAGTTTGGCAGTTGCCTTAATTTTGCCAGTCGCATATATCTTTATTAAAACGGCGCAATTAAGTACATATAGCGCTTTTTTCTGTTTTATTGTAATTATAATTACCATGCTATTTAAATACAATTATAATATGAATAAAAGGTAAAAATTTAAATTTACCAACATTCGTAAGACTATCTTCTCAAGAAGCCGATTGAATATTTGATGTGAAATATTACAATGTTCCTTAAAAGTGACGAATTATCTGGCCCTTGTGAAAATACTTTCTGACACGCCGTTAATAACATCTTTATCAAGATTCTTATCATACTCATTAACGCTTTAATCAATGTATACGCTTGGTGACTCTTTACGAGTGCAATAACGAGGAAATGTACTATGAGATATTAAGTGAGTTACCATAATACATAATATTCAATATAATAAGTCGAGAATGTTTTTTTAGATAGATATATATATATTGGGCGCCTTAATATCGTCAAAATATATTTTTAAAGGTATATTACGCGACCGATGCTTTCAATTTTTATATTGTGCATATAAAATCTGCGCAACGATATAAAATAGATACATCAACAATAAGAGTATAAATGAGTTTATAGCGCATTACTTTTTCAGAGCTGTTAATTATATTTAAATTATCTCACACAAACAAACATGTTTTTGTAAAATTTGCGAGGCTTGTTTACTCGCATCATTTAACAGCGAGACGTGATCAAAATTGCGAGATGAAACGAGATTCACTGTGTATCGAATTTATTCTTGACATCGTGCGCTAACTGAATATTCACTGAATATCTCACAAAGCAGCATCAATTGGTCGAATTAGAATCTAATCGAGAGAACGATGCTGCCGGCACATGAGATACACATGAGATACACATGAGCGCACCAACATGTTTGCGCCTGAAAAAAGTTAATTAAGACATACAATCGACAGATTTTTTCGTAGAGCGATAAATGAACGCAGAGCGTGCTTTCTGGAAAGATGCCCAAATTCACGTAAACAAATCGTAAACTCTTTGTCCTTTTACGGATAAAGATGAGATTAGCGTTTCTCACAAATTGACATATGTATATGTATATCTTTTACCGTATATACATACATATACATACATTATATATATGTATATATTTTATATATATACATATATATTATAGCCGAGCTGTTTCCGTCAACGTAATTTCGAATTCTCGTGCGTATTCTCTTACTCAGCGAACAAACACGGATCAAAAGTCCATAAAATCCGATTTCAGCAGTCCGTGGACGCCAATGCATTTCCGCCGGGACGCGCATCGGTAAATGGGTTTTTCTGCTGGAACATCCGAGCGCTGAGGAAGGAATAAATGACGCTTAAACCAACACTCGCATGCAACCGCATGCATTCGAGCAGAAGGAGAAAGAGGGGATGAAAGCGGTTAAAAAATGCGAATTTTTTTGCGAAAGCTCGAAGAGCAGTAGCGTCGTTTCCATGTTGCTTACAGCCACGCGTGCTGTTTGCATAATATATTTTTCTGCGCATGCTGCGCTTCGCATATTTCTCTCTCTATACGTTTCATCGATTAACGATCGCGCTGTTATTTTTCCAAATCGATTACATGGTTATGTATGAAACTTTACGCGCGATTGTCAGCAATCCCGTTAATCATCAATTCCGTATAAAATTTACGTTATTACAGTCTATATAATATTCTTACGCAAGCGACGATAGTCATTAACTGTGTCACCGATAATTATCGATCGCGTTATTATCTTCTACTTTTTTCAAGCTGTAAAATTTTTCAAAGATATGCAGAGAAGAGGTATATGTGAGAATGCGTGAAATTCTATCTTATGCGCATTTGCCTTTAATTTTCCACTGTACCGAATTTGCGACATCCATTTCACGCCAGTAAATTTTTTACGTGTTCTTGTTGGCGGATAGTGGAATACCCTGACAACGAAATGTGCGCGGACGAGAGATGCGATATATAAAAAAAATATTTCGTCGACGGTGGCTGGTTGACGGGAAAGCAATCGGGGGCAATTTCGTTCCGGCTGCAACTGCAGCTGCTTCGTATATATCTCTCTCTTCTCGCGCGCGCACCCCGCTCAAAGAAAAGGCCACCCCCGTCTCCGGAGGGTAATTGCTATCTCTACAGACGGGCGAGTCTTGTCGCGTAATTACACAGCGTTTAATCTCTCGGCCCTTTTTTCCTCGTTATCGATATCGTCTTGCGCTGTACCATCGCGGCGCATCTGCGCGTGAATAATTTTCCGGCCGTAATTTTAGCGACGAAACTGAAACAACGGGAGGAAGGGATTCAGTTTCTCACATTGTATGCAGCCGTTCCTTTTTTCACGATTAAAGAAGATATTACATCGGGACGAGATTTCTTTAACGTGTTGCACAAAGTGCAACTTCTGAGAATGTTGCGAAGCTTTCACAATTCCGGAAATTCTTTACGCTCTTTTCGGACTTCCATCCTTTCTTCCAGCCTTCCGTTCTCCCTCGAGCGCGATAATTTTTCCGACATTGGAGATGCATCGCGCGAGTTTTCTCGCGATCTCACTCGGCAGCGGCAGCTCATTTCCCTTCTCGCTGCAGCCCCTTCCCCGTTCGCAAAAGTCCTCTCCCGGAAAATATTACACGACGATACCAGTTTGCTTTTGTTACTTTAATGTGTACGCGCGCCGCTATGGGAAGCTTTATGTTTCCCGAAGGATAACATTCGCGCACAGACTTGCGCGACAAGTTCCCGCGGGCTTACAAAAGTGAATTTAATTATTGGAGAAAGTTTCGCGATGATTGCCAACGAGTAGGATTATGAAAATTATGTTAGTTTTTTTTAAATATATATATATATATATATATATATACAAATATTTTTTTCTTGGAAAGAGTCGCCCTTATCGATTTCTTCTTTCTCGGTCTCTCTCTTTTTCTTTCTCTCTCTCTCTCTCTCTCTCTCTCTCTCTCTCTCTCTCTCCTCTCTATTTCTCCCTTCCTCGGTTAGTAAAAGGAGCTTGGAAGGGAGGAAAATGGTCGATGGTGTTACGAAAGGAATCTGTATTGAGAGAGTGTCATCCGGGAGTACAGCCCACGAGAAAAGTTTGTTACGGTTCTCCCATGAGTCATAAGAATCCCACACGGCACAAAAGCTCCCTTTGAAAGCTCGCTGTTTCCTGAGGCAACGCTTTAAAGCGTGCAAGTCTCATGACATGTAATGGTACAAGATATAGAAACGTTGTAATGAATATTATAAAACGTCTATATAAGTTGTATCGTTTTTAAGTCTTTTCGTTTTATTCAAGACAACATACAAAGATATTCAATATAATATTAGTTCCTGGAATATATTTTGTAGTCAATTTTTCCATCTAAATTTCTCAAAATCTAGCTCTTTATAAATTATATTATAAATTATATTCTCGTTATTCTTAAATTTTTTCTAAATAATAACAAGAAAATAGTATATTAAAAATATCTAGAAATTAAAAATAATTAAGAATCTTGTAAAACGATTAAAAAGTGTAATTGAAACAATTGAAAAGTATAATTGAAACAAAAACGAGATTCACAATACAATTTTATAGACTTTTACATGATTTTGAAAGATATTACATTTCATTTTCTCTGTGAAAGATTCACAATTTTAAAATTGCAGAGTCGATTTTGACATATGGTTCTTTTTATCAGCTTTTAATATTTGATGAATCAGTATTATTTAAACTAAATACTTATAACTATCTTTTTAACACTTTCTTGTTTTACGATAACTATGTTTCACAATTTGATGAATATCTGAAGAGATCATTTTAATGATTTCTATCAAGCCTGAGACTTAAAATTTAGACTTAATTTTATTTCTTATATAGGTGATGAAATTTGTATCTAGCGAATTAAGATTACTATATCGCGGTGATTCTCTTGCATGGCGAATTAATTTCTTACGAAACAATGAAATTTCCACAACAAGCGTACGCGTATAACATCATTAATATAACTTTATAACGAACACACTATGATGTGTATATGTATATGCAAATAAAGTTTCAGTACTTGACGAGTGACTTCGTGTCGCGACGCCTATGCGATGGGAGAGTAGATGAAGACTATAAAGTCGCGGAATGTAGACAGGGAATATAGAAGGAATATAGAAGAGAGTCACGAGAGAGAGAGAAACGAGCGGATACTCTATCAGATGGAGATAGCAAAAAGATTCTCCGGATCATTTACGCCCCCCTTGTGGTAAGATTACAGGGAAAATATGCCCGGATCGGATACACACACGCTAGCGTAACCTATCTATCCTGCGAGGCGAACAATATCGTGCATCCACGTTACACGTGACAAGCCCGTACTCTTCATGCCGATACGTGCATGGAATGATGCTCGAAGAACCGTTGTTTTTGAACAATATCGCGCATCCTACACAATAAACAAATGAAATTAAATAATAGCAACAAATAAAATTAATAACATTAATAGCGATATGTAACATTGCAAAAAAGAGAATGAAAACATTTTTATGTTGCTTGAACTTCGACATGTCAAAATGCCGTTTTCAGTAAAAACTTAATCCCATGCAGCTATAAGATGATGATGATCGAATCGATATGGAAGATGTGTTAATTAACAGCGTGCGAGATATATAGATATAGTATAATGAGAAAGGCATTAAAGCAAGCGGTTAGAAAGTTTCCAGAAGGAACGTAATAATGTTTTATGAGTGCTCGTCTTATGTAATTTTGCGAGTGTGGACTTTTAAAGTCCGTGCCTTATTAACGTCGATCGAAAACTTTCCTTTTACGTTGGGTAAAGGAATACTTGACAAAGCGCCTCTAAGTAAATATTTCCCTTCGGTGAGCTAGATCCGGTGACCAAGCTCACGTAACTAATTACGCTAGCGCGGCAGTCAGAGTCTCTCCTTTTAATTTCAATGTCGACACATAATGTATGTATAGGTTCGTGACCAGTTCGTATGATAATATCGATGATATTTGAGCCAGGAGGGAATAAATTGAATCATTCACTCGAATGATAAGTTTTTTTTCGACCGAATTCAGACCGTTAAGAAATTAAAACGTCATTCAGACGATGGTTTCTCGATTTCACCCATCGTTCGCAAGTTGGCTTTGTCAGCGCGAAATTTATTTGAATGTCGGGATTGCGAGACAAAATAATTGCTCTGTCAATCAAGTGAAATCATAGCTGCGTGGTAAAGATTAACGTGTGAAAATACACATCAAACTTTTATCGATTATAATCGAGCCGCTGTATAGCATCGCGTTGATAAATAATAATCGACGCACCGCACCACTGAAAATAATGCAACGATATATACTCCCGCTCATTAATCGCCTTCGTTCATTTTCGACGATTATCCGGGCGCGATATCTTTTCTAATGGATGATTAAAACGCGCGATAATTAATTTGCCTATATAAACAATATAATTCGTTAAGTATGCATTTTCTCCCCACGCTTGAGGTAATAATATAATCGACTAATGGATTTCGCTTTCCTTAGAAAATGTGAAGTTTATTCGAATAAATGATTTATGCTGTTCCTCGCGCGTGTCTAATCACATTAGGAGAGTGACACCGCACACTAATGTCATCACTAATTTTCGAAGTGTCCAATCATTTCTCGGCACCGCTTTCTCAAGAAGATACACGAGATAACATCGTTACATTGTCCTTTGACATTGAGGGAGGTGGTAAAGCTCGAAGGATCAAGATGCCGGAAGATCAAATTTCGCGGAATGCACTTTACAAGGGTATCCAGACGATGACAAGCTAGCCGTCGACTGATACGAATTTTCGTCTTTCTATAAGACGTCCCTCGCAGTTACTATGACAACGGCGATCGTCAAGGACGAAAAGAGGGCTTCTTTCCCCCGGTTGTATTCAGCAGCCTATTCGAGAATATTTTCCACTGAAATAAGTAGAATACCTTGTTCATCTTTCGCAAAGTCGCTTAGGTAAATACATCTGACGAGAGAAATAGCGTTGCGCTACCTAACGAGACTTAGAGTCGTGCGGCAACGGCAAGGAAATAATCGAATAAGAGCACGAGGTAGCTTGATTTTCCTATCCTCTTAGGCGAGAGAAAAGCCTGAGAACACATCGATATAGTATTTACACACATATAATTTTTAATTAAATATAATATTTACGCAAATTGAGTTTAATTGCAGCCTCTTTATAAATCTTAATTTTGAAAAGTGACCAAGAATTATTAAATAAAAATCAATATTAATTGGATATTGATTAATGAGGCCATCTTTGCTTGCGTGTTGAAATAGAATGACGATAACGTACGAAGTTAAATCGATCTCACTCTATATCTAATTACTCATATTATTAATATTATTTTGAATTTTGCAATAATATACTAAGTAAGATGTGCATTTGTATCGATAGCGGTGTATTCGTATTCGACAATTTTATTCGTGCACTGTTTGACATCTTTATCTGCCACTTTCATTATTAATTAGGTTATTATTTAGGGTAGTTGCACGATTTTCTGAGATTATCGAGTGAAATTGATGCGCTTCGGTTTTAATGGGAGCGTTAAAGCGTCTTCGTCTTTAGTGCTTCGACGGACTGGATGAAATCGGGTCGAACCGAGGGTAAGATCGAACAAGAGTGTAGCTAAATGAGTTCGAGTTTCGAGTGTGCATGACAGAGAGAATAATGCGCGAAAGGACGAACGAGACGGAGCGAAAATCTAGGCAAAGGGAAAAAGGAACACAATAAAAGTACCTCTGGCTCAGTTGTTGCAAGATCGAGAGGGATGTTGCAGGTTGACAGATTTCTTATCTATCCGATTTTTCTCTCTCTCTCTCTCTTTCTTTTTTTTCTCAGCATCGTTTTCCTTGCCTCTAAAAGATCTCTTTCTTTCCGGACACTTTAGTCCTTCTTTTAATTGGTCACACTTTATCTCTTTGCGTCGCTCCTATACCTTCACGGACTAATTTCAATGGACTCGCGGAGAAGTTATAGAGAGGTGAAGGTGGAGAGAAGGAGAGGGAGAGAAAGGAAGAGAGGGAGAGAGATAGAAGGGCGATTTTCGGGGGTGCCTGTTGCTATGGCGACCATCCGGGACTAAACGCTGGGCGATAGGGGCACCCGGCCATGATATCGTTATACAGAACATATGTACAGAATGTGTATTTGGAAAATCACATTCGACCATCTTGCATGCCAGGAAGAGCCTTGCGGCTCTCTCCTCTCCTCTTTGCGTCGTTCACTCGTGGATTATGGAGCTTGCCAGGATTGTCCATCATCTCGCTCGTTAAGAATAAAATGACACTCGTGATATTTCGGTGTAGATCCAAATATGTGGGGAACGAGGTCCTTCTAATGCGTGATTGCATACAAATGAAAATACCAAAGTGAATTTGAATAATCGCGAGTTACGGAAAAAAAATAAACAGAAAATATGAACAAATATATTAAATAATTGTTTTGATGCAATAGAGAAAAAGAAATATGATAAATATTATAAGTAACCGAGAACAAGAAAACAGTACGGACAACAGTCAATTGAAGAATAAGACAAGTTTTATCGTATTTATGTTTTTAAATTAAATAACTGAAGCAAGAGACTCACGAATAAAATATTCTATTGGAATACCTGTCGCAACTAATTACCATCTTCAGTAAAGAAAACTTGTCATTTTCGCACGAGTCTTACTATGAGAATTCGCTATTTGTAAGACATTAAAGTAATTCGCATTTTTCTTTCCAAATTTTTAAGAGAACTTATTGCCGTTTAACCAAACTTTGCCGTTTAAACAAAAGTTATATAATTACATCTATATGTCTGTCATTTATACACGTTGTAGAACGTTTTATAATTGCGCGTTTGAAAATTAATCAATTGAAAATTATAATTAGAAAACAATATAATTAGAAAACAATATAAATTATTTTTTAATAACTAAATTAACTTAATTTTTAAATTTTTTAATAACTAAACAAAGCTATCGTTTTTTATAATTATTTCTATATCACTTAAAAAGTTTTTCCATAGTTTAACATATATTTGATAATGATATTCAAGATAAATTCGAGATTAATTTAATAAAAAAGAACATATACATTCCAGTATTAAATTTTTAAACATGTATAACAATTTTTTATGTACATATATTAGATAATAAAGAGCTTTGTTTTAAAATTATAAGCTGAAACGTCGCAAAATGAATATGACTTAGGTTAAATTTTATTAATATGTCAAATCTCCGTGTATTATAGCGTCCGTTTTAAGTGGTTTTACATTTCTTATATAATAAAAATAATTCATAATCCTTTGCAATGATATTTCGTATCTATATGCTGCTACTAACCGACTGTCTGCGGCAATCATTTAAATCCTCTTGGTTTAAGCGATTATCTGTATTATGCGTATTTCTCCGCGACATTGAATTCGCGTGCCGCACACTGGCTTGTTTTTCGTATATATAACGTTGTGTTCTCGCCGGAATTATGGCTCGTATCCAAATGCCACTCCTGTGTACTGGTTGGTTGGCGTTAGTATCAGTGGTGACACTTGTGGCGTGGATTTAATCCGCTGAAGATCGTTGTATAAAAGTCATACTAGCGAAGGGACATTAAAATAGCGATTTTTTAAAGCATTGTCTTAACGAACATAATTCAGTTTATTGGCTAAATATATAACTCGATGTACTTGAATAATATTCAGAGAACATTTACATAAGGAAATAAGATGGAGCAGCTTTTTTTTCATCGATACCGTTGGAAAAGTCTGAAATATTTTTTTAAAATTTATTTCTTAAAAGAATATTGATTATGAAATGAAACAGATAATCGAAAGTGACGTTACCGATTTCTAAATAGTGTTTGCAAAGTGGAATTTGTAAATATATTTTATGCAAAAACTTCGCGTGCATATTCTCGTTTGAGTTTTCAATTATTGTCATGTATATATGACATTGTGAATAAACATGTAACTTAGATGGAAATTTTTGCTTTACGCATGAGCAAAAATAGAGCCACTGAACCAATTGTCGTTATGTTGACGGATAAATGCAGCATCTTGAATTTTTGACATTTGAAAACCGATGCTAATCGGAAGCAGGACTAGAATCCAAAATGAGGATGCGGCGAGTGCGGCCGAGAATATGCCTCACACGTGCGACCTGCTTGTAAATGCAAAGTTCACGAGGAAGGATGTAGATATTGAACACGTGACATCTCTGATATAAAATATTCTATAAAAGATTTTTGATTCGCAAGGACGGGAGTAAGGTTTAAATGCGAAAATGCGATATTTCGTGTATGTAAGACTGTTAAAAGCATTATATTCTCTCGAATTAATCTCTCGTATACATCGTCATTCTTGAATAGAGAGAATTGTCATATCAGTACGAAATTTTTTATTCAGTCTTGTTATTTATTATTCTAAAACAAAGAAGTAAAATTTATTCCGAAAGAAAGAAGATGGAGCAATATTTATAAATCTATAATTTTTATTTTATCACGATTCGCATAGCATTAGTTTTACAATGATTATATATTCTCTTTGTTTTTTCACAAGACGCTTACGTTTCTACACGCAATAAATAAACATTTTATATGATTAATATATATTTTATATCTTGCAAAATACATATTTTCTCATCTCAAATTTTACTTTTACTGCTAATCCTCTTATAATCTTTTTGCTGAGAATCGCTCTTTCTGCTCGTAACTTCCGCTTTACGTAGACCTGCTATCAATAACGTATTTGGAATTCATAAATATTCAATGTGCGTCTACATTCGACATAGAATGATCTATCGAAACGTCGATATTCGGTCACAAGCACTGCGCACTATGAAATTCGACGCAAACCTGATTGCTCTTCAACGGCCCTTACTTTCAGACTGACACTTGTATCAAGTGTCAATAAGTCTGAGAGAAATTTTGTAAAGCTTTTCGGAATTGGCATTAATTTAACGTGCTGTTTCTCTCTATTTATAGCATCTTTAACAACTAAACAATTATAGATATTTGTTTCTAGAACACGCAGTTGGGCTATAGATACGGATATAGATATTGATTTTATTTTGAAATATAGACATGTGAATATCAAAAATTTCGAAAAAAGGAAATTTAGAAAAATATTAATCATATATTTTTGACCTTATTCGATTCCTTTATGCACCCTTCGACCGTAGAGCTCGATCTTGCATCATCTTCGAAGAAGACTATTATCTTGCCGACAGGTAGACTACTTGCGCGTATCAGTCTATCCTAATTTCCCTCGAGTTTCCGCGAGTAATTAAGCCTCCGGCTAGGCACCGCCCCGTCGAGCGCTGACAATCAAAACCATCGAATGGGTCGATGTTATTCTCTCGGATTAAAGTTTAGCGATGTCAGCCGTTAACTATGTTAAGCATCAGCTTTTGTCCTGTTGTAGCGGTCGCGTGTGCGCGCGCGCGCGCGTTCGATTTGTGGTGTGCACCGACGAAACAATACGCTATGTCTCCCTAACTCGTGTACAAGAGAGGTCAAGGGATGCCATGTATTGTTTATGACTCGTTGTTAGCGCGTTGTTCCGCGGGTGCTGCGTCCCCGGCTTCTTGTATATTTTATGATTCGTCTCGTTCCCCAGGACAACGTGCTAACGAGATGCTAATAAAATATTAATCGCCCACTCGGTGTCTCGTTTATGGGGCGGCGCTTTGATCGATTGGTGGTCTTACGGGGGAGAGGGTGTATCGATATGTAAACGACGTATCGCGGATGTGACTCGAACATTTGCCATCATATTGCGTAGCCGCATTATTTTCATCGGATCTGCGTACCTTCTGGCGAACGATTCGCGAAACACGAACACCGCGAAAATAAATGGTACATAATTAAAAATAAAGTCCAACACTCGTGGCTTATATTTTTATGTAATTATTTTTACTGGATGGATGGCTGCGAAGGTTGCGTCAAGAATAGGGGATCCTGTAGCCTCGCTCGAAAATCGATAATTGTTAATGCGCGCAGGTGTTTACTCGAATGACGTTAGTCCGACACTTTAATTATAATCAACGAACGCCTCGGAGTTTTAAATAATTTGAATTTAATGTAATATATTATTATTCTACTCGTTCTCGGTCTCATTTACATATATTCAACAATATTATTATATTACAAAGTAGAAAAATATGTAAAGAGGACACATTTTTTAATAAGATCTTTTTCAATGGGGGAAATCTCAAACTAATTAAATTTAATTTATTCTCTTTGATAATTAAAATTATTAATTTCTGGAAAAACCGCAAATTAGAGAAAAAACGTACGAGAATGTTGAGCAAAAAATATTTTTATAATAAATAAGTACTCGTGTAACAATGATATTAATTATTTGTTATTAATTGTGTTTGCTGCTGGTAATAAAAAAGAAAATCCTCGATATATCAAATCTAACGAAGCATTCACAAAATTTTACGGCATATTGCATTTTTGTGACATCCGTCTATGCGTTATGAGAAGCATATATCACGATACTGCTTTTTCCACCAATTACTCGATGTACGTAGAAACTGTAGTGTCATCGCGGCAATATATTTCACGATATAAAATGGAACGGTAAACCCATTAATTTCAAGGCACCCAAACTTGACTAATGTTGCAACGAAAGTCGCATATCTTATTGTGCTTGGTCTTCTTCTTTATTGGTAGCTATTTGCAATTTAAACCTCGCACGAGTAATCATCCCTTTGGAGATTTTCCTTCTGACCAGCAATATTTCATATTATATTATAGTGCGGGTTATTTTGAAATTGTCGAATATCTAGTTGGTATTAAAGCGCTTCTAATGTAAAACCCTCGGGCGCGCGCGCCGTAGAAACAAAATTAAAAAATGCGCTAACCTTTCAGATCTATATATTGCTACTTCGTAAAAAGATTGCCTTGAGTTGCACCTACGCATTCTGCCGATTGAAATACACTTGAAACATATGAAAATATTTTTCAAATATTTTTGGAAAGGGTGGCATTCGCGTTGTTTGCGCAGATATTTTTGCGAAGCAAAATATGCATACATGTGTGAGTATAGTACTATTTTATATATATTTCATAATAACATACATATAATGTTATAAAGCTCATCGCTCTCATTATATACATTTGCTACTTAATAATACTAGAACAACACAAGCGCGCGCTACGCGCGCGCCATTTCTCGATTTTATATTTAAAAAAATGATATTTTTATATAAAATTTGTTTAAACATGATTAATATTTTTTGACAGAAATCAGCCGATTGAAGCATTAATTTGTTAATTAAATTTTAAAATACAAATATAAATAATATGTTATAAAACTCGAATATTTTTTGACAGAAATCAGCTGATAACTGTGGAAAAATATTAATCAAGTTTAATGTATTATAACATTTTATTTAAGGCATATTTTTATTTTATAATTTTTATTACATACTATTATTTTTAAAGTTAATTAACAAATTAACGTTTTAATCAGCTGATTTCTATCAAAAAATATTAATCGAGGCTAATGTATTATAACATAATGCTATTTTAATTTTTGTAACATATTATTATTTTATAATTTAATTAGCTCGCTATATTAATACTTTTTAATATATATATGGGGCATTCCACGCCAAATCAACGACTTTTTTCCCGGACCATTTTTGATTTGTTTCATTTTTTTTTATGCTTTTGTATCCATTGAAAGTAGCTTCCATGAATTTTTTTAGATTTTTATCTTTATTAATTTCCGAGTTCCACATTTAAAAAATTGATTTTAACAATTTTCGAAAATTTCAAATATTTATAACTTAAAGAAAAATAAAAATATTGTCATTGATAAGGTGGTCAATTTTTTGTCTTTGAATATATTTTTCGAAAAAAAATATAAAAAAATTTAAAAAAAAATTACCTTCAAAACGCGTCTACAGAAATTGTTCAAGGCCTGATATAGGACTTAATCTTTGCATGCATAGTTTAAACGTTTTTCGCGAAAATTAAACAGACTGTAAGTCGTAGAGCAACGATCCTTTAATATCTTTTTTCTCTATTAATATTTTTTGGCAGAAATCAGCTTATTGAAACGTTAATTTGCTAATTAAATTTTTAAGTAATAATATTTTAAAAATATTAAAATAGGGATATGTTCTAAATAATGTTATTGTATTTTATCCGCGATTAATACTTTTTGACAGAAATCAGCTGATATTTGTCAAAAATATTATTCGAGTTTAAAGTATTATAACATATTATTTAAAATGTATTATATAATTTTAATTTTTATAACATATTATTTTAAAATTTAATTATCAAATTAACTCTTTAATCAGCTGATTTCTATCAAAAAGTATTAATAAAACGTAATTTGATAATTAAATTTTAATATAATAATTATATTTCTTCAATTCTTATTCGATTAAATAAATATATATTTTGCGGAAAATGCGTTTCAAGATCTATCATCTCAGTATATGTTATTACAAATTAATTTTGAAAACTAATTAATAATTTCATTAGTTTTCTGATATCGATCGCGATTGAATGTAGACAACAATCTTTTTATAAATTATGCGTAACTATATACATATATCGCGGTAATAGATGTTGAAACTCATTTCTACTGCGCATTCGCAATTCGAATTAGATTTAAATCATCGAAAAGTATCGGACGAAATATATTTGTGACTAATTAAGGAAATAATTATTCTCCTTAAAAATCGCTACGAAACCTTAATTGTTAATTTGTATTTATGTTTCACTTCTATTCTTATTATAATTTAATAAATATATTACTTCTTAATTAAATGAATAAATTAAAAAATATTAATATAGCGAGCTAATTAAATTTTAAAATAATAATATGTTATAAAAATTAAAATTATAATATGTTGTGAATAAAATGTTGTAATATTTTATCCTCGATTAATATTTTTGTTACAGAAATCAGCTGATTAAAACGTTAATTTGCTAATTAATTTTTAAAATAAGAATATGTTATAACATTTAAAATAATAATATGTTTTAAATAATGTATTATAATTCCTTAAACTCGATTAATATTTATAACAGCTATCAGCTGATTTCTGTTAAAAAATATTAATCGCAGATAAGGCATTATAACATATTATTTATAACATTATTATTTTAATTTTTATAACATTTTTATTTTAAAATTTAATTAGCAATGTAATGCTTTAATCATCTGATTTCTATCAAAAAATATTAACCAAGTTTAAATAAATTTTATATAAAAACATCATTCTTTTTTATATAAAATCGAGGAATGGCGTAACGCGCGCTTGTGTTATTCTAGTCTTTTTCTAAAAAAAACATATTAAGTCGATTCTCGCAAGTATTTTTACCTCTTTTCCGCCAAAATAATAATCAAGTTTAAAATATAACATATTATTTAAAATATTATTATTTTATTTAATTTTATTTTGGATTAACTATCAAATTGCTAACTGCTAACCCTCGCGATGACAGCCTTTCGATGCTACGAATATAACACACAACGCGAATGTGAAAAATATTAATCAAGTTTAAAGTATAATAACATATTATTTAAAACATTATTATTTTATTTAATTTTATTTTGGACTAACCGTCAAACTGCTAACTGCTAATCCTCGCGATGACAGCCTTTCGATGCTACGAATATAACACACAACGCGAATGTCAAAAATATTAATCAAGCTTAAAGTATTATCACATATTATTTAACACATTATTATTTTATTTAATTTTATTTTGGACTAACCGTCAAACTGCTAACTGCTAACCCTCGCGATGACAGCCTTTCGATGCTACGAATATAACACACAACGCGAATGTAAAAATATTAATCAAGCTTAAAGTATTATCACATATTATTTAAAACATTATTATTTTATTTAATTTTATTTTGGACTAAAGGCCGTGACACATAAAAAAACGTAAGCAGTAAGACTTAAGACTTAAGAATTTCATCCATACGGAATTCGCAGAGATGCTTAAGTTTCAAAATAGCTTCCTTACTGCTCGACCGTGATTGGTCGATTCACTTAAGTTTTAAGTCTTACTGCTTACGGTTTTTTATGTGCCACGGCCTTTCGATGCTACGAATATAACACACAACGCGAATCGACAGAGAACCAATCAGCATCGCGGAAAAGAGGCTTCAAAAAACGAAGTTCATTCAGTTAACATGCCTTTTTTCAGAAAGGAGGAGGAGGAATGTTAACGAAAAACACATGTATTCATATCATGAAAGAAACAAACGAACTAATATATAGAATATGTTTATTATGCTACATTTTTTCCAATGTGTCATCATTGTTAACAACAGTTTGCCGGGCAAGAAATTTCACATCATGTTATATGACATAAACGTATATATTGCATGACAAGGAATTTACTTTATTAAGCTGCTATCTGTATGTTACTCGTTTTAGAAAAACTCTTTTTCCGTCAAATTTTGCATATTTAAATAATTTCTATTCAGAATTTCGCATAATTTCTCTTGATACGTCTTACATATTAATGGATCACTTCTCGTATGACATATTACTAATTTTTTTCATTTTATATTTATTTTTTATTTCTCTCAACTGAAAATAACTGATAGCACAACGTGTGTGATACTTAAGTGACAAGTTATATATTCGCTGGTCATTGCTCCAGAATGAATATCGAAATTCCGGAAATATATTCGTCGATGTGCGCCACGACATTCATTGAGAACTACCTCGTAAAATCGAGTCCTCCTCACGGCGTAAAACGAACAACTAAGCTCGACGCGCGTCCATAACGTTTCGTGTTATTCGATTTACAATTTTACCTCGGACCGTGTGCATTAATGCGAGGACCCTTCCAGCGCGCGAGATTACCGTGGGACGAAACTCATCTATTCAACTCGCATCTCGAAAAGCGACCAGCCCTTGGAGGACCCTCGACACATTTCCAACGAAAGTTCGTCGATTTCGCGTTCCGGCGGTCGAAGGAGTACGTATCTCTCCAATTTATTCCGGAGCAACTGGTTTTTGTTCTAAGCGGATTCCATTTGTCCCGGGGAACGGTCCAAGGGCGAATCGATATATCCAGGCTGCTGTACATATTATCGATTATTCTCGAGACCTATTCACGAGCTTTTACGTGTCATTCCGATTTCTAAAGCCCCACTCGTCATGCGCATTTGCTTCTGTGTTAAACGCACATTATATACCTATATAGACGGAGAATAATTAGAAAACCCGTTTAACGAATTCTTTTCCACCTATTTCGCGTTTCTTTATCGTTGCAAGTAATACTCAATTTTGTTAAAAAAAAGAAAAAAAATGTAACAGCTCAATTTATCAAAATTTCAACTTACGTTTGCACACGAATACAGTCCATCTATTTAATATTTGGTTAGCGCATCCTCCGGTAATTTAGGTTAATAAATCCGAAGCCAGTTGGGCAAGCATCCGGAAACATGTGGAACGTAAATGGATTTGTGGGAGTTCGTCGGATCGATGTTAACCCTCGGACTAAGGGTGTATCCTTACATCTCCCTATCGCGAAGGACGATGTTGCAGTTTCAATCATCATCTCCATTATCTCGAAATGCGATCCACAATTTATCCACATCTTCCGCTTCTCAATCACTCGTAGCCTTTGCACATGTCAAACCTCTTATTATATTTGACATGTACAATTGTATTAATAATTTGTCACACTTATCTATTTGTATTGCCAGAATTTATTTTGATTCATGACGAATTTATATAAATAATTTACAAAATAAATTACGAGTGTGTGCTTTGAGCAAAAGTAGCTGATAAATCCTTAGCTATAAAGCATTTATTTTTAGGCATACAATATATTAATCATTCTAATACAATCTTTCAAGCATGATAATGATATATAATAATATTAATCATTCTCTAGTTTCAGCATTATTTATTTTATTATGGATTATTTTGATTCATCAAGATTATGATATTAAACGTACATTTTATGGTATACAAAGTTACAAACATGATTACCTTAATTATCACAATTCTGTTAATCATTATCATGTTATTGTTATTTTAGGTGATTTTAAATATTTTAGGTGATTTCAACAACTGTCATAAACATTTATTATACATTTATATTAATCTATGATTCCCATATTTCTCTCGAATAGCAAGAAACAGTTAGCAATTATTGTCGAGAAAGCTATGGTAATGTTGATCAGATTATACGAAATGCTGATCTCACGTATATTGTACAGTCAATTTCGTGATGCGTTCTAAATGGCGGTGGCAATCAATTTAATCGAATCAAATTCCATCAAGCAATTTGATAATATTGATACATTTTGTGGTGATGCGTTGCTTCTGCTGTCATTTTTCCGGTTTCATGTCGACGCTGCCACAAAAAGTTTCATGTCACTAGATTTTTTAATCCTGCTCTCTCTATAAACGAACGAATTTAAGCCTTTGATCGTTTATGTGATGTATGTAGCTATTCTAACAAAATACATATAAATCGTGTCCGTTTTAAAACTAGTTGGTCAATAAAAGTTATCGAGCATCGATCGTAAAAAATTTAACGATAAAGACGAAAATAAAAGAAAAATTTGTGCAGATTGTATGAATATGAAAGATTCTTGTATGCAAATATATAAAAATAAATACTCTTACATAAAATAGGAATGTAAACAGATATTATATCGTATTTTCTCCGGTTTCAAGAAAAAATCATAAATGCAAATTTCTCTTTGGCACGGAATGCCATTTATTTTTGTATACACGTAGCAATTAGTAAATGAGAATGGCTAAAAGTGCATCGTTACTTGTACAACGAGAGCGAGTAGTCTTTCTTTGGCTCAACATTTCTCCAGTGGTGTAACACGAGTGTATAGACGCGTTCCGGACCATTTAGCTACGAAACTTTGTGCTTCCTCTAAATTAATAACGATCTCTAATGATGCGTGAAATTCAGTATAGCACTTGTGCGATAATGCTTGCTGGCTCGAAGAGTAGATTTAACTTTTAATTGTGTTCTCTCGTTAACGTTCGTTGCATTATTTTATTAACTAGTCGCCGCACGTTTTCTTCGAATTTCACGTACATTTGAATGTCAGATTTCTTACGGCAGGCGTAATAATTTTCACAAACCCGTCATCGACTGTTGTAGCCATTTCTATTATACTTTGTGATCAAAAGTTTTGCTTCCTTCCACTGTGGTTTAGGTGTAATAACGAGGAAGGTCAGATCTTCTAGATTCGCTTCTCCTGCACAGTCAGGCAACAAAGGCAAAGCAAACAATATTGTCTAAGTTGTAGTCACGCGTATTGTATACGGAGCTGAGAGTAATAAGCGGATATAAGTTTGCAAGCAACGGTACAAAGCGATACCGTACCTTCTGTCTGCAATATCAGCTCAGGGTATAACAAAAGCGGGAAAAGCCGTAATATATAACAGACACGGGGTAATGCGACGAACAATTTCCATCGATAAGACAACACGATTTCATATTTCCCCTCACATCTTTGGAGACTCTGTAATACAATATATCTTTGACCGCGAGATCGCCGATATCAATAATCCGATAATTCTAAGAGATATTTCTTATCAGGATATTTAAAAACTCTATATCGTCACTGAGAGACATATACATATGCTTGCTTTAAAGCGGATGTCAAGAAACATTAACTCTCGTCTTTTTTGTCAACGTAATTGCTTGCAAACACTAAATCCTGACGAACAATGCAGATTACGATCAAGTTACAGTTTAGCGTTCTATATTTGTAGTTGCACAGTGCAATATGCATCCACAGACGCGACGCGGCAAATATGAGTTTCCAGAATACAAGCTGCAAGTGGTTCCATATTCTCTGTTACGTAATATTAGACGAGAGTAACAAAAGTAATAAAAGTTACCGACCGTAGCAATATATATACAAGTTAGAACGTGTAGTCGTGTAATCGGAGCGAAAATGAAGTCTTCGAGTTACTTAATGAATTGTTACTTATTTGGCATTTCAAGTTCTCAGTATTTGTATTACAGATAAGTATAATACATATTAAATCTCTAGTATTCTGAGGAAACACGTTTTATTAAACACTGTTCATGATATTTATCTAATGTTTACAGTAATGTTATGTTTCTTTCTCTCTCTCTCTTCTTATATACATAACTTTTATTGCTAAAATATATCAGAGTTGGATTATAAAAAAAAAAAAAGGAATACGGTCTATTATAACTCGCGTGTAATATCGTAGTATCGCGCGCGCGTAAATTTGCAGAAAGTCGTACAACCGCGGAAACCTTGTTTATACTTCAACCTAGTTTCTCTTGAAGCAAATGCATCAGCAGTTATTATAAGCGAATCTCATACTCGCTTACTTAATACCGGTCAAAAGTAACACGCGCGGTGACAATTTTCAATCTATTTGTGTGTAGCGCAGAAACAATTTTAAAAGATTCAGATAAAATTCCATTTTTTTTTAAACACGCGACACGCGGTCTTATTTGTTTGCTTTTTTCGAAATAACTGACGGGACAATTGCGACATTGCTCGAAATTGCATAGCATCGCGAAGAAAAACTAGTTATTCGCGGCAAACATGTTTGCTGTTTAAATTCAGCTTGCCCTCGGGACAAACACGGAGAGAGTGTGCCGGCCTGCATTTCTCTCGTATAATGTTGTGGGAGATAAAAGAAGCGAGACGCGGTGCCGACGAGCACGTGCCTGCAAAACTAGCGGCGTAAAGCAACGCTAATTGAGTCCCGCGTGAAATTAAGTCCTTTAGTATCGTACAAATGCTGATAATCTTTCGTTCGCGAATGATTTAATCTTCACGATTCAGATAGAGTTTATGTAAGGTGCGAGCTTTCTCTCTCTCTCTCTCTCTCTCTCTTTCAAGATTTTTCTCTTTCTGCCCCTCCTCCCCCTGTTTCTCTTCTCGTCATTGAATAACGATTACAAAAATGTGTCGAAAGTCGGAATAAGCATTTGTGATATTTATATTTATTTTAAATTCGAGCTACATAGCAATCTAGTATTCCGCCTTATGTAATATATCAGGTAGGGATAACAAAGCAGGCCGACATATAGTATCGGCTGTATCGGATATACACACAGTGCTTCTGTCCATGATATGTAAGTACAAAGGGGAAGAAGGAGTCCGTGGGTATTGGGGCATTCTATCCACTGTAACATCACTGGCAGAGAGACATTTGTGCATCTGTATATATACACGTGCCGCGCGAGCCTTTAAACGAAGACAATTGCAGCTGAAATGCAAATAACGTCAACTTGCGTTGGTTATTTAGAGAGGAAAGCGGAGAGAAGAGAAAGGTTCCTATCGATCAGTGTATCCAGTAAGGATTTGATCGATTTTGACGAACCTCCGACGACAAAGGTTGGACATCGGTCAATAGAAATATTGGCATCGCATTACGCAAACTGAACACGTTTCTGACGAATTTCGAGTTCGCAAATAAGCTGGTTTGTGTATTTGATTTCTAGGATGTAAAGGTATCTAGGATAAAATCAGGTTTATTTGCGAGTGAGGCTCTAAATAAAGAGACATTCGTGTTAAGTATATACACAAGCATTAATGTTCTCAAGAGAACTTGAAATGTTTCTCTAAGAAAGATATATAAATATTATATAATTTCGACGTTTTTTCATGCATCATCTTTCTCTAAGAGATCATAAAAAATGTTTTCAAGAATCATTTTTTTCTTAGATACTTCAAGTATAACACTATTATAATGTATAGTTATGCAGATCGGCAAACTTGGGAACACGCCTGCTTCTTTCTAGTAGGATGCACTTAAACTTTGCTCCGCTCATCGAGCTGCTCTCGTAAAATTCCAACTGCACCAGCGGTGTTTGTATTACTTTCGCAAGATATGCGAAGACCGCGAAGATAGGTGCAGCAAAACTGCAGAAAGAAAGACTGAAAGACGTAACGAATCGTGATTCGCGTTGTAAGGAATTTTCAAGCAGCTAGCCGGAGCATGATATGCTTCATATCGTGGATTTTTCCTGTCTACATATGCACAAATGAAGGCCGTTACATTCAACGGAAAATGTAATCAATATTCGTTGCATGCGAAATATATAGAGAAGCGAGAGAAAACTGCGGTGTATGATATATTGATAAAAAATCTTAGGATTCGTATGAAATTCTTCATAAAATTATATCACTTATCACTTACATATTATAGCTTATTTCCTTTAAAGAAATTTCGAAGATTTTTCTTAAGATTCTTTAATCAGGTATTATTTGATAAAAATGCGTAAACAATTTTTTAAAAATATTCGACCCCGTTCTAGCATATACAGAGAAGAATGTATAATGAAACAGGACTGTACAAATATAAAATTTCCCGGTACTACGAAATAAAAATCACTCTCAGTCGACTACTGGCAAATCGAGACAGAATGAAAGAGAGTCGAGTTCTATCTAACGGGGTTCTTCAATCTAGCCGAGCGTTCGCGCGATTTCACGGGGAATGACATAGAAATCCTTCCTTCGTTTTCTTCCGTGAAACGTGTACTCTAAAGCTTTTCTCTTAACGAGATTTCGATTTCCGTCAATCTTCTCTAACTTTGCAGTAGAAATGAGAATGGTGATTGACTCTCTATAAGAAGGCTTTAGTCAATTCTGCACAGTTGTCAATCTGTATGTACGACTCTATTGATAACGTAGTGTATTATAAGAGAGTCGTACATTTTTAATCAATCATTTCTTATATTCTGCTCATTTTCTTTATATACAACATTTACATTGTCTTATTGTTAAAGTAAAGGAGAAAGAGAAAAGCAATTAGAATTTCCAAGCAAAAATTTATTCGTATATTTTTCCGCCTGCAATATGAATTCTATGGAGAGTAAAAATTATTTTTAAATAAAGAATTATAAGGAAGATATATATCGAAAAATATTGCAAAAAAAATTAACTCGATAATAGTCGAAGAATTTTATTACAAATTTTTTTTCTGCAGATACATTGCGTAATTGTTCAATAAACAAAACTTTATTCGACTCTAGATAATAAATATTAAAAATGGCATACTTATTGCATTAACCATGAACAATTTCTATATAAAGTTTTTATTGTTCATAAATTCTTCGTTAAAGTCACAACCTTATAAATTTAAAGTAGTTACATCGCTGTTTTAAATATTCCTGAGAAACGATCTTTTGCGATCACTAACGAATCCTTTAATTCTCGTTATGTGACTATTACGGCCATTTGGCAATTGTCCGATACTATTAAATGATCCTCTATTATTGCTGAATCTCTTATTCGTTTAATCGTGAAATCGAAATACAACTAAAAATAAATCAGAAATTGGTCCAAAAAATATTGCGAAATATAGAAGTATCATTTCTATACATTTTGACTTTGCAACATTTTTAATTCGAAAAGCTTTGATATTTGTACCTCGATTCTTCTTTTTTTCTTCTTCTGATGTATAAATATCAACGACGATTTAGCCGCCGCTTATATTTTTGATTCTTATATATGCTTTAACATACCACCATTAATGTCGAAATATATTGCGATAAATGCCAGATGTGAACATAGCTCTGAAGAGAGAAAGATAGTCGCGCGAAATCTCCATTAGTTTATTAAATATAAATCCTGATAGATAGGCAGTCGCATCCCCTGGTAAATTTATGGCACCTGTTTTTTATTTACTCTCTCGCTGCCTCGTACGGAGGTATCAGAATGAATTAAGAAAAAGAATACGTCAATTTTTGTTTCAACTTATTTATTACCAACCAGTATTTTATCAATCTTTGTATAAAGAAGCTACACAATACAATTGAAACATTCGCGCTTTAATTAAATCTTAAGTTTTAATGGGGAGAGTTCTGAATCCTCTCAGAATTCTGAATCTTAATTTCAAAGACAAGCTCAAAATTACATTTATTTCTTTGAAGAGTCTTTGTAGATTAAAAAGTATGCGCGTATATCGTTTATTCGGTCACAATAAACTGCACTATAACGGATGAAGACTCAGGTGCAAACGGACCGACGGGAATTAAATAGACGAGGAAGACACTAAACGCATTTCTCGATACTTTTTCCGAGCAACTTATTCGTCGACTCGACTATATACATACATATATACATATATGCTGCGATAGCGCGATAGATAATCGATTCTGCGACTCGATGAGTTTCGCCGTTTTTACGATTTATCGTACATGTCGTTTAAAGTGACAAACGATATCGCTTTGTCGAGAACCGGAGAAGATCCTATTCTATCCTTTGCACCTGTTACCTATTGTTTTCGTTATGTTTCTTTTCATTCCTCATGACTTTACTTCAATGTCATTCTCCATGCATTTGCTGTAGCAGCATAAAGTGCAATGTACAGGCGAATAAGAGAGTTAAAATCAAAGATATTATGAAATATATTTTGAAATATACTCAAGATAAACTATGCAAATTTTACATCTTTTATTAAAGTCGTAGAATTTATTTTGACAATTATCATCGCTATATTTCGGGGAGATATATCGGCGCGTATTTGAATAGGTGGTATCATCTCGTCTTGACCTAATTTCCGGTTTTCAGGAATGCGTATTATTTCGTAATAAATATGGATCGTTTCTCGAAATATATATACTCCCGCGCAGCGGTGCAGACTATTTCCGGATTCAACGTGAAAAATGTCTCTTTGGCAGGGGGGAAACGAAGCATCCGGTATATCTACGGGTATACCGATTCGCCTATTATTCGTGGGATTTGACGTACGCGTAACGACTTGCGAGCGTATGTGCACGAGCAAATCGTCGCTGGCAATGTGCGTTGACGCAAACATAGATATCCGGGATCAATGGTGAAATATCGCGCGGAAATTTGATCGTCGATAAACTTTCATATTTTTTATTTCACACTATCTTAAGACTAAAAGAGAGAGATAAAGAGAGAAAATAGATCCGCGCAAAAATCTCGTTGTTATATAACTGCTTGTTGCTTAAATATAATTAATAAGATACTTTTACGCGACTAAAGAAAAAAAACACTTATCAAAATATTTGGTATTTGCGCGAAGGAAATTAATTAAATTTTCTTTTATTTGGGAAAAGAGTCAAAGGCAACGAATAAAGTCAGTCGAAAGTTAGGCCGCACGTTTTATGTTTTAAGTCCTACAGAACAGCGTAAGTCACACATCCTGTTTACCCTCTCCTCCAGACTCTCTGTGTGCTTGAGAAGAGGCGGTGTATTCTACGCCACGGTAGTCCCTAATGGCAAAAGCGACCGTAGGAGAATCAACAACGCACAAAGCGTACGGTTGTAACTTATTTGTTGTCAGGCAAGTTGATAATGTGGCGTATGCATCGTTGTGCGTAAAACGTTCCTATATGAATGTATTATATATAAACGCAGAATACTCGCGACATTATGACTACCGCGCTCCTGTCAATACATATATACAATATAAGAAAAATATAACGATAAAAAATGACGATTTATTAATATGTCCATTGTGAAAAATTGACGGCTACAAAATTACGTTATATTGAAAATTTTATATATTATAATAAATATATATAGTAGGAAAACACAAGTCTTTTCTCGGGCAATTTTAATTCGATTCTGTGTGTCTTGTCAAAAATTTGATATAAAACTTATAATTTTATCGGAATGCTAAAAATGAAAGATTTGATGAACACATATATACATAGATTTTCAAATGCAATTTTTGTCGAAAAAGAAATCGACTTTAAAGTCGCGATAGAGTTTATAGTTGAAAGGCAACCTGCTAGTTTTTTAGGATATCCCATTCCGCGTTCGTTTGACACAGAAAGTAGAAGAACGTATAGATTACCGATCACATGTCGCTCAAACACCTATCCCCCAAGAGACCGAAATGGCTTCCATTCTGGATTAGCAGAAGCTCTGTGACGTTCCAATATTCGGATATTTCGGCGAATCGCGAGTCGGGCGACGTAATTTGTCTCCTCGTGCTCGTTAGTCATAACCGTGCATATCGCAAAATGCGCTCTCTGCATCGTGGAAGCGAACAAAGAAGAAATGTAGGTCGTTTGTAAAACCGTCGATATCCGATAGCGTTCCTTTTTGCCAGTTGAAAAAAAAAATGACTTATTTCCTATGTATGATTTTATTTACTCAATGTTCCCTGCGTCTCCGTCGAACGATGCCATTCGGGGTGGTTATTTACAATCGGGGTGGACGTGTATCGAATTTCAGAATCGATATATGACAATAATCAATGTACGACAGCCTTCTATATTGCAAGGTTATATGTGAAACGAGTCCATTACGCTAATATTGTTTAATCAGACAAGCGTGCTTGTCATGATACATTTAAAGGGAAGCGAACATTTCTACACGAGGATTAGATTTATTATTTAATAAGCGATAGAATGTGTCGTATTATATACAAGTTAATGTATTAAAAATATGTATACAAGAATACTATTCAATTTTCTATTAAATTTTCTATTACTTTTGTTCGATAAAGTACAAGCCTCTCATTTTCGTAGGATTTAATCGATTAATTGATTTACAATTTCGCGCTTTTCGCATTTCTAAATTGAAAAATTCTGGTCTTTAAGGGAATGTACTGCACACGCGCCATTGTATATAGGTATCCATAGACGGCGCTCTGCGACTGACCCGAATGCCTGAAGCGGTATTTGATTGAACTGAATAATGTAGGACGAAGGGCATTGATTCGCTTGCAGATAGCCGGGTCTCGGTATTCCGCGCAGCAGCGTAACTTGGGAACCCTACGTCGGGGTTTCCCTTGGAATCACGATCGCACCGTACGTTTACGAGTAGTACTCTCGCCGGGCGAGAGCAAAATTTCATTCACGTATATATTGCGTTATAGCAGAATCGAGTGCGAACGAGTCGTCCACGCGAGAGAACGTATATAACGTATATATAATATAATTAGGGGAACGCAGTGGCGCGCTATTCGCGATATTCGGCGCGGACGCGAATTATTTCCATAAGGCATAATTACTTGTTTGCGAACTCTCTCGCTGCGAGGAAGAGAATTCCGGGAGTAGCGCGCATACCTTACGCAAAATGCACGCCCGAGCGATATTCTTCGACCTGGAATTAACGTGTCGCTCCATCCGCTTTTTCCCTCGCTCCAATGGAAACCTCCGCCTGCGCTTTGAATTTACACGTTTCATCCATCTGTTTTCAGTTTTCAGTTTTCAGAGTCCCACACGTGCAGATTCCTTCGATCCCGTTCACGGGGTTCGCATGTGGGCGCACGTAAATAAATATCATCTACATCAACGTTTTCAAATGAGTGTACCCTTTTACGCCTTTATGGATATTTTCCCTTTGTTTTGCGCGTTTCAATACAGCAAGAAGTGTTTATAGATATTTAATCTTCAGCCACAATGTGGAATTTCGACTGTGTAAAGTAAACGAACGTCCGCGGAAAATACAGACTTTACATCAGGGAATGAATCTGGGTACACGCTCGCGCTTAAATTACGCCTAGCTTTCCCGGCACGTACTGCCATTTGTCGTTTAACAAATTTAACGCACGAGACGGTTGTGCTCGTCGATATCGATCCGTTTGCGATATCCTATAAAACGTGACGCGTAATATCTGTTCTATCTATTCGAGCGCGTATACGGCTATAGACTATTAGCTTGATACCTGCAGCGGCACGGATGCGGGCCTCGGTCTAACTATATCGGGTCAGCCTATCAAAACTGATCTTTTTAAACGCTACGCCGAGGTTTTGCTTAAAATTCTTATTAATCCCATTGTCCCCGCTCGCGCCTAAGTGGATTTTGTTGCGGGATTACACGGTAGGACATTTTATCGAGACGCTGTCGTAAAGCGACCGACTTGAATGTGACTTCTTTAAAATCGGTACCCCGTTAAATTTCATCTGAGTGAAAACGACGTCTCTTGTTCGGAAAGAGTAGGGGTTTTCATTATGCAAATGGAAATCACCTCCTTCTACCGCAAGTGAGTGGTTTCAGCGGGTCATCGGTGAGAGAAGTAAAACGGGGAGCGCGTTTTATCTAATAGAATCGTTTAATATATATTGGAAGAGAAGGGAGAATGTGGCGATTGATTTTAAATACTGTCATCTTTATTTCGCCGCTTTTAATTTTATATATATGTGCAGATAACAATGATGAAAATGCACTTTTCTCAACATACATAAATTATTTATTGTAAGATCTGTAAAATTGAGAGAAAAAAATTGTCTCTAAAGGACATAACACTTTATTGAATAAACAGCGCAATCAAATTTATTATGAGAGATCAAAAAACGTTAATTGCATATTAATAATTAATTCGATATATCAATTTGATTACATTCGTGACATATTTATATTAAAGTAAAAACAATTTGCACAATATCGCGCATTCATATAAATGTGTGATACTACTATTTTTTTTTTATTCACATTCTCACTTACATAAGCATCATTTTCTAATTATCGCACGCTTACGATTTTAATGTAACATGCCTTGCAATATATTTTTTTCTCTTTATATATGTATATAATATATATAGCATATATTATGAGATTTAGAATATTAATGCAGTACCGTGATCCATTGCAACTTTGGAAGTAAATACGAAATATATTTGGGTTAATGGCAAAACTCATCACGCGAGTACAAATTTAGATTTCTAACTATGTCATGAAAGTTCGTCTTCCAACTGAATCCATCTACAGACGGATATATGCGAACTCAGATATTCTACGTCTTGATCGCTCTCTCGAACTCTCCGCGAAATAATGAGTTAACATATTCCATCTAATTGCATATTCAGTTTCACAATGCCCGAGTTTAAGAGCAAAATGTGTTATAAGAAGTGAGGAAATAATCAAAATTGATTTCAGAATAAGCGAAACGTGTTCCAGATTGCGTCGAGATAAGAAATTATGAATAAGAATAAGAATAACTTTTTACATTAAATTCATCTCATCTCATATTCTGGTCGCGGCGCTTCGAGTGAATTTAGAAGAACATTTACTGCGCGCTGAATTGCAATTAACGTGAGAGATTGTCTGTTTGATATGTAACGCACGCATACGGGATCGATCCGGGATTGATAGCGTTCGCCGGATATTAGATTTTTTTTCCATCGGTACATTTGAAAGATATTCAGGTTAATGGCAGATCCGCGGTGATGTATTACGCGCTCGCAGGCAGGTAGGAATCACCCTCTCTGATTCGTACCCTCGCGCGAGCGTTCTGCATGCAAACGTGTAGAGCCGGCCGCCAGCTTTGGAAACCACTCGCCCGGTAATGGCCGAATTAATATCCCGCGCATGGTTATGAAACCGCACAACCGGAATCTGGTATAACTCACTTCTGCCCGAGTTATTTTCTTCCGGCTAACTTTTGCGAGTATCGCCGCTACGTGTTCTCGAAGCTGGTGATCCTTCGTTAGTTCCACCGCTGCGTCGCGAAATTTCACTTTAACTTCCCAAGTCAGTAATCTACGGGAAAAACGAGAAAAAATATAACGATAAAATAGCTTTTATACAGAAAAATAGAAATTAATTTTCATCACGTATGATGGTTGTTCTTCCGCTTAAAGTAATTCCTGATAGCTCGATCGAAGTTAAGACTGTTAGGTATATTTAGCAAATTTTATTGTCATATTATTTACCGATATTATTACGGTTTATATCTGCAAATATTAATCTCATTTCCATTTAAACGCGTTTTATAAACGTTATGTGACGCTATATATAAGTTCGATAAAATTAATTTGCAAGACGGCGCGGCGCGCGACGACACGTGAACGACGAGTTGTTAATCGTCACATATACACAAGTCTTTCGACTGAAGAGCCGAAACTTGGAGAACGTTCGACGAAGACCGGTAAAATTTGCGGGGTATATACTAGAGCTCGTCTGCAAACTTTGCGAACCAGTTGGTCACGAGCGAATAAATTGCCGGCGTCGTTTGCACTTCTGCGCGATTTTGCTTCGTACGCAAACTTCTCCGCTTGTCTGTTCGAAGATCAACGATTTCCAGCGAAAACGTTTGGAACTCATAATCCTGTCCGCAATTGATTAGATGTCAAATAATTTTTCGACGCTCTCGAACTACTATACGACATCAATCATCGAAATCCATTTATAGAAAGAGTTGGACGATTTTTTCAAAACGTCGTTTTTATAATAACTGAATCTAAAAAATTTGATTGTACTTTTTTTCAATTTTTTATTGTATTTTTATTGAATATTGTTTTTGCTGAAGGTAGCGATCTACACACAAGAGTTTTTTATAGTTTGACCGTAATACGTTGTTTGTACGGAGGTCGCTGACGTGTTAGGAATAGAATTGTTATTCTATGTGCGTATGTCCTCTCCCCCCAAATTCAACAGTGTCTTCGGTAAAAGTCAGGAAAAATTTCCGACCGACAAAAATTATTCCGATGATTTGACTTTTTTGATAAAAAATATAAAATGAGAAATGTTTCTTTACAATCTCACTGACACTGCAAAGTGAAAAGTATAAGAAATAGAGAATTCGGCGAAGTTCTGACAAATCATCAGTGGACTCGCAAAGTAGCTTGCGGAAACATATACACACGCACACATGTTATCGGTTAGTACATTACTGCTGTTTCTGGCTATGGAGAACGCCAGAAAGGTATCTCGGTGAATAGGTGTACGAAACACGCGTTCAACGCCGAAACGTCGCGTTGCCGCGATGGACGCAATTTACGGGCAACGTGCCAGCACGTGAGGACCATAAACCCTTGTATACTGATATGACGTGATGGCTGCGGGCCACCGGGCTCCATTTCCACGCGCGGGATATCAATTCAACCATTATCGCTCGTTTGATTCCCGAAGGAGCGCGTCTGATGGTGAACACTCACGTGCCACGTAATCGCGAGCTCCGCACGCTGCATAACGATTTCGCATACTACATATTACAACGAACGATTTGTTTTGCTATTTGGTTCAATTTTCTATATAACCAATGACTTGTTAATAACTACCAATGAATTGAAACGATAAAATGACTGAAGGGCTTAAATTGAGTATTTGAGACATTTGTTCTATAATTGAAAGAAAATTATGAATTGTTAATAAAATCTAATATCATCTCTTCAAGTCTATTTAATAGAGAAATTAATAAATCCCTAGAGAGAATGCGAGAATTTACATGTTGCCTTAATAAAAATTTTAGATCTTTGAAAGGGTGATTTTAATTTTGGCAAGTAGTTTGATTTTATATAAAAATGATAGCGAGCCAGAATGTGTCACGAACGATTGCGGGCTTATTGAAGAAGGGAGAAGACGCGCGCACACAGAGTTCGCCTCACCCTTGCAGTTTTAAAACAAGGCGTCCATCGCGCGCGCCGGGCAAAAAATAATTTCCTTCACAAAGATTCCCGCAAGGACGGAGATCCAATAAAAAAAGGCTGCAGAAGAATGCCTCGTATCGTGTGAGCCTTTATTCTCACCACACTGCAGGTAATAACTCGTCGCAGAAATTTCCCTCTCGTCGTGAAAACATTATCCGTATACTCGATGCCCACGGTCGTTCTATTTATAAGCGTTGCCTTTTCTGCTTCTCGACTGATGTCTTTCCACCGTGCCGTCGTATCTCACTAATGGCTTATTTCTTATGTGAGACGAGAAACAGCCGTAAATGGAAGAGTAGCGCGGCTACTGAAGAGAATTATCGTGTCTTCTTTCGCGCAAAGTGAATGCCGACCGACTTGAGGAACGACAAAATGGTTTCTTAAGTACATCTGTGACAAAACTGTATAATGCAAGTTCTTTCGTTAAATAATATCTACAATTATTCGCAACGTACGGCAGTCATTTTTACATTAATGCTTGCTCCACTTGCTTCTCATGCGTCTAATGTCTAACTATTAGTTTTTTGTGTAGGTACATACATATATTTCATATATTATAACTGTTTATATTCTGCCTTTATTTTTTTTATATATATATTAAATTACATTTTGCTAAGAAGATTTCCGCTTAATTGAAATTCGTGTGTAACGAGTTTATGTAATCGTTTTCTTCTGCTATTCTCTCTCTATCGCAGCGGTTATCATTTTTTTTTTTTGTTAATCTTACCATGTCTTCTCATTAGTTCTGGGAACATAAATGTATACATAATTTTTAAATGCTTTAAAGTGAATTAAAAAACTTATAAATTATAATAATTTAACAAGCAACGAGTATGAGCGATAAACTCCTGAAATTGGCCAATAAAATCTGCAGCCAACAATTCAATAAACTTCCTTTGAATTCTTATTCACGAACTCTTTCTAGTAATTGTATATATAAATGCTGATAAAAAAGTTAAAAACCATTGAAATACGTACAATTGAAATGTTTGCATAAAAGATGTATAGAAAATGTGAAATGTACTAATTGTACATATCTATTTCTCATTTCTTTTATTACCTCTCAACTTAATTTACTTCAATTCACGTTTTCATTATGCTTTTATATATGTCGTGGACACTTTGAAATTCAGCCTTTTATGAAAAGCTTAAACTTTTTATAGAAGATCGGTCTGTAAAAATTCAATGTTTTATAAAAAAGCTTTTTGTAAAAAAAAAAATAAAAAACAAAAAAAGATTTTACAAAAAGCTTGCAAAACACACACACACACACATGCATATATTATATATATTTTATTATATATTTATTATATATTTATTATATATATTATATATATTATATATTTAATTTATGTATATAGGTATATTTTATGTTCCCTTTTCTAACTTAAAATTACATATTTTCAATTAGGTTTTGCGTAGAATATGAGTCAATTATGTTGTGTTATATCCCTTTTAATGTGAATTTGGCAATTACGCGTATTCTCGTGTTCTCGCGCTTCGACGGGTCTCCGAATTGCTCTCTACTTCGGGGAAATACTAAGAAATGAAGAGCTTTTCGCGCTCTTGTTAGCGATAATGCGAGAGCAGGAAAACGGCGGGTTGAAGAGAGTCGTCACGCTCGCTCGCTCGCTCGCCACTTGTTTCGTAAGTTTGTCAACGTACGACCGACTAATTAACTCACGACGATCCTTTATAGCGCGGTGCCGACTTCCACTAACTGCAAGACACAGAAATACACGGAAATAGAAAAAAAAGAAAGCAAACACGCGCGCGGCAAACACGAAAGCACGACGATGTCGACTGAAATACCATCGAAAATCTGACAGCGTTAGCTAGCTCGCGTTTGCACGAGGTCAACGGGAAAATTCGGCGCAGCCCGCGTTAATGAAATTCCAGAAACTACCAGCATGGCATCGCTCTCGCGAAGTTCTTTCATTAGAGACATTCGACGGGTTCCAAAAGTGGAATAGTAATAAGGAGGGGAATCGTAAAATGCAAATATAACTCGCGTGGGCTCGAAAATATAGATATATACGCATATACACACACATATAAATATATATGCATGTATAAATATATATGCATATATAAATATATATGCATATATAAATATATATCCGTCACATAATAAGTAGGTTGTGTGTATATGGTTAATAAAACTTTTCAAAATAAAACTCATTAGCTCGAATAACCGTGCGACGATGCGATGATGCGGATTTACAAATTTGTTCCCTTTTGAATTCGAAACGCGTCGCGAAAAAAAAAAAGAAAAAACTAGGACATTGTAATTTAACAATAGCTTTATTTCGCTGGGTTAATTCGACCAACAATTGTATGTACAAATGATTCCACGAAAGCTGATATAAAAGCGTGCTATGTATGCTTAACGATTTTATTAATGAAACGCAACTCGCGAGAATTGCAATTAAATTGTCTTTCAATCGAATTGTCCGGACGAGCCTATAAAATTTTGGAGCGCGCTTTTTCGCTCGCGAATCGCGGCATGTCTTTCCTCCCTTCTTCTTCCCTCTTGGCTTTTCACGGCGTCTGTTTTGAGGGATGACCCTTTATTTGCTACGAAGCTAATTAAGGCCTACGAGCCCTAGGCGGGGCTGAGCGCGTGTCGCTGCGCTTTTAAGTACGTGGCAAAGGGAGCTAAATTGAGGGACGGCGCAGCCACCATTTACAGAACGCATCACTGACGCATCGGTCGATACGCGTTACTTCGTTTCAAAATATAATATGAATATTTTGCACGCTCGGTTGACAGTTCGGCGAAAAGGGGAGCCGGAAATAAAAAATAACCACGCCGTTGTACCTATATCACGTATAGGTGATTTGTTTGAATCTGTGTAACTTTGCAATGACGTGTCGCTCATCATCCGTCGTTCTCTCTTTTATCGATGCAATATTAAAATTTATTTTAACATAGTTTCTTTTTTATTTTTTTCTAGAAAGAAATAATTGCATAAAATATGGCGTGTTGATGCGTCTTCTGTTGATTAATTTCCTGATTCTTTTTTTCGTCATTCGTCATTTGTCATTAAAGTGTCTCGTATTGGAAGGACTGCTGAAAAAAATTCAGAACTGTTTCAAAGGGACACGCGGACGAACGGAATAATTATAATATAACATGTGTTAGCGTGCACTTTCCACATGAAAATAATCGCATAGCTGATTCCTGACATCGCGCACTTTGCCCGAGTTTGCGGTGTTATTTTACTTTAGTTCCTATGCATTCACAGTCCAGTGCGCGCTGCGACGACAATTCGCTCCGCTGGCTTCGTCGCGTTGCTTTATAAAGCAGATATAATACTGAAAATGTTGCAGAGCGGAAAATCCGCGAAGTGCTTTTTACGCTCGCTAAAGCAGGATAGTCGGTAGTCGGCACTACATCCATTGAGCGAGATTCCAACATCACTCTGGAGTCGTATTCTGTATTATTGTGTTAAAAGTGGCATAAGGTGTGAGGTCTGAATAGCTCGGTGGTAAAAGCAGTTGACCGGAAAGCAAAAGACTCGGGTCCGATCAGCCACTCGTACCACATATTTTTCTAATCCGCAAATATTGTTTTCTAATGATTATTTACTGAAAAATATACAAATGTTCTGATACAGATACATCAGTGTCTTTGCCACAAATAGATGATTGCTACGAGTGTGTCTGAATTCTCGTGTAACCCACAATTACACCCCTATATTTATTTAGAGACTGGTATAATTGAAAAAAGACTATCTTATAGAAACAAAGACATTTTGTTATATTATGTTATTAGCGATGTATCTGGGAAAAGTACAATCTTTTTTTTTCAAATTTTTAGTATTAATTTAACGGGATATTTAATTATAGCTAAACTAGGATCATTAAAATACGACGTTAAATTAAAAATTTCTATAGTGTATAAATATTAAATTTAAAAAATATAACAAACTTCCTATTATAAAATTACACATCTTACAGGAAGAGAAAAAAAGATATATTATATTATGCAAAACGCTTTAGAATCCTCAAAATATAATTTTAATGACATTTTTTGTTTATTTTGAAATTAGTTTAGCTCAAATCTCTAAAACTTAATTCCAAATTCGTTAAAGAACTTTATTTAAAAATTAATTAAGTTTTGTATGTGTGCGTTGTAGAATGCCCTACCCACATAATTTTATAATTATATTGTATAAAGAAATTGACGAACACAAGAATATTATCGAATAATAAGAGAAAAACATTGAAAAATAAAAAGCACATAAAATAAAAAAAAAAAGCGTTATTAAAAAGGTTACATCGAAAATCTCTTTTAGCGATCCCGGTGGATACATATTCCGGCTATATTTGATTATCTGAAAGAACAATCGGCGGTGTGGTTTTCATCGTTTCCTCTCGTTTTCTATTCTTCCCTCAGGAGCCTTGCCGACGCGGAAAGGTTCTCCTAACGGGGAAATCTAATTTAAGTTCTTGGTGCATAGATTTGCACCACTTTCGATTTTGCATCCCGCGGAAAACTCGAACAATAGGCATCGACGGTCTATTCAGGCAGTAATGAATTCCATACATTTTTAAGCTCGTGCACGGCATGCGCGAGCTTGTTCTCGTTCGAAAATTTTTGTAACACACGCTCCATATCATTTTACGTTTTATACGCATTTTATTATTGAAATTTTTCAAAAAATTTCCTTTTAAAAAATAACACTGGGATAACACAGTTCACGATATATATTTCATATTTAATACCATTGCATTGTAAAAATAATTCGATCAAAATGTATGATATAAAAGTGTGGATTTCTGTATTAACTTCGTGTATGTGCGTCACGCTCTAGATAACTATATTAGGAGCTCTCTATGCATTTCGGGCACCGAATCCGATGGGAATTCGCATAAACTATGGAAAGCTCGTACCCGTGTGAAATGGAGCACCGGTGTCGCGCCTCTGTTGGCCGAAAGCCAATTAAGGCTTTTGATTAGACCGTGCCGAAACTTGAACTTGGGCTTGCTTCCGTGCGACCTTCCGGCGGTGTAGTTTCTCCCCCGTTAAACCGCACAACTATCGCGTACGTTTACCATATATGTTATGTATCGTATGTGTAACGTTTGGTAAGCGTGCAACTGAGACGGAAACGCCAGTCTCGGTCACGTTAGTTTCCGCAAATTTAAAGACGCTCAAGTTTTCGTCGTCCGCATCGTTACCGGATTTCGCTGCGATATTTACGAAACTAATAATAAGTCCGCGCGCTCATTTGCATTCTCGTGCACTGAAATTTCTATATATTCGAAACTATAACCCCCTCGAGCGTCGCATTATCGAAGAGATAGAATTTAGTTCAAAATTGCACGAGTCTTTATGGTCGTTATGGTTTACTCATCGAACTGATTCAATGTATGGAAGGATAATCTCGAAATATGCAACACGTTTGCATTTTTGAGGGATATAAATTGTTGAGCTCTTTCGATATTTACATGAAAATTTATAACAGCTCGTTCTTGTCTATTAAATTTTAAAATTACGCATTTCGATAAACATTCGACATGACGTATAGATAGATATCAGTAAAGTTAAAAAAAATTAATCATTAAAACTTTTATTATACGTCTTCGTATTCTTCGTATCTATTATTATATCTATTCGCCTATATTATCGATACTGAATAAGATTCTCGACAATGAATATACAAAATATATACATATATATTAGTATGTATATGTATTTATGCAGGATAGCGCACGGATAATCTAATTGAAATACTAAGGTATTTCAATTAGCTATTGATTTATACTATACACTATTATTCCACGAAACAGGGAACCAGTCGATTCTATTCTAAATAGCGCATATATAATTCTGAGAAATGGTAAAATTGCGAATATCGAAAATTAATCGCGCCACACAATCTATAAAGAGCGAAATTTTATAGAAACGCAGAGAGATCAGGCGAATTGATAAAAACGCGTATTTCCATCAGGTATTTGAAGTAAAATCGTCGACTAAGAACTTCTTTAAATTTATTATTCGGCGTGATCGGTATGGGATGAAGCGAGGATCGATAGTGTACTTTGGTTGCGGTGCGCGATGTGATCAAAGTTACCTGATAGTCGCCGTAAACCCTTTCCGGGTCAATGAAGCTTCAAACTTTTTTACCAGATAAGAGCTGCATCGCCTTTCAACGTGTTTCACGAAGGGGTCGCGATCTTTTACGTGAATTAAGTACACTTCGTTGTAGAGAGGTAAATGTGTCAAAAGAATATTCGCGCACATGTAATGTGCCTGTCTGTTATTATATCCGGTAAATAGCAGGATACGTAACACAAGAATATATCAGATATATGTGAGAAATTTATTTATCAGTAAATAAATTTATTTCACAAAAAAACCTCTACAATATATAAATATTTTAAAAAATTGGGGATAGTTCTTAAAAATTGTATTATAGCTTTGTCCATGTATCGCACGGTCATCTCTCATCATGTGAGATATAAATTTAGTCCCACCATATTACGTCACACATTAATGGTTTTCGATATGAGTTTTATATATATCGATGAAAATACTAACAGAAAATGATATAAAATTAGAATAACCTTATAATAGTTAAAAAAATTATTAATTAAATGTACAAGTTTATAAAAGTGCAGAAAGTTATTGCGAGTCTCTATTGATGTGTCTTTAAATTAAATCGCACGAACGGCTTTGTATATTCTACTAGAGCGCATTATTACATTTTCAAGCCAAGTGTTGGAAACGGCAACACCAGCATTCGCATTACAATTCACCGGCGCTGCCGGCTATCGAGCTCAACAACTTGAGTCAAGCAGATGGCAGGGATCAAGCGTCTCTCTCGCAACCCTCGTAGAAGCGCCGCGCGACGCGTTGGTCCGCGAGAGAAGTCTTTTCTCGAGAAGACGAAAGCAACGACGTCGCGCTGCACGACAGGGTATCCTGTTTACAGCATGATCAAAGTTACATCGTAGGCGGTGTATATATTCTTCGTGGATCAATGGAGCTTCGAGAGAGCCTCGGAGCACGCCTCCGCTCTTCGGCATCCTCCCTTCCGTCTGCCGTCGAGTCCTCTGTTTTGCTCTCCTTCTCTCGCCTCTGCTTAACAGATACACACACATATACACACGTACACACACACACACACACACACACACACACACACACACACACACACACACACACACACACACACCTATACATACACGTACACATACATAGAGCGAACACACGTGCGATCTTCGGTCCAGAGCTTCTCTCGCGAACGCTCCGTCGAGCTTTTCTCGCAGCAACGCATTGACGCACAATCACTCTTGTTCCTGAGGCGGTTCAATCGGCGATGCAAATTTCGTACACTCCACGGTGACAATAACCTGTCCTACGTAAATGATTCAAGTGCCCATTACTCGTCCTGGGAAAGTAAGGACAAGAGGAACAAAATTTATATATGTGTATATTTTAAAATAGGCTCAGTTAAATTTGTGTATTTCGGCAAATTTTATTCTTCTATCTTTATATCGTCCATTATATATTATATATTTTATATATATACACAAATATATATGTATGTATTTTCTGCAATTATATCTCATATTACTCGGATGATTTTAAATACTAAAACAATATTTGCCATGAGATAATTATTTTTCATAATTTTTACTGCGAAGATTTCCAAAATTTAATAGGTACAGCGCACGAAATGTCATTTTGATATTTGTCAAGAATCAAGAATCGGGATGCCGGGGCACGCAGGCATCTCTCTTTCTTTCTCTTTCTTTCTCTTTCTTTTGTCTTGCACGAAACCGTCTCGGGGACGATGTGTTAGCGTGATAATAATTTTCGACGCTCCCCTCGACGTTTGACTGGTGGAGTCCAGGAGAAAAAACACTAACAGGACGTCGATCACGGAAGCTGACTGATAGACTTGGTTGACTTTCCGGAAAATTTACCGAGCAAGCAAAGGAAGTGATAGAAAGACTGCTTAACAGAGACAGTTTTATGGCGATGGTGTGGCATGAGCTAGTTTAGGCTACTTCCGAGTGCAACGACGGAAATGAAAAATGCCGTTGAGTAACAGCGCTGCTTTAACTTTGCCATTACGTTACGAGATGAATGCACTCGAAGGGAATAAAGGTCCTCGGTCGAATGAGAATATTATTCCTCGTGATTTCGCCTTTTGTGCGTATTTTTCGTAAAGAATGTCATGGTATTTACCGAATGACGCTTATTTATTAGGATGCTTATTTACTCTTTCTCTTCATCTTTTCTCTTCTACGAAAAGGTACAACCAAGGAATGCTAAGTAAACGATCTTGGAGTGAATGTGAAAAAAGTCCCAGATATATCTTTGAAATATTTTTTAAGAGAATTTCTGAACCCATTTAGTTAACGCATTTAGATCTTTCATACTTACAAATTAATATATGACACGTTTTTTAAAAATATTTTTGCAATTTTTCACAGTAAAAAGATGTGTATTGCGATGCGAGAGATATCGCGTCGCGGCTAACATTCAACGCAAACATTGCGTTGCATCATTACCTCACACGCGTTAATATCGTTAACTACGCGCAACATAGGTACTTACAGGTAAACGATAATGCACGCACGTATGGCAGTCTTGCCGAGCCAAGAGTCATCGTCGCGCGAGAGAATGCAATTGCATGCTATGCGAGCAAATGCACATTCCGCGAGCATGTCATGGTATGTGCCACTACGCCAGATGGACACAGTAATGTTTGTCTTTATGGAAACTACCGCACGTATCGCGACACGTCGACCTACCTCATCGCGACGATAAAGACAGTATGTTCGCAAACGTAATCCGGTAGTGTAACGAAAGCTGCTTATTTCTGTGCACAATTCTGATGATTTTGAAATTTCGACAGCAATTCCCTCGAATTTATTTTTTTCTAATGACAGATTCAAAACATAAGTGCAGCGAGTCCGCAATTTGTACTTTAATTGTAAATTTACTTTAAACATGAAGTAAGTCTTAAATGAGTCGCTTATTTTGAAATCGATGCATATTAAATTCACTCTTTAAAACATTATAAATTCTAATGATTTGTTGAATAATCACAATAATAAAATTCCCGAAAACAATATACATATATGTATATATATTGCACATTTTAGAATTATTACACTTGTGGATTTTGAATCCCTCTCTCTTATATCGATGCACACAATAAACTGCTACCAACACGAAAATCTTTATAAGATTTGAACTATCCCGTTTAGTACGAGGGACGTGTCGAAAAGCTCGGGATTGCGAGAGTTAATCGAGCTGTCGTCCACACGTGACCCACAGTTATGGTGGTGTGGGTTTCCACGATTAGATATACATTACTATATGGATAAGGGCTTGGAGTGTGTGTGCCATGATACCCACGCGTGAATACTCGGGTGGGCGAATTTACGCCGGTATTCAAGAGGGCTGCCATTCATAGCGTGGATTCTGCAGGGTGCCTGGAAGACTTAAACGGTCGAGACGATGAGGATGACGTCGGGGCTGTAAAAACCGCCCCTGACGCCGCGCGTGCGTGTTCTATAAAAGTAATCCTATTTATCCGGTATATAAGTTTATTGAAAGTTGCTCCCTTCGAGGTCGAGCAAGAGACTAGGTAAAGGATTATAAAGAATCTCAACGATAATGACAATGTGATTATAAATTTCTGAAATATATTTTTCAGTTTTTCACGGAGGTACATTTATTCAAAAACTTTTCTCAAAAATATACTCTTAATATAAAATTCATAAACATTCTTGTGAAGATATATGACTATAGGTTTTAAATGATTGTACAAATAATTTGTACAAATTTATACAAATTGAATCGATCGTATAAAAAAGATGGTTTTCGATTAAATAATTAATATAAAAACTTGATCATATTTATATTAAACAATTTTCGAAACGTTCTACAAAATTGATCCCTGCTGCTAAAAATTTGTTTTCGATCATCTTTCTTTTTGCAGAATTATTTTTTTTAAATAATAATACTCGCATTTTCTGTGCATTGTATAGATACTGTGTAGCAGAGTCGTTCATTCTTTATTGCGATCAGTATTTTTACATTGTCGCATGTCGTCAGCAATGACGTGGGCAGAAAAATATCGCAGCCCCGCACACGTGTCGATTATACACACGCGTAGATAAGCATATGATCAGTTCTTATAAAGACTGTCGTCTATGGCGATACTTTCTGCAAGACTTCGTCAACGGTGGCAGTGTTGAAGCGACGAAAAGAAACCGGCTATCCATTCATATCGGTGCATATTTTGATAAAATGGCCTTTATGCTACAGTCCGTATAAGCTATATTTTAACTATATATATATATATATATATATACATTTATAGTTGGATTTTACTCTCTTTTCTACTGGATTCTTGTTTTCTCTGTGATTTTTCTCGCAACTTGATCTCATTAATCTAAATCGACCAAATAAAACCATCTTTCTCTGTAATTCTTTTGTAAAGTTCCATTAAAAAACCCATTCTCAGCTTGGTAATAACATCATCTGCAGTGATGAAAAGCCGCCTTTCGTACATGTGCCTTTCGTGCCTTCGTGCCTTTTGATGAAATATAAAAGACTAATCTCGCTCATAAAGAAAATTTTCAAGAATAGCAGTAGTATATGCGTGCTTGTAATTTCTTCAATAAGTTGTTTATCATTGCTTATGTATATATTCGGGACCCGTTTTCTTTTGTAGCGACTTAAACTGTCAAACTTAAACCTTCAGATACTTCCTTGTTGAACTCGACATCTACGATGATACTTTTTAATAGTTAAGTCAACAATAGTGACAAACTTTCTTACAAAGTAGCATTGTTATCCTTCTTTCCTTCTTTCTTTTTCTTCTTTTTTCTTTCTTTCCTTTTCTTTTTTACATTTTATGTTTGACAATGAAAAATATGTCACATCAATTGCTAAACAATTGAAATATTTTATTCTATGCTTTTGGCAAATTTTCTCGTTCTCCTTTTTCATTTATGTTAATTTATTTAATCCTATTTATGTATTAATTTGCTTGCACAGATTGCTAATTCGGATTCTAATTTTGTTTCTCTATATTTGATAGAAAAAGAGAGAGATAGAGATAAGCCTCTAATAATTTACATGGAAGACACAAGAGATAATTTTGAAAATATCACGCATCAAATAACAATTACTTTTATCGTACAATATATATAATTTGCAACTTCTCGTCGAAAATCTCCTCGTTAATTCTATTTGCTAGATTTTGGAAATTAAATGGCACATGCATCGAGATTGATTTCGTTTTGTTCATTTGCAAAGCTCATTTTCCCAGGTTGATGTTAATTTTCAGAAATTCATTAGCAGGTACGAAAGATAATCCTGCTTATATGGTTCGTAACTTCGTGCTCTTCAGCTGTTCTCAACACATGTTTATTTTTCACCGTTAACAATTTGACCGCTGTAGCAGTTTAATTCGAGCGATAAAACAGCTTAATAATACCCACCGAATAAACTATTGTAAGCTATAAATGGAGCTTTATCGGGAGTAACGCTAAAATAGGTGGGAAAGTTGTGGAACTATCATTCGAAATGAGATTCATGCTCGTTACATGCTTTCGCGAGATATATGCGATCCATTAAATTATATGCAAATGGCAGACCTCCCTCCTCTTCCCTTCATATGCGGATGTACGTAAGACAGAACAAGGTGGAAGAAAAATATAATGCTGCATAAACTTGCGAGATATAAGTATAACGGCAAGTGAGAAATAGCACGTATAACATTCTAGTAGCCTGTTCATTTACCTACATAACTTAGTAACTGATGTGGTCTTTCCCGAGTATATATTAGAACGAATAAAAAGGAATGGCTATATATTACAATATTTCCAATTTACGTCAGATTATTATTAACTCTTTAGCACAATTTTTGATTTAAATAAGTTTTTTGTAAAATATAGCTCTCGTGTTAAATACTACACAAAGCCATTTTTCGAATATTTATTTCTTATCCACATAAGAGTAAAATACACGTATGTCATGTATTAGTTACAAGATATTCTATACGGTTCCGGCTTCTTCATCCTTGGGAAAACCCATTAATACAAGTTGCGGTGCACACGAGAATTGCGACGCACGTGCCTCGCTTGTTAGTTTTCCCTAAGTTCCACTCCGGTTTTACGTATGCCTCATTAATTACTGCCATCGTCTTGCAGCACTCGGCTAAATGGCCGCAGCACGATTCGACGGAGTCCGCTTATTACTGCTACGCTCCTTGCCGTCGCTCATTCAAGAAGTTCAAGTCTCAAACCGTATTATTTCCGTGCGAAGGATCGCTAAAAGAGATTCACGCTTATCCGTCCTTTGGCGGTGCTATTGATTTTTTCAATTCATTAATATTTCCCTGAGCGGCGGCGCTGCCTTTCGAAGCGAAAATTGGCCGATAACGCATTGCCGAGTATTTTATCATATTTTACGCGATAGCATTTTGCGATCACAAATTTGCGCTCGTTGCCATCAAAGTGGCTAATTAAACGGGGGCTTTGATTTATTTTTCTATTCTCATAGTGGGCATCCGATAAATCGTTCATCAGGCTATATCACCACGGGGAATGCAACGGTAAATTACTTTTTAAGCCGCATAATTAATTGCAGCCCTAATAATTCGGCTTGTTTACATGGTGCGCGTAGTCAAATGTGCGTCATGCGTCCTACGTTGCAAAATTTGTGATTAATCAACGCCCGCGCGATATCCCTCCCATAGTAGTGCATAACCAGAAACATCGGATTGATATGTGCGTAATGCATTTGACTAACCTGATAACATTAATTTCATTTTTGTAGAATGTGTTCATGTTACTCTCGGAATACTCTCTGTATAACGCCCGCTTGAAAATTATTAATTCGTAGGTGTAAGTAGGCGTAAATAATTAATATACAGTGTCCACAGTCACTACCGTGTTCTAATCAAAGTGTAGATATATTAGCAACAATTAAATTTAAATTTTTATGTTAAAATATATACGATTTCCCCGAGTCGTAATAAATTTTGATCCTTTTTGTCTATTTATTTAAAAAAAAAATGAGATAGAAACTTATTTTATTTCAAATACGCGAATCGTCAAACGTTTAATGATAATTTTATAAAACTTAAACTCCACGTAAACAAAAGACACCGTATTAATATTATTCGGACGCATAATATTCTCTTGTCAACCTAAACGATCTAGAGTTTCATACAAATCGATTACGTGTTTACTGGCTGACGGGATTCGCAATATGATTGATACCATCAAGTGATGAATTTTGCAAGGAAGTTCCGACCCTCATATCTCGATACTGCTCGAACACGGAATATTAATGTCCCTAAGGAGAAGACGAAGGGAGAGTCGGAATGATTGCGAAATATTCGGATCTGGCGAAGGACCGGCGTGTCAGTCCTGCACGATACGCGGTATATATTTCACGCGGCGTAGGGTATATTTGTCGCGACCTCATACGATACAACACATACCTCGGCCGGTTCTCAATGGACGCACGTGCGCCGAATTCGGCCGACGGCCATTATTCTCCCTACTCGGACACAATCCTGTTGCATTTCGTATTCGGCTGCAGCGCGAGGCGGCGGCGACGCACATCGTCCTGAAATCCAAACTTGATCCCGCAGCAGCACGTGCTGGAATACAATTTGGCCCGAGTCGAGTAGAGAATGCACTCTCACGCCCGGATTTGTCCAAGGATTAAAGTAGTTTACTCGGTTGTCGTTCAGCCGCGATAGATCGGAACCGAAGTGGACCAAGTGCGACTCCGGACTCCGGACGGCTTCCGAGTTCGTGCCCAACTCTCCGCCAACGTTTATGCAAGTTGCGAGCTCGCCAACTTTATAATCGCCAGAATGCATTAATCTACCCACCCAAAGCATTAGAGTTACCATAAGTGATCGATTACGAGCGATTAGAGAACATAATTTGTAATTGAAAGGTAATTGAATGAAAAAAAATTATAAAGTTAAAGTTAAATATTCTACATTTCTCTCTTTAACAAATAAAAGATACTATCCGAATGTAACATAACGGAAACATTTCCGTTTTATATATATTCCTCTTTTTGTATTTTATACATTTTTATATTTCACATTTTATTTTTACGTGAAATAGTTGAAATATTTTTGTTCAAAATAGAGCACAGTTCTTTCGAAAAGAGGGGGAAACTCATATACGATGATTGGACATTTTTGTTTACATATTCACGATGTATTGACAAGACGTAAAACATGCACGAATATAAGATTTTCAGATATCAATACGAATCAGTCGATAATCGAGCGCAAAGACAAGATTGAATAAATTACGCTTTTCGGTAAAAGATTAACCCTCTTTTAAAACAATATACATATATAGGTCAATGGAATATTGTACATATCTCTATATGTGCGACTATCTTGTGTTATGCAGTATTTGACAACAGCTTGTTGTTTTATTTTTCAAAAGAGAAATCCGTGTATACATCCGCGCACATACATATTTATAAGGTTTTTGGATATCAATACACAAATCAGTTGATGAACAAGCACATAAATAAGATGAAATAAATGAATACTACGAACAAAATACAAGCAATAACAAGTATCTAATCATTAAGTATAAAAACAGTAAATCATGTAACGAGATATAGAAGTTAAGAATGAATGTCTGACTTTATGTAGCTATAACTACTGCATAATTTCTTATATTAGAGTTTTAAGATGAAACATATGAATACTACGAATAAAATACAAGCAATAACAAGTATCCAATCATTAAATATAAAAAAAAGTAAATTATGTAACGAGATATGGAAGTTGAGAATGAATGTCTGACTATATGTAGCTATGACTACTGCATAATTTCTTATATTAGAGTTTTGAGATGAAACATATGAATACTACGAATAAAATACAAGAAATAACAAGTATCCAATCATTAAATATAAAAAAAACATAAATTATGTAACGAGATATGGAAGTTGAGAATGAATGTCTGACTATATGTAGCTATAACTACTGCATAATTTCTTATATTAGAGTTTTGAGATGAAACATATAAATACTACGAATAAAATACAAGCAATAACAAGTATCCAATCATTAAATATAAAAAAAATAAATTATGTAACGAGATATGGAAGTTGAGAATGAATGTCTGACTATATGTAGCTATAACTACTGCATAATTTTTTATATTAGAGTTTTGAGATGAAACGTATGAATACTACGAATAAAATACAAGCAATAACAAGTATCCAATCATTAAATATAATAAAAAGTAAATCATGTAACGAGATGAAAGTTAGGAAAGAATGTCTGACTATATGTAGCTATAACTACTGCATAATTTTTTATATTAGAGTTTTGAGATGAAACATATGAATACTATGAATAAAATACAAGCAATAACAAGTATCCAATCATTAAATATAAAAAAAGTAAATTATGTAACGAGATATGGAAGTTGAGAATGAATGTCTGACTATATGTAGCTATAACTACTGCATAATTTTTTATATTAGAGTTTTGAGATGAAACATATGAATACTATGAATAAAATACAAGCAATAACAAGTATCCAATAATTAAATATAAAAAAAGTAAATTATGTAACGAGATATGGAAGTTGAGAATGAATGTCTGACTATATGTAGCTATAACTACTGCATAATTTCTTATATTAGAGTTTTGAGATGAAACATATGAATACTACGAATAAAATACAAGCAATAACAAGTATCCAATCATTAAATATAAAAAAAGTAAATTATGTAACGAGATATGGAAGTTGAGAATGAATGTCTGACTATATGTAGCTATAACTACTGCATAATTTTTTATATTAGAGTTTTGAGATGAAACGTATGAATACTACGAATAAAATACAAGCAATAACAAGTATCCAATCATTAAATATAATTAAAAGTAAATCATGTAACGAGATGAAAGTTAGGAAAGAATGTCTGACTATATGTAGCTATAACTACTGCATAATTTTTTATATTAGAGTTTTGAGATGAAACATATGAATACTATGAATAAAATACAAGCAATAACAAGTATCCAATCATTAAATATAAAAAAAAGTAAATTACTACGCTTCTCGGTGAAAGACGAAAAGAAAGATTAATATGTATCGTTGGAATATTGTACGCATCTCTATCCCTCTATATACGCGACTATCTCATGTTTATAATAACGTGCTATATTTGACAACAGCTGGTTGTATTTCATATTCCAATATAATGACATGCATGCATAATATTTGCAATGCATTACATACAATATATAAATGTTTTAAATACGAGAGAATAATTACGTATTTTTAGCGATTATATTATTATTCAAAATATATGTGATATCCAGAATATATACACGGGATCTTTTTAATAGCGAAATATTGAAAATAATTTTATAAATCGATAAAAGCTAATGGCTTGATTAGTTACAATAGTATTACAAAATATATATGTCCCACTATAGCATCGTAATGAATCAAATTTAATCCGATTTATGAACAAATATATCTATAATCTGAGACTGGTATTACATGATTCATTTATTAATACGCGTTTATTAAAACAAAACACGAAAAAGTACACGTGTAATTTTATCAAGATCTCCATGAATAATTGCTTTTTGATTCAAACATTCAAACTATTTACTTGAGAACGAACATAAAGAGCAAAAATATGTTTCGGGCATTGTTTACCCTATCTGTTGTATCAGGAATAATTAAATCGCCTCTTGTTGTTTTTTCCCGAGAAAAAAACCTCTTGTCGAGACACGTAGCGAGAATCTTTCCCCTCGTATCTCTTCGTAAATACGCTTTGACAAGGGTCGCTATTATTTGTAGCTCGCACCCTCCGGAATAACGCAGAACTCTGACTGATATTCGATTTTTTTCATTCTTTGTCGCAGAGAGCCTTTGCGGGCAGCACGAGAAACGCTTATTGAATCACCTGCTGGTAAATTACAACACCTTGGAGCGGCCGGTCGCGAATGAGAGCGAACCGCTGGAGGTGAAGTTCGGCATCACTCTGCAGCAAATCATCGACGTGGTAAGTCATTGAACTTTCTTTACGTCACATATTTTAAATTCATTATACCTTTGCGCAACATGAAAAAAAAAAACATATTGTACTTATTTATAGTATAATAGCAGATTCATGGAAGGAATATTGTGTCTGATTACGCGTGTATAATACATTAGTTTAATATATTTCTATATTTCTATATATTTAATAGAAATGTAGGAATAATATAAACGAGATGCCACTATTTTTTAAATATTGTACTCACATAATTAAATGAGCGTATATAGTTTAGTGTACAACTTCCAAGCGCTTCTCTAATCTGATTATTCCACAACTCTTTAGTAACTTGAATATGAAATGATTATAGTCAGAACCTAAATTTGATAGTGAATAATTACATTGCGCAACAGCGGATAGCGCAACCGCTAACAAAGTCGATTATCTGAAGCATACTTAAGATTAGCACGATTGCGGATATGCTCCGAATCTTAAAGGTGAATATCCATTATAAGGTGGTTATTCTGGCAGCCTTTGCGTGTGAATCCTCGAGATAAAAAGTGCCAAGATTAGCCGCTCAAGTTTTTGCACGCCAAAATATCGGGCTTATCTAAATGAGAGCGCGGTTAACAGGGGGACGAATGAGGCAAGATTGCATTACATTCTCCATCTTCGCTCCTTCTTACCGCGACTATTTACCTCCACCGTCATTATGTACAGAGCTCCCTATACACGCAATATATAGCGCGGACATTAAAACGGTTCCGAAAGAAAGATGTAAAAACGCGTCCGTAATAAAATGTTCTCTCAAAACAAAAAAAATCCAACCTAGAGCGTCATTAATTCTGTATTTAAGGAGATTTTGGTCTGCAAGATGTTTCGAGAAAAAGTGTATACGAAATTTTTTACGCGAATTATTTCTCAAATTTCAAGGAGAGAAACGAAATTGTATGCAGTCCAATTTTACTCGAGAAATAAAAATTATTAAGCAAACAAATTTATAGTATAAATAAAAAATGCATTACAAAATGCATTTAATTCGAAATACTTGGCCTGGACAAACACTTTGTGAAAAGCGTCGAAGCAAATATCACTTCTTGGCAGGAAAAATATTATTTTTTGCGCGCTTCGTCGAATGTAAATAAATTCTATCCTTGCAGCGCTTTTTGTTTTTGTAGTAATCGAATATAAATTAATTTTTTAATTAATTTTTTACTGATACCCTTAATTACTTTTCGTATTTAATTTTTGATGCATGCATATGATAACGAGTAAGTTTGAAATTGCAGACACATCAAATAATCCCCAAAAAGTTAGAAAATCATCGATATTATTCTAGTCCAGTGAGGGTTATCGTGACCCGTATAAAATCCCGATTGATCAATATTTAATGGATGTATAACGAATGAACGGCATTCAAGCGTTCGCGTTAAGGATTTATGACGCGAAAGCTTTTCCACTCTTCGATCACAATTATAAATTGGCCGAAGGAAGTATATCGAGGTATACTCGCAATCCACTTCGATCCTTGTCAGTTTGGGGAAGGGAATAGAAATAATATATAACCCGAATTAAAGAAATCTATCAGATCTATTTTCTGTCAAAACATTCGCATGGTCGGCGTTGACTACCGAGGGAATATATCCGTCACACTGAGCCTCTCTCTTCCGTTACAGGCTTCTAATGTTTTACTCGCAACGTGAAGATTGTGAACTTCTATTTCTCAAACGTGCTTCATCTGCACGGTTAAAGTTTATTCGAATATTTCGCTTTCTAGATAGAATCCCTCCGGCTATAATATAATAGATCTTTAGTACACAACTCGATTATAGAAAGTACATGCTGTATCTATAGCAACACACCGCGCTAGCTCTTTTTTTATTTATTCGCAAAGGATGTGATTATCTGGATAATAATAACGCGCGACACAGTTTATCTTTTTTGTATTCAGTCTCATGTATTGTTATAACTGTCATTATTATACTGCATAGTTTTTCTTTTAGAAGTCTATATGATCTGATATATATTTCCAGTATGTGCGTGCGTGTGCGTGTGTGTGTGTGTGTATGTGTGTGTGGTATGGGTGGGTGTAGGTGTGTAAAAACAAAAGGCTACTATGTGTTCTAGACGTTAAGAGCGCGGATGTTTCCGAGACGGGGCTCTCTTTCTTTCTTTCTAGCAAAACATATTCCATTACATCTCCCGCTTGGCACTCTTGTATCAGCGTCGTCGTTTCGCTAAGTCGCATAGCTCAAACTGACTGAGGTTTTTGCCGTGGCCTCTGCTTTTCAAAGTATCGTTGCCTCTGGAAACGACGGGCATCTCTTTCTTATCCGGCGCAAAACTGTTACAAGAAACTCGGCAACCTCTTAATGAATTAATTCATAAATCCCAGTATCAAAATATTCACTACGTCTCAAGTTTCTTTTGATGTTGTACGAATAAGATCTTTGAACTATTTTTTCTATAGTTGACACAATATTCATTATTTGATATTTTATTATTAAAATGCTATCATAAATATTTTGGATGATTGAATGACATTCTTTTAAATTCAAGTTATTTAAATTTCGATTGTTTAATTTTCAATTTTCACGCAAAAAAAATTTAATAATATAAACATTTATTTTGTCATTATTATTAAATTGCAAATTAGTTGAATTAGGTAAATCGAATGCAAACAGATTAACACGCAATTGTTTAAAAACTATATAAATATAATAAAAATTTTTAGTATGCAAAACGAATCGTGGTTGTGTTTTATAGTATTATTTTTCTAATTATTTTTCATGAAATCTACTCAGTTGTAAATAAGATTACACGAGTGCATGACTTTAGTAGTAAATTTTATCTAAAGTTGTATTAATATTTTAATTTAATTAGTCTACTGTGATAACAATGATGAGTAGAAAAAAATACGGCATAGCGTGGAGAGACAGTCAGTTTCCATTTAAAATTAATTTCAACACAGTTTAATCCTGTTTCGGATTTGCAAACGACATCCTATATCGATCCATCCCATAAATACGAGAATATTGCCGAAAAAAGTTTTTAATTGATACATTTAACTTCAAATTCCAACTTTTATTTAATCGCGGAATTGAGACCTTTCGTAAAAGCGAAGTCCCTTTAATTCATCACAAGATAGTAAAGTGAAAAAGTTCATAATGGCAAGAATTCGACTCCGATGTTAGTATGGGGTACGCGAAACAAGGTCAACAAAACTTTCTGCATTCGCAAGGCAAGTAAGCTGAACCTAATCACATTTTCGTGTAGTCGCACACAAACAGTCACGCGAAATAGCATTAATATTTTATCCGGAGAATATTTGCCTTTCGAAAAATTGTGCTTCATATATAAAAAACATGAATCTCCTCTATATACGTGACCTTTATTTACTATTTTCTGCATTATTGTATGCCGTACATTCCGCGTGATTTTTATTATCTTTTCGAGCAAAGCAGTGGAAGATAATATCGAAAGTGTCGCGAGATTACGGCCCCCCTCCCCCTCCCTTCCTCTCAATTTCATTTCCAAAAATTCTTCAGCGCGCTATAAACTTTTTACACTTCACGGTCGTAAATATTTGGCCGCTTAGTCGCGGGTTTTTCTCCTTTACTTCTCATGGTCGATAAAACATCGACTCGCGCTACTGTTCGCTTATTGCTACTGCTGCTATCGAATAAGACGTTTATATCTTATAAAAGAAAACATTTTCATTGTTTGTTGCTTACTATGTCACAAGAGATATATGATATATTGTTTTTCAAAAAATACGTAAACTATACGCTTTGCAAATCAAAATAACGAAGAAGAGAGAATAAAATTATATTCTACATTCTTTTTAATATTATTTTTATATTTTCTCTTTTTTGAGAAACGCGAAAAAAAATAACATAAAACAACAAAAATTGCAAGTATTATAGCGAAGGCGGACGATATCAACGATGAAGTTTTGTTCATGTTTTGCACATATGCAACTTGTGCATTACGTGACCGATATATGCGTCGTGAACTTTTTACATCGCGACACGTTGCATCGATTAATCATAGCAATATATTGCAGAAACTCTTGTTTCGAAACGGCCGCGCCCTTCCGCTTGACGAATGTTTATGCACTTTGTCAGCGTCTGATGACGTTAATTATCTTGATTAATTGCCCGCCCTTAATTAAGACTTTCTCAGTTCTCTGTATGTATAAATTATCGCAATGACACGCGGATGTTCGCATGACTCGAACGGCTTTCCTCGTAGATTTGAAATCCGAAATGTGAAATTCATAGAAATTCAATCTGATACATTCCATTCATCGCGGAACGAAAGAAATGCAGTATTCATTGTTACCGCCATTGTCGGCCGCGAAATGAAACTCTTGCCTTTCATCGATCAGAAATCGCGTATTTTATGTATCTCCGCAAAGTCCGTCGAATAATGTCGACGTCCGAATTGGGAATCCATATGCCAATTTCGCGTCATTTCAGACGGGAAAGCGAACCGTGAAAAAATTCGCACTTTTTTATTCATCCCGAGTTTCGCTTTCAGCTGAGCTCAGCGTGTCTGATCGATTGTTATACACATTACGTCGACACACAGTGTATAACACGAGAAAAAAAAACGTATTACACAAGCACTTCAAATTTAATATATCATCACACTGTTCACTAGTAGAAGCGAAAGAATTTACATGAATTCCAAAAAAATTATTTTAGATTGAAAAAAATGGACAAAGAAATAAAATAAAAATTAATTCTTGTTCATTTATTACGTTATCTATTCGATATTTGCAAAAAAATTCGTAATAACTTTGTAATGTCAACTGCGACATCTCATGGTTTTTGAAACAAAAATTAATTCGTAGCATCGCTTCGTAATTTTGTTCGCTTTTACTCAAGCTGACACCGCCTGAGAGTGATGAGCGCAGAGAGTGATTGCACTATATACCGTAAGTTTTTAGTCTTTGTCGCAAGGTGCAATTACGTTGCGCCAATGAGTCAACCATGACAAAACGCATCCGTGTGACCCATACATAAAGAGCACCGACGTAGCGGAAACGGAAGTGCATCGAGAGAAGATGTGAGAGAAACGCGTGGGCTATGCATAACCGGTGCACAACCTTTGTCACGCAAAAACCTTCATCATTAGATTTTAGAAAAAGCAAAAAGAGATTTGAACGGCAAAAATAATAATGGGATTATTTTCGCTTAATTTTAGTACCTACTAAAATTTTGCTAAAATTTTATTGAATTATCTCGCAGACATCTTTCGGTGTTCTTTTTATAAAGATAATTGCAAATAAGTTATTCACAAAGATAATCATATCACATTAATAAATTAAAATTTTTTATTCTGTGCGGAATATAATTTTGTTTGCAAACTTCTTTTTCAACTACAAATATATATTTTTCAACCTCTTATAAACCTCAAAAAGATTGAAACAATATTTCTGTTTACTTGATGGAGAGATTGCGATTTAAAATTGCACATTCTCACGCAATTCTTGATGCAACTTTTTAAATTGATATTTTTATTCGATGCGCAGCACGCGTGATCATTTGAAAATTATAAAATTATAACTCTGTTGTATAAATGTTTACACGCAATACAACTATGATCGAATCCATTATAACAAATTTTAATGGACAAATCCCTTTCTAAAAAACGCATGTTAAGTCCATTCTCGCAAGTATTGTTGCATCTTTTCCGCGATGCTTATTGACTATCTCGATTCGCATTGTGCGTTATATTCGTAGCATCGAGAGATTGTCATCGCGAGAGTTGGTACTTTGACAGTTTGTTTAAAATAAAATAAAATAAAATAATATGTTTTAAATAATATGTTATCAGCTGATAACTGTCAAAAATATTAATCGAATTTAAAGTATTAAAACATATTATTTAAAACATATAATTTTATTTTATTTTATTTTGAACTGTAAAACTACTAACCCTCGCGATGACAGCCTCTCGATTCTACGCATATAACGCACAATGCGAATCAAAACAGTCAATCAGCATCGCGGAAAAGATGCAACAATACTTGCGAGAATCGACTTAACATGCGCCTTTTTTTGAAAGGGATGTTATAATATTTTAAATTCGATTAATATTTTTGACAATTATCAGCTGATTTCTGTCAAAAAATATTAATCGCGGCTAAGATATTATAACATATTATTTAAAATATATTACTCTATTTTAATACTTTCAACATATAGTATACATCTCCATTACCCCGCTATAGAAATATTATAAAATAAACAATTTCTCACTCACCAATACGTACAGTAGCGGAGTTGTAGTCCACAGCACATTGATCTGTAAACAAAATATTCAAATTATGTATATACTATTGGCTGTCATCGCGAAGGTTAACAGTTTTAAAAGTTGTTTAAAATAAAATTAAATAAAATTAAATAAAATCTTTGAATAAAATGACGCGCCTGCACGCGCTTGTGTTGTCTAGTGATATATAAAGTGCGTGTTATTTTTTATTGTTTTTGACTCGTATTTATGATTTTATGTTAATGATTAAGTGATTGCGCGACGAAAAGGCTAACCGTAGTGAGAAATTGTTGACTCGTACTACTTAATCTATCTATATTCTTACTTTGCGTATAATAAAATTATGATATATAAAGTGCATATCATTTTTTATTGTTTTTGATTGGCATTAATGATTTTATGTTAATAATTAAGTAATTGCGCGACGAAAAGGCTAAACGTAGTGAGAAATTATTGACTCGTACTACTTAATCTATCTACATTCTTATACTTTGCGTATATATAATAAAATAACGATATATAAAGTGCGTGTTATTTTTTTATTATTTTTGACTCGTATTTATTATTTTATGCTCATGGCAGAGTAATTGCGCGACAAAATGGCTGAATCCTTTCCTTTTCTAAAAAAGATATGTAACATATGTAAAATCGATACTCGCATATATCAAAGTTTATTGTCGTTTTTCCGCGATGCTCATTGGCTGTCAAGATTCGCGTTGTGTGTTATATTCGTAGCATCGAGAGGCTGTCATCGCGAGAATTAGTAGTTTGACAGTTTGTTTAAAATAAAATTAAATAAAATAATAATATTAGTTTTAAATAATATGTTGTAATACTTTAAACTCGATTAATATTTTTGAACGTTATCAGCTGATTTCTATCAAAAAATATTATATATATAATCGAGAATAAGATATTATAACATATTATTTACAACATATTACTATTTTAATTTTTAACATATTATTTTAAAAATTAGCAAATTAACGCTCTAATCAGCTAATTTCTATGAAAAAATATTAATCGAGTTTAAACAAATTTTATATTATTTTTAAAAAAATATTTTTTTTAACGTAAAAAAAATGTGTTGTTCTAGTTTTAATAAACAATGCGAAAAATACATCAAATCTACTGTAATCACATTTCGTATTTCGTTTGATATTACATTGTTGCGAGTGCATATTATTAAGTAAATATTATTTGTATTTGTTCATTCATATTTATTCTCTCCATCTTTTCGAAAATTATTTGTCAATTTCTTCTCGTTTTACAGCGTGAAGTGGAGTAACGAATTCAATTAATACGACTGTCTATGAGATTTGTCGAAACAATACCGAGAAAATACATTTATTTTATAAATCACTTTGAAACTCTCGATAACACTGCATGAGAGAGGACGATTCTTTTCGGTCGACTTGATCGAAGTCACGTTTGCAGCTGGCAATTTGCGGTTATTGGTTATCTTTTTGACAGGTGTTCTTACGATTGAACTACCCGCTACCCGCATTTTCTTATCGCTGCTTCTGCCTTTGTCATAATCCTTCAAAATTTTTTTGTTAATACAAATTTTATACGCATGCGCAATTGCCGGCGGTTAGTGGCTTTTATAAAGAAATAAAATATCTTTAACGCGTACACACACACACGCAATAAATAAAATTATAAAAATTTGATTTTTAATTTAATTCTTCCTTTCTTAATAATAAATAATTGTTGACATTCGATTATTTTTAACTATATTAGATATTCATATTACACGTACAATAATCGCGTTTTTTTAATGTGCTTTATTCTATTCTAAAACTCTTTGTTGCGTGAATTATGGATGTCGATCGAGCTCTTTTTAAAATATTTTAAAATCTTGTACAATGCACGTCATTGAGTATACCAGTGAAGTTAATCGTACTTTCAACTCATTTTGTGAATAAATATTTGCCGCATGCGTGTGCTGTTTGCTCGCATCGAGCGGAACGTACGAGTGAGTTTGCGCGTCAACGTTGAATGAGATGTGTGAAGCTATACTCTCAAATGCATATATTATCAATGGCGTCATTTTTAAACAAATTTTCAAACAAAAACAATTTATATTAGAAAATGATAGAGTTCCGTGAATAAATGAGAATTTAAGCAACGTCATAAAAAGGTATAATTAAAAATAGATAAATATCTATTTAAAATGAAATAATTCAAGCGTAAGATATTATATAGTTATGTTTTTCTCTAATAAAAATTAGGAAATAATTCTGAGGTATAATATAAATAATCAAACTCATTGTTAATTTAAAGTAATATAATTATGCATCTTTTTTATTATTCTTTTACTAAAGTAAAAAAAACTGAATTTTTAATATCTACAATATGAAGCAATGAGAAATTCAGATATATTCTAGCAATTATGTGTAATCTTATAATATATCGTAATTTTTATCACGTTTGTATAAAATAATACTATTTTGTTTCTTACAGGATGAAAAGAACCAAATACTTACGACCAACGCGTGGTTGAAATTGGTGAGTAAAATAAAATCTTTTTATCTTCTCTCTTTGCAATCGCTTTATTGCAGCTGATTCTTATAAGAAGAAATGTTTTAATATTGAAATTTTAATACTATAAAAACTTACATGCAAAAAATGTTGCATGTTATAAATTAAAATTTTTTAAATTATAATGATAACAATTTTGATATCAAAGATAGAATATATAGAAAAATTTTAATCATTTGTATAAAACGCAAAAGTGCTTGCGTAATTTTCATTGAGAATTCTCATTAAAATTTTCATTAGTTCTTAGCAAAACTTCATGTTCCATAGAAAAAAACATACTTTAATAAATGGTCTCCATTACTAAGTTTATGATCTGTACTTTTAAATGACTGTAAAAAAAATTATATAAATACCTACATAAAATATACTTAATTTTTACAGATAGAGAGTTCCTAAGCTCTTAATGATCATATACTTCCTTAATTTCAAATAAACACGAATGTATTATATATGCAGTAAACGGTAAATACGTGATTATATGCATAAATTCCTCTATTCATTTTCATAGCCATACCGTGTTGGAGTAAACGACACGTTGAAAATGCGTTCGCGGTAATTCTCTCTCGGCGAAATAGTCAGTTAACAGAAAATCAATAACTGTACTGGTTACTTTTCCATCGCCTGCGGTCTTCCCATTTTACGTGGGGATGCGTAACATCACTGATAAAAAATACATCTGCCATCGCGCGCCGCGAAGAAGCGAAAGCTGCATTAGAGGAAAAAATGCAGCGAAAATTCGAGTGAATATAGTATGTGGTTACGGTCAATAATTACATTTCAAATATGCAATTCTCATGGAATACGAGAAAAGAAGAATTGGGAAAAGTTTGCTTTTTCCAATTTTCACAAAATCTTTTAGAGAGATCTCGCGAATTTAATTAAGCAATTCTACTCTACTCTGTTTGTGTAAAAATGGTTTATTCTGCGCCGTTTGTATAAATTATGACGTGAGTTAAATTTTGGAAATGTTTTGTTAAAACCGTTAGCCTTGCAAATTTCACAGCCTTGCAGTTTTAATTCTAAAATATTAATATTAAACAAGAGCCTATAGAAAAAGAAAGAGAGAGAGAGAAGAGAGCATTAATATGATTTTATTTATAATGTAAAAAACAAATGTATATATACAAAATGCATTGTAATAGTAAATTCAATCTTTGTTTATGGCAAATGCAAATGGATAAGATGAAAATGAAAAAATCTGTATTAATGTTATAGGATTAAATTTATGAAGGTTGAAAATTTGACTCACGTCACTTTTACTTATTAACTCGTTTACGACACACAGATCTATTTACGGATTCTCTCATTATACTATCGATCGTATCGCATGGGCGGACAATCAGTAGATCAGAAACGCGAGAGTGCGGCGGCTGCTATTGTCGTTTCGTCTCGCCGTGCATCGATTGCATTGTAGACGAACATCCGCGCGCCGACCACTTCTTTTCTTCAACCTTCCTAAGAAGATGCTCCGTGTTTTCCCTCGGGTGCAAAAAAAAAAGAAACGTAAAAGCATAGTATGGGAGTAAGAACGTGAGAATAGACGGGTAAAAGGAAGAGACTGTAAGTAGGTAGGATACGATAGAAGAGAGTTCGAGAAAATCGAGTACGCAAAACGATGCAGTCGGAGTCTGCGATCTCCTTTTGTCACATTCCACCTTTTCCCTCTTATTTTTTTTGTTAACTCGTCTCTCTTCCTTTTCGCCTATTTTCCTCGGCAACGAATTGGAAAAAATGTTGAATGTTGCTCTTTATCTTGACATCATCGATCGGGGTAAGAGAATAATATAGTTTAATGTGTCATCATTTGGAGTTTATAAAAAAGTTTGATGAATCCGCTCCGAATGTAAAATATACATAAAAGCTTTTTAACTATCGTGTCGTTTTTTTATCGCAGTATTTGTTTGTGCTGTCAAAACTGCAAGTAACTTATCTTTTACCGCATGGTGATTAATTATTTACTCTCTTTGCCTTCAATGTTTGCACGGTCACGAGATAATCCTGGCTGGACTTTTTCATCGCGAGCTTTTCACAAGTTCGTTCGTGGTTCCTGAAAAAGGTCGGTACACATTCTGGCCGTAATTAATTTGGGATTTCATCCGGAAAGCGCCGTGTCTCCTCGTTGTTATAATTCTTATCTCGTTCGTATATGATGCAATATCGATCTTCTGAGTTTATAGCTACTTTATTGTCTCTAAGGATTCGATTTCTGATCGGTAAAGAGAAGCCTTTCTCTTTCGTTTCTTACTTCCGCCTTGACGAATTTCTTTCATCTACGTTGCCTCATGCGACTCCTTTCTCCTTCTTCCCTCTTTTATTCGTATACTTTGACTGTATCTTTTTTATTACGTTGTCCTTTTTGCTCGAATTGTTGTACTAGTTGCAATAAAAAGTCACGGACAGCTGTAAGATCCTTCTTAATAATATCGAGTCAAAGAAGAAACGGAGACTGTAAAGAACTCTTCGTTGTTAATTCATTAGCGCGAAGCTCTTGTATTGAATCTTGACTTTTTTAATTTATAGAAGTATAAGATTTATCTTCAGACAATAGAATAAATTATCAAAAGATATTAATTCTAGGCAGAATCTTACTCACCTTCGAATACGGTTATATTTATTGTTTATTAAAAAATAGTATGATATTTCAAACGATATTGTTGAGGCTTAGTTTAAAATGAAATATTATCATCCTCATCTTATCAGTTAAGATGGTGCCATTATTTATTGCATAAACTGTCTTTTCAAGTTAATCAAAAACTTTCAAATTTGCTAAGCTAAATGGAATTTTAAAACAGTGGAAGCGATCTCATGTTTATTATTAGACGACACATTTAATGTATTTATTGCCTATGCGATATAGACGTTTGTTATTATTCTGCTAATTAAAAAAAATAACTGAGATATTATATTTAGAAAAATAACTGAGATATATAAATAACGTACTATAATTTTCATATTGTACAAATACGCGTGTTCACAATTTCGCAAGAAAACATAATGTTGTAAATAGGACTCTTATAAAATTTATTATTTACCAGATCGACTCTCTTTCAGTTCGTTGAATAATTCATTGATAGATAGCCGATACGCGCAGCTGCGGTTTCCAGAATAGGTTAATACTATAATGCACTTTATTCGTGCGAATTCATATCAGAGCACCATACGAATTATGGTAATATTAATCGACGCTCCAAATCTACATGACAAGTGAAAATGTCGACCATAATAGAGTAGACATCTTTTGACATAATGCTCATTTTAAATAAGTTTCTTATATCGGTTTATAAATTAACTGCGACTATTAGTTCAATTTAATTCTGGATTTCATTAGAGCAACTCGTTTAATATTTTATTTTGAGAATTATGAACTTAGCCAAATTATTCGTCGAGAATCAATTTTAATCATCTCCAGACTTACAGCTGTATTATTTTCCAGGAATATCGTTACTTTTGTATAAAATCTTTGGACAAGTTAGTTAATTGCTTAACAAAATTTTATTACCGACGCGTATTAATTTCACAATTTGTTATTCTAACATTAAATTAAATGTCTTTATATAAGCCTGTTTAAAATCAATTAAAAAAGATCAATTTTCATTTTCGTTTATCTGTTTTTATCGACAATAACAAAGGGGTTCATCAGTTTTTCTGATATTTTTTAGTACATATAATTGTGTTACATATAATTGTGAGAAAGGGCAATAATTCTGGAATACATTAATCTATGAGCGTTGCTTATAGCATTTGCGGATAAATAGCTACGCGAGAAGCACGAGACGGCACTTCTCGTGCTCTCGGCAAATAGTGATCCCAAGGTGTTACAGGAATCGGGAGTTTGTGCGACGTTCTCGAATACGAGCGGGAATAACGTAGCTTGCGACACGATGACAAAGTGTCCAAATAATTGCGCGTGTGCATCCTCGATTCGCCGAGAACGAGATCAGCTACGATATCAGTCGCTTTTGCGTGCGAACGTACAAAGGGCCGACGAAAAGGGCTCGATGAGAGAACCAGACAGGAGACGAAGGGAAGGAGAGACAGCCACACGTAACATCATCACGTATGAACATGTCGCTCGTGTGTTGGCACGATGTAGCTAAAATATAGGGAGTCGAGAACGTTGTCACATTCACGTTTCAGCGCTAGTAGAAACGTCGTCGTTACATCGTATCTATATCTCTCGTTACACTCGCATTTTAGATCAAGCGTTTCGCACGAGCAATCGACTAGAAATGGCACTAATAATTGAGACTTCAAAATATATAGCTGCAATTATGATGAAATGTTTAACGCGTTAAAGTTTAATGTTATCTATTATATGTATACAATCAATAACGACTCTACATTGATATTATAATATATTAATATCACGAATAATGTATATATCGATTGCGCGTGCGGTGACAGAATTACGTTGACAAGTCTCGAACATGCAAAAAAATAATTACATTTTTTTTGTCTCTATAGTCAGGAACGTTGGTACTTAGAAAATTAAACGAATAATTCTTGAAACGCAATATCTATATAATATATTAGAAGACAAGGAAGAAAGGTAACGGGGGGGGGTTGCTCGTAGGATTAAATTAAAACTTACATTACAATTCGAGAATCTTTGTTCTTTGAAGATAGCTTGCTTGTTATATTTTATGCCGGTCGGTGTTTCCTTGAATATCATTTATTTCCAAAAGCGCAGTCAGACATTGTTATTCAAGTATTTATAGTTGCTATGGTTGTAAGATGGAGATGCAATTGGCAACAATGGCGATAAAAACGCGAAAGGGGCGATATCAATGATAACGCCAATTTAGATTATTATATTTGGATGAGATAGATACTTTAATCGTAGCTCATATATTCTATCGATCGTTTAAATTCGCTCAAACTGCGTTGCTCCTATCATACGTCTCTTTATCGTGATCTCAGAATGGACCGATTCGAGTCCATTTCGAGATCCAATTTCGAAGTCGGTAAATCAACTGTCAGTAGGTCGGCATCAAAGTTTATCTTGATAAATGCTCTCGCGAAAACGACTTGGCGAAAAAAAAAAGAGAGAGAGAGAGAGAAGGAGAAAGAAAAAATTCTGAAAGTGACCCTCGGGAGAACCACGCGAGAATAGCGATAATTATCTTCTCTTCTATTTTGCTCTTTCAATCGCACCCTCGTACATCCCGGCAACATCCGACATTTTTCTTCCCGCGTTCATTCGATATTCGTCGAGAGTTAGCAATTTCGATTCACTGGGCCCCTTGTTGCGCGCCCACATTTCATGCCGGATTGCGCAGGAGATGCAATTGCCGAGAAATGGTTCTCCAAAAAGAAAGCAAATTCGCGTCCGTAACTCGCGCTTTGATCGAGTTTTCACGCATATCTTCGGCGATAAAAAATAGATAAATAATATTCTCTCTGATGTGTCTGACTTTTATCACCGCGAGAGAATGTAATATGAAAAGAGGAAAATTAATGGAATATCCGGAAATTATTAACGTACGGTATAGTAATTTTAGTTTTCTTTTTAACCTCGGAATAGAGACGCAACGATCTCATTATGCTGATTTTTCGAGCAAAAGATGTTAGAAAAGTTCGTAAAAATCCCGGATCCATTTATTGTGGTGAATCAGACTACGTCTTGACGTTTCTCTACGGCTTGACAGATATATATATATATATATATATATATATATATATATATATATCTTGTATATATATATATATTGCGGGACGAAAGCCACAATAAAAGAGGCGATTCTTTAAGCATGATAAAAGAGAGAGCGATTTACCGCTACGTTTTAAAAGTTCATAATAGTCGGCCTTTGTGTTGGTGAATCTATCTCGATTTACAAGTCATAAAGAGAGAGAGTTCGCGGTGGACAGATCAAACGCGGATGTAAAAGAATGGCGTTAAAGTGCAGTGAATAAAATTGAAATAAGAAGAATATACCAATAATAAATCCTACAATGCCATTCTCTGTGCACAGACGTAGATGTCAAACAATTCTTTGAAATATATTAATATGTGCTCTTTTTTTTAAATTCTCTTTTGAATGAATTTAATTATCTCTCTCTCGTCAATATTAATGCTTCAAAAAAAGACGAATATTAAAAATTCTGCTTCCGTTATTAAAAAGCCGCTTGAATAATTATGTTCAAACTAATTAAATAAATCAGTAAATGAAAGATCGCGTGAAAAGGGGACTCGAGAACCTAGACTATCACTCTCGTACAAGCAGATACGATATTTATTCACGCGAAGCGTATTTGCGGGGACACATATCGGCCATATAGTCATATAGTCACACGTTCACGCACTCGTCGCCTATTGCGAAATGAAATAATTTGCGCGTGTTTAATGGTTTTCGCCGCATTTGAATCGCCGGCGTGCATGTCACGGCGATGATACATTAATCCCTCTAACGATATCCTTGGCCAATTTCCGCCTAACCGGCGATAAATTTTAATGTCATGTTAACGGCATCGTCCTGTTGCCGCATTATCAAGTGCGCCTGCCCTGGGTGTGACGAAATTGCACTGTTATGGTTTACCGTTAAGCCCGCGTCGCCCACGTAATGTTACGCGTAATCGCAAATAATTAATCACTGTTACAAACGATAGCTCAACATTTTGTCTAGCGTTCGCTCGCCTCAATATACTTGCTTTCCGTTTAACTCGCGATCCGATAAAAAAGCGTGTGCGTGTTGTAGGAGTATGTGTTTCTCTCTTTTTTCGATTGCAGCGTCAATAAGATTTATTCTTCACTCCTTTGCCAGAAATTTATTTCGATATTGGCCGAGATAACGTCTGCGAGACGTAAAATTTCTTCTCATTTTCTATTTTCTTGCGGCAAAGCTTGGATTAATATAAAAATTGTGCAAACGCTTAATCATTTTATTCGGTTTTTATGTACGATGTATGTAATTACTTGACGTAAAGAGAAGTTTTACCTGTTACAAAGTTGTGACCAGTAACGATAAAATCTTTTGGTATCGTTCCGACTTTAATCCGCTGGAAGAAAAAAAAGAAAGAAAGAAAAAAAAAAGAAAAATTGCTTTATCTACTTTCTCTACCGCGAGAAAACTGTTAAGTCATAACTGAGCGTCAATTTATACCCTCGCTGAGCACTCGCGAAGTTTCTTACGTTTCTCGACGACGCAACGAAGTATCGTTACGTGATGGCGACTCGCCAAAGTAAAAGCGTCGCGATATCAAACGTTTTTACGACGCGCTCTCGCTTTTTATAAGTATACACACCCACGAGTCCGACTGTTTCATTTCCTCGTGGAAATACCGCATCGCGCGTGAAACATGAATGATTGTCCGGACCATTTGGCTGTAAAATGTCCAAGTCTCATACGTGATGCCCCTCTGATCTTTTACGGGTTTGAATAACAGAGTTACACTTGAATGACAGAAACAAATTACACGTATAAAATAATTCAACAGGCCGTCGTTGACTCTCCCGCATTTCGCGATGATGCATTTCGATGATGAAACGCAGCATATCATGCACGCAAGTTCCGGAATATAAATAAGGGGACAAGGTGGCGTGAACCCCCGGATAAGTACTTATTTTGAATTAATTTTCAAAATCATAGAGCGAGAAAAGGTGCGTCGAAAGAGAACAATGGTTCTCCGGTCGCCGGCTGAAACGCAGCAACAGGTTTTTAACAGAAATTCTTATTCGCATGGTTGTCATAAATTTCCGTCCCGCGACATCGTACAATTACAAAACGTTTTCGTCCGCTATATCGTCCGATTGTATCGGCTCGGGGACGATATTCGAACGGGGATCGAAACACGGTAGGACGAATCTTTCTTCGACGGTAAACTCATTCCGTAAACGATTACGGTCGGAAGTTGGTTTGATGGACTTTTGATTGGCCGCCGTTCCGTAAATTCCGGGCGGGCCTGGCAATTAGCAGAGGAAAGTCGAGAAAGATTAAAAACGACACCGTAATCTTTGCTAAGGTAGGTTGAGTTTCATTCCTGGGACGCTCTCTCGTACATTCCGAGACAATAGAATTCTCTCTGTCGGAGAAGAGCGCGATGGAAAACGATGATAAGGCTTTCTCAATTAGTTGTAGTATTTTCAAGATAAATATATGTAATGAAGACTTATTCACACATACACACACGTACGTACGGATGTCTCGTGATAATTACATTTCGCCGTAGAAAAGAGGAGAGATGAGAAGAATAAAATAAACTTAGAGAAAAAAAGGAACACACAAGAAGAAAAAACACAGTGAAAATTGGGGAAATTTTAGCTATTTGCAATAATGCATAAAATATAGAGCAGATTGGAGGACACATTCGCAAGGAAATATAAAAACCGGGGAACGTTCATACATATTCATACGTAGAAAGTAGAGATATACAAATTCAACGGATATGCAAATCTGTTACTCCGGAAACATGGAAGTTTAAGTAACGAATATTTATCAGTTTACTCCAGTTTCCCAGAGACTTTCGCGAAAACTAGTCTTCTTAATTTGGACGGTAAGCAGCGGTAAAAATTTACTTCGCGCGACGTATTTTCATTTCAGAATTACTCCTCATTTTCAGTATGGTCTCGCAACGCGGTTTATCGCTCCATTCCTCCATGTCGACGGCCGATAGCCGTTGTTGAGAACTTTATTCCCTTCGCGTCCGACTTATAACGCACATAACTCCTCGTTATACTCTTATATCTCACGGCACAAGTAAGCGTAAAAGGCGCCACCGACGATAAAACGTGCCGCATATTTGGGACATTTAATTAACGAAACATTTCTTCTTCTCCCCCCTCTTTCCCCTCTCTCACCCCTTCTCTCTCTTTCCCCTTCTCTCTTTCTCTCTGATTCATCACCATCTGTTTTCCGCGAAAACGCGAAAATGACACATGCGCTGGCAAGTTTTTTACGTCGGCACAAATATTTGCATACTTCCTAGATTTATCATAGCGCGGTCGAAAGTTTTTATATCACGATATACGCACTAGAGCCGGGGCGCGATGCGTCGAACTGGAGATGTAACATTGTGTGTGCTCGACGCGTATGCAGCGAACAAGCAGGTCATACGGTAGGAAGGATACGTTTTATATTCCCCAGAGATATATGAATAATAAAATATTTGCGAATGAGTAAACTGAAAATTTTTAGGGCGTTTCCGTCGTTACGGCAACGCGACGTGTGCGACGAGCTCGCGCAGAGAATGAACGGCGTAATGAACAGTTAAGCTGTTTGCCAAATGTTTCTCGTAAAATTGGCGAGAAGTGTTTGCTGCATAAACAAACGGTTGATGAGCGCGAATCATCTCGAATAATCGCAACAGAGCGCGATTAATAAAATCATTCTTTTTTTTCTTTTTTAATAATTGATGTTATTTCTCGGTGATGAGAGTTTTAATAAACGCAATAGATTAAATCGCTACGTTATCGTTTATTGTTTATTTCAATCTGCCACGGAGCTATTTGTGTGGAACACCGTCGAGTACTCGATGATGATTTGATTCGAATTTGATAAGAATTTAATGAAGTAAGGATAAACCCATAAAATATTTGCCGTCGAGACGCTATACACATTTTCGTGCTAGCACCAGAAAGAACCGTGTACATATTAGCCCGACAAAGAGCCGATCGGCGAGAACATGTTTATGTCGACACAAGCCTATTTATCCGAGTATCGGTTAACGATCGACGACGTTGTTCAGCATCCCCGGAGGACACCGATAATACACGGCCGACCAGGAAGGATGCGTTTATCACTCGTTTACCAAGAGATAACTCCGTTTGATTCTTTGTAACGTCCGCTAACGCCGGTGAATTACGTTTATAGCTCGGCAGAGACACATTAAACGTGCATCTTCGAAGAACAGACCATGTATCTGTGTGAATCTCACGTACTTTTCGCGGTTGGTGAGCTGTTTCTCTGATCGATCCGACAATGAGACAAATCTTTAAGCAACAAACTGATTACGTTTTTCAATATTCAATTTTAACTTTTAATTTTAAATGAAAATACATTTGACAGAATATATTTAAGACATATTTAAACAATTTAGTTTATTTAAATTATACAGCCTTACGATAGAAAATTTTCTTTCTTTCCCTTTTCTCAATACACGATTTTTTTCTCAATTATTATATATACAATAAAAATATATTTTTAATACATTCTATCATACAAAATTGTAAAATATTATTTATAATTGCTATTACGAGTAGTCTCGAATATATTTCTATAGTTGAAATTATCATTAAAATTATGCTTCAAGGTAATTGTGTCGAATTTAATACATATCACACCTTTCTATTTGATAACATGCAACTAACATTGTAAATTTACTAATTCGAATTCGAAGTTGTTAATCGACAATCAGATAAATAGTCGGGCATAAATATTCCCTTAAGAAGGAGGGAAAAAAAGGGGGGTTTAACCTTTTTTTTTTTTTTTTGTAGAAGCCACAATAAATGATCCCGATGTACACACGGGATTTCGAAAGACTAACGCGATAGGCTGATTTGTGTGTTTCTAAACAATGTCCCTGGGGGTTCGACGAGAATTTCGACGGAAACGAAAACGTATGGCAATTCCGGTTAATCGAATCTATTCCCTGATATCGTCGGCACGATTGGCGTCCGTCGTTGAAAAAAAAAAGAGAATTTAATCTCGTACTATTATATGTTACGTATATCCTAAAAGCTATCAAGTGCAACAATAGCTTTTCACTCCACTCATGCAATCTTATACACTCGAAAACAGCGTGAGGAATCAAAAAGCAGTAAAAAAAAACTTACAGCGTTTTATTTCCCGATAAAATGTGTCTGAATCTTTTCAACCATTTTATTTTTTTCAAGCCGCTTCGCGTTATTGCAATTGAAAGGCATCGAATTGAGAGGTAGAGATGCAACAAAACCACTCATTGCAACGCAAAATGCCGTAAAATAATGGACGTGTTTCTACAAAAGCAATATTAATTTTCGCAACACGCGTAAACGAACGTCGTTCATCGCGATGAATATCGCGTTTAAGAATCGCATGGTGATAAATGCGAACTTGAGAATGTTAAATGATGATGATTCGTCAGACAAAAGATATTTGAAGTAATCATGCTGTCTAGAAAATGTGTATATATATGTATATATATATACACACACATACATGATACATATAGTGGGTGCTTAAGGCGACATTTACTCAGGATCACGTCCTTCCTAACTGTCTAATATCCGTAAAGTGCATTCGCTCACTCGCATTAATTTTGCAGTTCTCGACCTGACTCTATCATGCCCAACATCGACCGATCCTTGGAAATGCGTATTTCGATACACACTTATGTACACGTAGGGGCACAGATGTATACATCTATGTGTATACACACGCGCATCATCCATCATAACCTGCTCTTGCTCAACCCCTCGTTGACATTAGCATAGATTCACCTGTGAGACACGATGCGTAGACCACTTGATCCCCCTAATTCGCGTTAATAGGTGCTTTCCATTTACATCAAAGCTCAGATAAATCTCACTTTTGTCTTTCTTTAACATGGATGTGTGGAAAGCAACTAATATCGAGGCATGAAAGACGGAAATCTGATTACAGATCATTGATATAATCCGAATGTAAGGAAAGCATATGATTACACCGATAATGAGATACAATTGGTACATACTGTATTAATTCGTTCGATATTAAGTCTTTCACGTGCAATTTACATTGTTAGATACAAAAACACAACACAATACTCTTGTGCACTGGCGGATCCTGGGGGGGGGGGGATTAACCCCCTTCCTTGCAAATTAAAAGAAACAGTTTTGCTGAATTTGTTTAAAAAATATAAATAAAGAAAAACAAACATTAAAGAGCTATCGACGTCGTTGATCCTGGAATAAAAGCTAATCATGAAACCAAAAATATTAAATAAAATAATTTTGCAAAACCTCCCCCATTATCGACGTCAGGATCCGCTAGTGCTCTTGTGTAATACAGACAAATACAAAAAGTTTTCTATTGTTATTAATAATTGAATATATGAAATTATAAAAAATTTGGAATAAAACGATTAAACGAGTCATTATATATATATATCGTAACATTTCTCGACAAGAGGAACACGTACATATGTGTACTCATAAATCGTGTCTTACGGGACTTAGCTCATATTTAAGACCTGCAATTGAAGTCCTCGATGCCAAGAGAATTTCTCGTTTCCATTAACTCCATTTGATTACAAAACCACAGGAAATAGCCAATCTGATCGCTATACATATATTATTATATACGTATATGTTCAGAATACCCACATTGATCATGGCGATTTAAGTAGTAGATCAAGAAATTATAAAACTGAATTCGAGCGAAAGAACTGGATGTTAAAAAAAATACAGCCACAGAACTTTATTCATTATTAAATTATAAATTATACGTAGGATGCAAATGCGCAATTTTGATGTGCATATACATGTAACACGAGTGATGCTTACTCTTTTAGAAATGCTTCTGCATTTTTGCTTCCTCTAAAGTAACGCGATTTGCTGAAAGCATAAAACTGCGCCGAGATAAGACGCTTAGAGACGGCCGAGTGTGAGGTTAATGGAGACTTTTGCTGATAGGATATCTTACGAGAATATTTCTCAGCTCTTTTCTTTGATTTTGACGTTAAACATCAATCGAGGAAATGTTATGCGATACGTGTTGCATTTGTGCGTGCGTTTGGATTAAACAGTAATTAATTCGAATACGTCATACATAAAAACATTGGATATATGTAAATTACTTTACGCAGAATATTTTAGATCAATTATATGATTTTTTTAGTTGCAAATTTTTTTATTATATATATATTTTTTTTCTTTGCGAAAATATCTTTAATATTTTTTTAAATTATGAATGACAGAAAACAAAAGGATTTTGATAAGCTATTTGTAAGTTTTGGCGCTTTTAATGAGTAACAAAATTAACAAGTTTATTAATTAATATATCTTGTCTTTCAGATAATTTTAAAGTGAATTTTATTAAAAAGAAATTCTTTAATTTTATTATAGTTTTTAAATATAAAATAGTGATTATTGAAAATTAAAGGATAGAAAAGATGACGTTATCAGAAATGTGCTAAGACAGAATCAATTCATAAAGTTGTTCTTCGAATTCTCAGTTAAAAGAAAGCGCGTATCAGATACATCCAAGATACTCTGTGATATTATAGAAGACTATATAGCATCGAGTTTTGCAAAACTATCAGATACGAACTCGCAGTAGACGTCTTTTGTACAATCTACAACGGAGAGACTTTTACCATCTTTATTTCTGTGCGAGAAACTTTCGTTGATTCTTCACGAATAGTTCCGTCATTTTTCCACATGGATGAATCTCATTGTGTGATTGTCGCTGCAGATTATCAGAGAGAGATGTATCTCGACGACAGTATGTCGCTTTTTCCTCGATAGAGGAAGAGACTCGGGGTATCTCTAACATTTTACTTCGAATTTGCCAACTTTGTCAGATAAATGTTTTCACGATTTGGCGATTTAACGCGACGTCTTGTATTAATTGAGAGCGAAAAGAGCGATCATTTGGAGCGATTAAAATCAGAGCGAGTATTTTCTCGACGCTATGAACGAATAATCTCTCAACGTAAAATTTCTAGCTACGTATATAATATGTCTTTTAATTCTACATTCTTTAATGTTAATTTAAATTTTAATTTAAAACTGTATAATTGCATTTAAAGTCGCATAAAAATATCAAAATAACGTTTTTTTCTGCTATACTTACCGCTATACCAGACGCAGATATAAACATAAATGATTATATATATTATATTCATAAAAATTATTTATATTAACAATATTTATTAATCACGAGCATACATTTTCCGTTTTGTATATGTAATATTAAATTTTATTTAAAAGTGTACAACGACATGGAATTTATTGAGTTGAAATATGGCATTTCCAGAGAAATAGCTTTTGTGATCCATTTCATCGTGAAAGGTTAAAAGCAGCCGCGTGCCATGTAAAAAATTGGAGCGCGTCCCGTCTCGCGCATGACTGCATTTACATGCACGCGGTATGTTTGTCCTACGAACTGAAAGTTATTATCCATACTTCTGTGAACGTGACGGCACATATAGTGAAAGGGACAGATCGCAAAGGGATGATGATACAATTCGGTAAGAAAACCGAAAACGGACATCCGAAAAACAAGCAGAGCGTACATATATACGCGTAACAATGACATTTTTAACAAAGAGCTCAATCTCGGAGTCCGCTTGTGTAAAAATTCGAGACAGAGTTTGACAAGCGGAAGAGAACGCCGCCGAGTTCGTGTCCGATGTTTCCAAGAAGTTCGACATGAAAGCTGCCATATACAAGAGAACTCTCCTCCGTATCTCTCCAGACACGCCGGTGGAGAAGCCCCACTTGCAGATTAGTGCCTCGTACATAAACGTGCTATACGTATTATATCTCCCCGAAAGTTTCCCCCGCACTTAGCGATGGCTTCCCGAGATTGTAGTTGCACTTTGATGCATCCGTTAAAGCACGAGCGCGCAATTGCATCCCCGATGAAATCGAGAATGCGATACACACGAGCGAGCGAAGGGATTTGCAATTTTCGACCGTCTCACTTGCTTTTATATTCTCGCTTTAAATCCACCGATACGAATCGCAGTTTAAACGTTTTTCGCACACGCTACTTACCGCCATTGTTTACGAGGTGTAAGCATTTGCGATTTGAGTTCAAAATCAGTTACATATATACATTTGTGCGTTTATATGTATGAGTACAAATTAAAAATCGCTTATTTTATTAAAAGATAAATTCTGATAAATTTTCTCCAGAAAGAATTATCAATGAATTTCTGAAATTGTTCCTAAACTATTTGATTTATTCGTAAAGAATGAATTGTCTGCAAGAGAGACACAACTGCGTCGTTCCAAATTTAATTAATTCATTGGCGGAAGCGTCGCTGCTATATATCTACTCGATATAATGAAATAACGAGAAAATATGAACGCAGCTACGAATCTCTCTCTGCGTTTGCTCTTGGAATTCTAATCGATTATTTTAGACATCCTTAATTTCGGAAGATTCTTATCCGCGTTCCTTCTTTATTCCTGCAAATAGATTCCTTCCTTCCTTACTGCTTCCACTTTACCTGTGAAACATCTTTGCACACTCTCTAAGATAACGATCCCGATTAAACGATCGCGAATTCAGGTAACGCAAAGTTCGTCGAAATTAAACCATCCGCTCTCTCGGAAAGATGCGATTTATGGCAGAATTAATTATTTGGGCTGAATAAACGTCGTACGGCATCGTGAACGCCCCAAGACACGCGCTAATTAAGTAAAAATATTTACGTAGGTAATGGCGCTACCTCAAACGTGTTCAAATTCAATGGAAATAATCTCGATCGATCGGCCAAGCCACGATTATAACTCCTATATTGCTTTAAATGGCGAAACTCGTTCTGAAAATTCAAGTCGCCATTTTCATGCACGGAAATCCTTGGTTAGACGAGAGTTTGGGCCGCTCGAGAAAAGCTCGAACGCAAACTCTCTCTCCAATCCTTGCCTCTCTCCTCCCCCTCTCTCTTGCTCGCTCGTTCGTCAGTGCATTCGCAATTTCATCGGTATGCAAATCAACAGCCGACGCCGTATCGTTCGCAATAAACAATTGCGCTTGCAAGTTATTTAATATTATATTAGGGGAATTGGCTTTTCTCTTCTTCTTTCTCTCTCGCGACGTGCTCAATTGGCGCGTGCACCGCATTTCACGCGAGCTCGTTTAAGTAAGTTTCTTCACTACTACTCCCATATAATTGAATGAAGCTGAATATTTTCCCTGATTTTATTTGCTCGCTGCAATGATAGCGGGGATAATTGCAAGTGTTTTAGCGTCTCGATCGATACTGCGAAATATGACGGAAATTTGTACGTTCGAAGAATTAATTCGCTCAATCGCGTACAATATTAATATATGCAAGACGTAAGATATACTAAACAAGGTCCATCGCTGTGTACCTGCGTCAGTTTAGTATATTTCATGCCGAAGATCCCTTATTTCGATCTTATACGACTAATTGTAAACGGTTTACAGAATGTTGCTCTCCATCGTTCCTGATATCGCGCATCCAAAATTTCAGTAGAAACAGCCCCTGCAGCTGTCCGTACAGTGTGCCGGATGGCTCCGTAGATCCTGTTAACGTTTCGCAAGCAATTATCCTTAATTGCCGTGTGCATCCAAAATTTTGTTGAACTGCAGCGGTGCTTTCCCGTAACACACCGCCCTGCAGGACCACTCAACTGGCAACGTCACAATTTCAGCAGTAATTATCCCTAATTCGCGCTTACATCCAAAGTTCCGGTGAAGGACGTGCAAGCTCTCTCACCGTAATTGCGGCATTATCGTCTTCTTCAGCGAGGTAGATTAATGCATTTTATATACTATCACCAGATTTTTTTTTTTTTTTTTCTTTAATCGATTAATTAAGAATTTTCCGCCTAAAGTGTCGTTCAATTTCATTTACTGTCGGGAGCAAAAAAATATTCATATGAGGCGAATTCGTTTGCGATTACGACTACGAAATTCCCGGTTCATGCCTCGGGGACACTAGCAATTATATTGCTATTCTGTTATACCCTTCAATTATGCTGCTCTTGAGTCGGTGACCAGAAGCACCTCTCGAATTTGCACCGGATAATATACTCAGGGTGTGATAATTTGTAGAATATCACGCAGAATATAATGCCGTCGACAATTCATTTGCGTTAATGCGCATTATGCGCTAAAAGCACTCGAATGTAATTGGAATCTATTTTCTTACCGTGAACCTATGATATTTGTAGCTTTCAATTTTATTTGTTGAATTATAAATTGAAAGCAATTTTTGTTACATGCATGTTGCAAGAAAAAAACTGAAACAAAAGTATGTTTAAAAAAAAATAACAATATATGAAATAGGCAGATTATAAAATAACTCTTTTCTTCAAAAAATTACGTAATCTAACAATTGCTTATAGATAATGCCTATCCAAATTCTTACTCGCGAGTGAATTCCTCAGCTCTATCCTCACCCGAAGGGGTGAGAGATGTTACAAAGGGCGATAAACATTAAGATCCCATCCATAGATTATCGTACACATGTGTGTTCATTGTATATATGCGCTGCGGTCAGTTGGTTATCATTGGGAGGATTTACGACGACGTGAACGTCCGCTCGATGAACTCGGAAAGGATTCTATATTCTGAATTGGATTCTAAAGAAAATGGTGAACGTTCTTAAAGAATCGTAGGATATATACTTTCGTTTTTTAAGAATATTGCGCGTGGAAAAATCGTGTTGATTAAACGCGCAAGATCGCCCAGCGCAAATCGAAATTTCCAATTATAGAAGTATACGAAAGGGAAAGCGGCATAATTTTTGTTTTCAGCTACAAACCATAATGCGGTATCAAAGCGAATGCAATTACATCAATATCGGGTTACGCCGACCAATAGCGTGGCAAAATCGTGTTGCATTAAATGTTTCGAATTGTCCGCGGATTTCGATTAATGACGAGTGCCCCGTAAGGGATTAATGATTCCGCGAAGTAATGGGTCGATATAATTGCAAGCGAGAAATTAAACGTCGTTTTGTGCAATCACAACTATTATTAATTATTACGCACGGCATACATACAATCTCGAGATTTATTTCTGCAATTTTTATTCCCTGATCGTTGGATAATAACACTGAAAAAAAATGATTTAATAATTCAAGTAAATGTTTATTTCAATACTCTTTGATATATCACTTGTTTGAAACAAGCAATGTTGATTTGTCGTGAAAAAATATTTAGTTGATGTAAGAAATCTTTTTTCAAAACAGATAAATATTTGCTTGTTTCAAACAAGTGATGTGAAGGGAACTATTGAATTAGATATTTATTTGAATTCAGTAGTTTTTTTTTCAGTGAAGCAAAACATAACTTCCTCCTGTCATCTTTCGCAATATTAGTCTGCACTGGAGAAGATTAGATCGCGCATTGGAGTCTGATTAACGAGTAAATATCGATACGCGGTAATGCTTATCGAACTTACGAAGCGGGAATTAGTCTTTAGCTAATAACGTCGTGGTAAGTTTGGAACGGTAAGCTTGATTAATAATTGCGGGCGTTTGCTTGTGCACAGTCGTGGGCGTATAAATCTTACTCGCGACATATGCGGAACGTTGTATGTACGATATATATACGAACAATCTTTTATCAAATTTAATTTCATTCTACTTCGTGCGCGGCATGCACGATCAAATCTCGTTGCAAAGAATAGCGTTGCGCGACCCGACGCGACCTTGATGTCCTATCACCTTAATAACTTACCAAATTGCTCATTTGCTTTTTATCAACGAAAGATCTGTGTCTGGCTGTCTCGAAATTTGAAGAAACTTTTATTAAATGTATCTTTCGCAAGAATGAGCCAGGTCGTAAATTATCGCTCGTAAATCCCGAACAAAAGTGAAGAAGCGTACTCGCGTAAAAATGAATAAGAGACAAGACGCGGAATACCGATGCTTTGTACGAGACAGACCGGCAAGATTCTTCCTGGAACGTGCACTGCCGTGCCCGGTACATGAAACTCTCGCGAAATAGACGTGTGTATTCGTATGCGTGTATCCGGCTACTGTGCAATCCCCATCTGATACGCGGGCATAAAGCGAGGTCGGGATTTGAAAGTACAGCTTACGTGTCTTTCCCGCGTTCCTTGTTACACCGAGATGTGAAACGAATAATGCATAACAATGCATTCAAGATGAAAAAAAGTCTCCCGAGGACATAAAACGCCACGGTCGATAAAAGGACGGAAATGTAGAAAATTTCAATCTTGTGTACGCACATCGGATAGATAAATCCTGTCGAATTTTTTGGACGGAAAGTATTTCGTAGTACAGAGTGCACATCCGTTGGATCTGCAACCGTCAAACGCAAACAAACGCGTTCCGTTGACAGCAAATTATCAAGCGTGTCAATATGACTAATTGCAAGCCGCATACTAATTATTGTCCGTTCGTGTTCTAAGCGCGCGCGCCATTGTGACGTCTCGTCCCATCAGGCAAAATCCATCGACACAATGAGATCTCAAAATCATCGGTTCCGTTTAATATATTAATTGACGTTAAAGCTTATATACAAAATGGTGTTTCCGCGCAATTAGACCTACCTGTAGAACGTCGCCGTTTTCCGCGTGTATTCCCTGATCTGTACCGTATTCCCCGAAAATTGAATTAATCGCCGCGTGTCGCGTCGGGCCTCACACACGTGGATAGACACGTATTTCATACGTCCGACAACGACGACGACGGTCTCGTTAAAATCATGCTCGGCGAGGAAACCAGGTGTGCTCTAACAATGTCCGTTGCGCTTAACCGAGATTTGCGGCTTATACTTAAACTTTGAAAAGCATTATCCCTCATCTGGTGAAAAGTCACCGCGCTAAGCTAACTATATTTTTGGTATTTAATTATTCGCAGTTCCCTCGCGGGGCTAATGGCATAAGTAGCATGAAGATTTTGCAAACAAGTGCTCAGAGTATGTAAAATCGTGACGGGAATAATTCATAGGGATAAGAGACGGAGAATGAACTGACACCACTGCACTTTTCTCACCGCTTTTTCTAAAATCCATCGAATATTCATCGCGATTATTTTATTATTTCATCAAGATGGATCACTAGGATCTCTCCTGAAACTGCTATGCATTTTTAACACACGCCGTATTTCAAATTAGATTACATAAATAAATGAAGGGATGGTTTCTCTCTTTTTTTCTCACTCTCTTCGAAGAAAACAATCTGCCAACAAAACGTGGTTATTCTCGGCCTCGTGTGAAGCATTGAATCTTTCTTCCGTTGAAAAATGCAGGTGATTATGTAAAATATGAGGGTTATATATCTATATGTATAAAATAGAAATCCCCTACCGGAAATTGTAATGGTACCACACAAATTACCATATATACATTTCGCGAAATTAACAATTTAGACTAGTATATACGGTCTCGAGTGTCATCGTAACCTATCTAAAGTCAAGCCACGCAAGTTAACCGGGCAATCTCCTTCGCCGCATAATCCAATAATTCTAATTATCCTTAACGAGATCAATAATTTCTCCTGTGCTATTCCTTGCTACGTGGTGATATAACTAAACTGACGAAATTTCTAACCGTCATACTGTGCCTGGATTACCCGACAAAAACGGACGCTAATAACTTTAGGATTACTAGGCTTCTTATAATGCCAAAATGTAAAACACGTAATCGGAGTTAACAAGAGCGTCCCATGCATGCCGAGTATTTATCTGATAGTACAAAATTTCATTTCCCGATTATCTGTTTTATTTCGCAGATAAAAATCTTTAACTTCCTAAATTTATTTTTCGTCAAATATTCTCTTTTTTTTTTTTTTATTTTTTAGACTATGATTTTACATCGCGCTCTGTATACGATGTCATATTTCATCCCCGTGCGACTAGGTTGTATTCGTTGTAACGTAAATCTATATGTGACACTCTGAAACAGATGGAAATCATTTTTATACTACGCCTAGCATAACACGTAGAAGCTTCGAAATAGTTGAAAAATATAGTGAATAAAACAAAGCATACAAAAAAAATATATATATTTGTGTATTACGCACGGTGAATCCGTAAGGATTCAGCTTAATAAGATTCGATGTTGCAATTGACAGGCAAATATTTACAGAGTAAACGCAGCGGATTAATCAGTGCGATACATGCAGGGAAAAGGAAAAAGATGAAAAAAAGCGTGTGTTAAAATAACACATGAAATAAAGTAAAATGATGGATAAAAAGACATTATGCGTTATTATACGAAAGGGGAAAATATCGGTCGATTGGTTCGCGCAAAACTGTCAATTACTCATCGGTAATTCACTCTGCAAAGAGTCGGCGCAGTCGAGCGCAAGGGGTGCTCTTATATGAAACGGTTCGCTGTAATTAATTGGCGTAACTTGATCGCGGGGCGATTGCATAAATCACTTGCATTAAACTTGGAATATATATGTATATACACGTACGCGACCACCGTAATTTAGTATCTTGACTCGCGGACGAATCCGATCCTCGGAATCGCCGCTCTGGTCAGCGCGGTGTCACGAGGAGTCTAGGTAGAGCTGCGGTTTCGGAAGATCGTCGTACATATATAGCGGCCCCCGACCTTAACCCGAAGCACGCGTTGCATTAATGCGCGCGCGAGGGGGCGGCAGAATGCATACGCCTACCCATTGTGGCCATCCGAAGACGGATAGCATGTGTGCGTAGTTAGCCGCACATACTATTCTGGCCGCGAGAGGGAAGAACGCGTCCATAAATTAGGGTTTCTTAACGCGCTATTTAACAAATTTAGCACGACACGCGAATATCGCGTTGTATATTTATATATGAAATTTCTTTCGTCATTGATTCTGCATTTGTAATGTTACGGGATAAAGGAGAACCGCGAGGATACACGTAAACTGATTCTCGATTGATTTTCGCGTTTCGCGGTTGACAATACAATACATCTTTCTGCGAAAGCGTGAACCACATGCCACTCGTCCATTGTGACAGACACTGCGCTTGTGTATACAACAGAAAGATATAAGAAATTGCTACAACACACCGTAACATCGTTGCCGCTCAATAAATGGCTAAAAGTTTGATTCGATAAAAGTTTTCCTTGTAAGAGAAAAATATACTGGCTTTCTAAAAGTTTTCTCTTTGATAAAAAAAATCTGTCGACGGTGTACTTCGCTTTCAATCACCGCCAAGCTTACATAAAATTTCTAACGAAAATTGTCTTTCTTCTGTTACAATTACCTTAGTTTTCATATTTATTTTTACAAATATTAGTTTACAGCTTTGAACGATTCGATATTGTATTTAAAGTTTGCTCATGTAACGCAGATAGGCCTCTTTATTTCTCGCCCAATACTCACGCTGTAAGGATTCTAAAAATTTATAACTATACGGTATAAAAATTTCTTACTCGTCGCACCGTAATCGACATGGACGCTATATCAGTGTTTATTATACGTTGAGATATTTACTTAATCCAAACTTTAATGGGGGTTTGCCTTCGATAAGACTCCAAAGTTTTTTGTCACGGAAAAGTAGCTTACAGCATTATCGTATTTTTCTTTTTAATCGTTAGAGTTTTGGACGTTCCCTTGTGAATCATTTTACTGGTATTTCAGCCTTTATCTCTCTCTCTCTCTCTCTCTCTCTCTCTCTCTCTCTCTCTCTCTCTCGTCGGGACAAAAAATACAGACTTACTTGGAAGAAACAAAAAAATTATCTAATTAATCAATTCATATTTCTCTCTTTTTACACAAGTTAAATTCTTTACATGCGAGGGCGAGATATTTAATAAATATATATTTATATATATTTTTAGACATACAATTTTTTTTCCGGACACACACAGCTTACACGATTTTTATTAACAGCCCTCGTTAGTAACACAATCGTGGCCGATGACCCCATTTTTTTCTTCTGCATCGCTCTCATCGTTCGCTTTGATGTGGAAAGGGTTCGATTATAGCATTAAGGTAGTAGCTTAACGCCCCGGATGGCGGAAAACGCGAGAGTTATGGCTCGTTAAGTATTACGATACACAGTACATAAGAAGTACAAGAACGCAAAGTTAAGTAATAACGTACAGAGAGTATTCGTTGTAAAACTAGCTTCGTGAAACAATGCGACGCATTTTTCCTCTGGAGATTTTCCAACTTGGAAACTATGTTACCACGTCCTACATAACGCTATTACGGTACGAGAGTTTGTATCTTAGCACGGTATTAAATAAGTAAATATAAGTAAATCGAGTAGAGTCGCTATCCTTTAGAAAATCGATATATCGCTCATAATAGTGTTATTAACAAAAAAGGAGATATTTGAAATTCATTTCACTAGAAGTTATAACATCACGCCAAAATTGGTATTTACTTCGCAAAATTAATGACAAAATGTAAATTATATATTAATTGATCGTACAATCGATATTATTCCCTATTACTAACTATTATGTAACGATAATTCCATTGATATAGACGTGTGTATTTAACAATTAAAATTAATTCTTTACACGTCTCTGTGTCAAGCTGTACATACATTTCATACTTGCAACTTTATTTGTAATATAATTGCCGTAATATTAAAAGTATTGATTTTTATTTTTATAAATTAAAGGGAAAAATATATTTTTTTTATTTTAATATTTTATATAATTAAACTTTTCAGATTATGATTTTACGTGGGCATATACGAATGTCTCTTTTACGTAACGGAAATAATATTTTGATAGGATTTAAGAATATAAAGAATATTTTTCTCTCTCGCTTCGTTTAATTTTTCGCTCGCTCAAATATTTAATAATTTAGTAATAACGAGTCGCTTTTTCTTCTCAATAATTTGTTATTAAAAATGATTGTTACATTTGACAGTAACATTAAAATATATAGGTTCCGTTAAAAATATCGAAGTATTGAATAAAATATTTATCACTTTATTTTACACAATATACTTTTTTGTCGACTATAAACAAAATATTAAAAAGCCTGGCCAAAATTTGCGGTACGCGAATGGTTTTTTTGTCGACAAATTATGGCACGGAGGGACGAAAATCAGCGGGCATTTTCAACGACATTGACGTAATTCAACGCGACGAGATAATAAAAGAGACGGTCGTTCAACGTGAGATGAAATTTTATTTTTTCGGGAAATGTCCTCTTCGTTGAGTGTAGCCTTCATTACGTCACGCTTCCGTGTGTCATCGGAATACGCGCCGTAAAAACAAAATGACGGCCATCACGCGGAAACGGAACTCTTGAAAATCTCAACGCACCGGCGCGGCGTGACGAAAAGAAGGGAAACGAGTCGACGTCGGGCCCGGCGAGGATGGATATACTTTTATCATCGCACCGGGACGCTCTGAATTTCTCGTTTGTGCAATTCAGCCGCGTAATCTAATGAGCAAACGCCGCCGCGGACTTACCGGAAATTGAAATATACATTATAAAACGTGTTGCTGCGAGTGCGCTTCCTATTCGCGAAACCAGGTCGCGCGCAGCCTTATATCCTCGCGAATTCGCGAACTTCGCACCCGGAGCGAAGGTTGCATTAGTTTTCCGCGATTCGCGGCCGACTGTTCCGTGTCTCGGAGTGAATGAATATTTAGCGACAGGTACGTGACTCCGTTGAAAATATCCGAAGGGTCGATGGTTTTCAGAAGGAGTCCCGCGCTCTCCCTCCTTCGGATGGACGTGACTCGCTGCCGGGAGAATATGATTTATCGAGTTTGCGAGATATTTTCAGATATATCTTCCCCTCCGCGTTTTGACCGTGTATAATACATTTCTCCGATAATAATTTTTCGTATATAAATCGCGCGCTCTTTGCAATAGCAGAGGCGTCGGATTAAAAAATGCTTACAGTTATATCGTATGGTGCGCGAGATAGATACAGATGAAATATAGAGTTAAGCATGCGGCACACGATGCTATTTTATCTGCTGGATTACTTGCGTGCGCCTGTGCTGGCAATCTTGCTCTTTGCTAGGCTGGAAATTGTGTGCCTGCTGGTCACGCTGCTGACTGATTTGCTGGATTTCGGTGATAGAACAGGTGCTATTTTTCTTGCTATAATCCTGCGCTGTCAATCAAGATGCTGACAGATTGACAGATTGTCAGTCTCAAATTTGGGTTAGGTTGCAAAATACATGTCAAAAAACATTGACATATAACCACGATCATATAAACAATGATATTGCATATAACGATGATAGGGTTATCGTCACTTGAAATTTTTTTGGTTTATTGAAATGATCCTCCTAAAACCAGCACGGAAGTAGGCATCGTCTGAAGCCAAGCGAGCAACACGGTCAGCAGCACTGCCAGCACTGCTGCCCACACGGTAGCAAGCACGCAAATCCAGCTAGCAATCCAGCAGATAAAATAGCATCGTGTGCCGCATGCTTAATATTCTCGCGTACAAGCAGAGCGATAATTCTAATTTAAATTTACTCGCTTTTCTCCGCATAATACGTTCGAGGAGAGTGCAGTGATATTATTACTGTTATTTTTGTCCAGTTATTATTTCGTACCGTATGCGCGATTTACCGCGAGAGAACACGCAGCTTTATCTTCGCGCGATTACATTTTCGCGAGATTATCGTAGATAATCGCATCGTGGAAGAATAATTCGCGTCATTATCGAATATCGTGATTGTGAAACGCTTCTTCGCGGGAAACTTCGATCGTCGAAGTTAAATATGATTTATGATAAATTCTATCGACACTTTGCCGAGATGACAAGATTGTTGTCGATCGAGATCGATGATAGTTAAAGATGTTCCGCTTGTTTACTCCGATTTAACGCGATGACAGAAAGAGAGTTTATAGTCGATTTTCCCTGACCGTTTTCCACGAAATCCCACGATTTCTTCCGCTCCAGGTGAGCCGGTGAAACTTTGTCGGCGAATAGAATTTACGCGAATAATTAATCTTTCATATAGCAGGGATTAATTAACTCGTACAAATTTATCCGCGGTCAAAGGAGAAGGCTCCGGGAATCCTTCGGCTTATATTATACCTGTGGATACCTGAGAATGTATGATACGCAATTTGAAATTTAACGTAATTATACGATGTCGTTTGGAGTTCTATCGAAATTTTACAAAATTACATTAAATATACGAAAACAAACCGTAAAATTATATAATGCGGATGGCAATATATTTTGTATCAAAGCAATTAAAAGTAAAAGAACAGAAAGCAACACACACGCTTATTTAATTTATTGAATATTAAGCGTTACGTTAATTGAATTAAACAAGTTTTCGACCGCAGGGAACGGCCTCTTGCATCATACTATATAAAATTTTATCATAAATTATTTTTATTCGCTATACAAGATGCGGTTGTACTATTTATGTGCGCGCTGGAGTTCGAACGCGGCGATAATATAAACGTCAAAGCGAACGTTAAGCACGCGTACGTATATCGATTTTATAATTATATTACTTGAACAGAGGAACGAAAATTGAAAATTACGCGAGCATTTATTTTGCATAATGGGAATTGGTCGGAGGAACGCTCATCGCGTTTATTAAACGGGGAAATTGTACTTATAATTAGATCCGAATTAATAGTGCCTCGGATCATCCATTTTATATTATTTTACATATTATTATTAATTTTTATATTTCTTGTATCTAGACATCGTTAGATGATGATCGTTTAGTTTTGTTTTCTAAATATTGATCTTACATGAAGAAGTTACTTACTAGAATAAAGGTCTTTATAGATATTTGTACTGAAACTCTTAGATAGACCGTTTTGGCAGAAATCATTTTCTCCAGAAATTCGCACAAGACTGTAAAAAAATATTCAACTTATTATGAAATATAACACCGTGTCTAAAGCAGATTTAAAATATCATTTCATTTTCTCTAATTCTTTTATTTTTCTGTGCGCAGGAGTGGACAGACTATAATCTTCAGTGGAACGAGTCCGAGTACGGCGGAGTGAAAGACCTTCGAATTACGCCGAACAAGCTTTGGAAACCAGATATCCTCATGTACAACAGGTAATCTGGCCTCGTTACATCTGCGTAGCGATTCTCATTTTGTATTGACAAATCAGTAGTCTCGACTAATAACATTTTGTCAGGAGTATTTCAGTCTCGCACGCGCGAGAGGAGGGGCGTCAGTCTCGTAATAGAATTTTTAATTAACGCGGTCGGATAAAAACGTCGCGCTCGTCGTGTGACGTAATCATCGTGTTAATAAAGTATCCGTATAATAAAAAGACATCCGTAAAATACGCGCGTAAACTGATTTTCCAAGGCCACAGTGTTGAAATTCCGCGAAAAGATTCCGCTGCTTTGACACGATTCCACGCGATTACGTTTGATTTACGTTAATTTAAACCGAATAAAATCAAGGCAATTTTCGATAACAACGATATAAAAGCTTAAATCTTTTCACGCCAGATATCCGAGAATGCGACAGTCAAGATGTAAATGAAAATATTCGACGAAATCGCGTTACTATTTACCATTTTCCATTTTCTATTTACCATTTTCGCGGAAATGTCGGAAAGTTTTTACGCGAATGAGAAATGTTATCGTGGAGAAACAAAAACGTACGGCTTTATTATCGTAAAAATAGAACGCATGAATTATTTGGGTCCCGAATGAGCATCATACGTCAAGTTCTTCTGCCGGACTTAACGACTACTACTACTACTTATTCGGAAGGCACAGTCCCTCTTATGCTTTCTGTGAAAGAGAAAAAAAAAGAGAGAATTAAGATTTTTAAGAATGTTTTTTTCAGAAAAGCTGCGACGGCTAAGAAATAGCGCGGCAGTAGCGCCACTGCAGCAAAAGTTTTTTCATTAACTTTAAGTTCGCTCCCTCTCCGGAGAGACTCCGTTCGGAGCGTAAATTATTTTCGATGTACCTCGTACTCTTCTCACGTGCCGTTACGGTATTACGAATGTAGTATAAAAAAAAAAAAAGAAAGAAAAGAATCGAAGGGTACGTAACTTTTATTCTAGTGTTGCTTCGCATCTCTTATTTAAAAGTATATTATATACATATTATATATACATATATATTTTTTTTATTAAAATCCCTAAAGTGCATGCGTTTACTTGAATCCTAGTAAGAGAGCCGAGTATATATATTATAATATTTATATACTTGTACTCTATGTATATCTCTCTACATTTTTCATTTGTAAATATTGTATCCACGTAATTATTGATCCCGATCGTAGAAATCTCTCTTATCAGATCGGATCGGCTCGTTTCTCGTCTTTCGTATCGAAACTCTTTCTACTCGGCGTATTTACGATTCTACTCGCGAATATAACGAGGCAACGAAATCGCGAAGCGAGTCGAGCCGAACTCTTTCAAACGTAATTATTAACGCAGATTTTAATTAAAAAGCTATAGAGTAACGATTGCATAAGTACCGATCATTTTCATTTCTCAGACAAAAAAATACTCTAAAGTTGGCCACGTCGTGGAGAGCGGAAGAAATGTGTTTTTGAATGGTCGCGATTTCACTGAGCTGTGAAAGCCAGCTAGTTTTTCTTGAAAAAAAAAAAAAAAAAAAAAAAAGAAAAATCAGAATCATGTCTGCAAAAATCTCTGCATCTCTTCTCCTTTCTCCAAGTGATCGACGCCGTGGCCGGCTCGCATTCTCAGCCATTCTCTCTATCATAGCCTCTAGTCTTAATAATTAGTCTTAGGTATTTATAGGCTGCAGAGCTATATAATAATACAAGAACCGCCGGGTCATCGTACGTGAATGCGTTTACGCAATTCACGTTCGATGATCCGCAAAATTAATACGCCCGTCGCTCGCTACCAGCCGATTCGCGCGAGAACGAAATGGACGTGTAAATCGCGTAATCGAGTTGCTTCAATCGTGCTCCGCAATGCGATCGATATATTAGTCGTATATGTTTCCTAATCGCCCGACGCAGAGCGATCAGACGGAACGGAATGCGATCCACTGTAAACAATATGCACAGAAATTTTGATAATCAACGAAAAATAAATGTGTATCGAATTTCATTTTCTTTTTTCTTTTTTCTTTTTTTTACAAAACCTTCACACAACATACACACACATACTATTATACGCACGCATTGAATAAATAATCCCGTCGTGATTAAAAACAAAATACTATACGAATAAATTCCGACAGTTTAATTATAAAAGCGGCGGATGAAATAACAATGTTTTCATTTCGAAATTGAGAGCAGCAGATTCTCCCTCCACCTTTCGATAGACATCCCGATTATTTTCGATTCGCTTCGTGGATTATTTGTCGTTCGACCCAGGCGTAAATTAGATATTCGTCACCAACTGACGGCGAATGATCGATCTGGATGACAATCAAATGCGATTAGAATCGTAATCCATTTCCGGAATGAAACTTTGAGATGGCCTGGCGCAGCATGTATAGCAATTTTCTACGTGCAAAATTTTAGATTATGTTTGATCTGGTGTAATAATTTTTTCTCATCTCTACATTATAATAATTAAATATAGATAAAAAATGTTTATAATGTTGTAAGTTGTAAGAAATTGTATAATTGCTCACACATACAAATAATAGTTAGAAAATTAAAGACATTTAATGGTAGAATGACTTCTTTGAAACCATTCAAATAGACAATTAAACTGCGAATTAAGTAATAATAAATAAATAGTAGTAAAGAAAGAGAGAGAATAAAGCTATTGTAGAATTGCTCATGAATAACTTTAGTGCATTTTCCGCAGTGTGCGAAAGGTATTAAAGCATAAAAATTGAAAACAATTACAGCAATTCAAATAAAATTCAATTACAATTTGTTTCAACTAAAATACTAATTTGTGCAATGAAATAAGCAAAGCTAAACGATCTCTATTTAGTCTTTAGAAAACGGGGAGAAAGGTAAAGTATGGCATGGGAATACGGGTAGAGAGACATAATATATGGACGGAAAGTACGACGGGAAAAGTGAAAGACAGTAAGTAGAAAAGAAAGAAGCGGTCAGACAGACCGAATCCACCTCTGACCGCAACTAACAACTGGCCAAGTTGTTAGCCGCCCGCGGCCGCAGCGAGAGAGATTCCTCGCCGGTGCGCTAGTAAAGTGTGCGGGATCGCTTCAATTAATTAAAGTCTCGTCTCGGCGAAACTTTGTCTTTGTGAGTATCACGAGAGCGTACAATAACTCCGGGACTACTGGGATAGCTAACGGACTCTTGTAACCGTGCAAACCGGATGGAATTAATTTTTGAAAAAAAGTAAAAAAAATAAAAAGAGACCCTTACATTAAGAATAGAACAGGGCACTTCATCTTTCGTAAATTAAACGTATACATATCTTGGAAATGAAACAGTTTGGATTTTGAATTTCTGATGCGCAGCGGTTTTAGATGGCCGCGAAGCGTAAGTGGTGGCTCGTTAATGGCAAGTGACACTAGAAATCAATGGGAACACTGATAACTGGATGAGTTAAACTTGGATTTCGACGGGTCTCTCCAGCGATCATTTTCAATTTGCTGCTCGTCCCTCCGCGAGCACCGCGGCATCAATTCGTAATGGACGCTTATTGTTTCGACGGTCCGCTATAACGCGGTTTGTACGTCCCAATGCGGTCGAATTTATTCGCAATTATACGTATCACGTTTTGCTAACGAGCTGTTTCCGCGAAGATGTATCTTAGTACGCGCTGTGAAATTTCTTCGCAATATAATAACAGTTGACAATTAATATAATATAATATCGCGCAGAATATATATTTTTAATCTAAAATTTGAAATAATATTGGATAATCCTTAGTTGTGCAATGTATTTTCAAAGTTTTGCTACGTGTTCTCTAACCATGCAAATTGTTGGCCATAAGGTAAACCGTAAAATATTTTCTCAGCCTCATTCGAAGCGCCGAAGACGCATAAATCGTCGTTCGAAATTACACCGTCGATTTTCCGATAAATATGTCGCGGGCCGTTAAATATCATTTAACTTATGGGCGCCCATTATCGACTAGAAAAATTTATAGAGACCTCGGCGGAGGAACGGCTTATCATAGCAGCTGCGCGAGATCTACCTGACACTCTCGTATAGCTCCGATAGCATCCCCTGCTACTATATTCGGAAAACAATCGCACCGCCAAATTGTCGACGAAACAAGCCCACCGGGCCGATGATTTACGCGCTCGCCACCGTAATCGAACTTTACATGAAACTCGCGCTCTCTGTCTATCGAATCGAAGCTACCATTTCGCGTTCTCCATTATTAATCAGCCTAGTTTCTAAATAGACATTATGTATTATTACACGTTATTTTCCTATAAAAATTACATTATACGAAAATAAATATATAAATGTTTGGTTTTTATGTATAATTAAATTAAATATTATATGTATAGAGTCTTGTAAAAAACAAAGAGAGCTATATTTATTTTATAGGGTAATTTTTAAATTGGATCAATTGTAGATTCTTTCATTTTGCCCCGGAATACGAGAGTCAATATTACTTTTACCTCCTACGCTTTCAAAGTCCTAACATTTTATCCTCGCCATTCTATCGGCTCTTCGCGAACCATAGAACCATGAACAGGGAGCAGATTATCTCATAGCGATGCATCCCACGCGTACTTGTATAAAGAATGAGTCCTATGGGCATCAGAATTTTGAAGACATCGGTCCCCAATCCTGTTAAAGAAGTTGGAGTGTAAATAAGATAACGACACGGAGGGTCCGGTGCTGGCGTTTGTGTGATGTGGTTCCATTTTGCAACGGACCCCGGGGAACGGTTACGAGCCGGTCCCTCCAAAGGGAAAAGGCGCTTTTCCCCGCGAAAGCGAATCTCGAGTATCCCGCCTGAAGGTACTTTCGGGCGTTACCGTCGAATTTAAGCCGTCGTTAACCCACGGGGTTAAGAGAGCCTCGGTGCCGGCGTGCGCGAGGCTCGTAAAATCCCTTTCGCTCGAACACCTTTTTCGGCCTCGTAACTACATGTTCACCTCGCAACCGAGCAGCACATCAACGAGCTACTACTGAAAAGTATATGAAGCGACCCGCGATAACGGTTCGGCTCGTGGCCCGAAACCTTCGGTATATCTCCTTGAGGAATTGAAATAATCCCGTACGCTTCTCTCGTGCCGTCTCTTGTAGCACATATACAAGTATTTTTACATCATTTTCTCGTTTTTATTTTTTATTTTACACTCATCGAAAGGATTTATTCTTCATTATACCGATATACTCCAAAAGTATATTACATATATATGTATAATTGCTGGATGAGATAAGAATTAAATCTATAATCCGAGCGCGGATTACTTTGCCTTATTCGAGTTCCATTAAGATTAAACATGGATTATAAGATATTTTAAGAAAGTCTGCGCGACGTCAAGTTTGTTAATGTGATATAAGTGTGAATCCACACAAGATTGCATTTGATGGATGTCGGAAAAATTTCGAAATTTTCGCAAGTCTAAAGAACGCTAATGGCATCCGATCGCATTAACACATTATGATGCGAATTTGATAATGGGATATACGATGCATGGAGGCAAGTCACGATGTGGCTGTCCACTCCGCTGTCGGCGCGACCACATATGCGAATATTATATGAGCCACAGCGGAAACGTGAACCGCCGCAGAATTCGATCGGACCCGGCGAAATATGTTCTCGAAATCTACTTGATCCATCCAACAGATGGTTATCTGTCCCCAATCGCGCGCTGGATATTCTCTCCCCGTTTACATAAGTGTATATAGATTTATAACAATCCCTCGCGCGTTTCATCAAAACGAGGACGCGCTCGATCTGCTAGGATTTTTGGTCGAAAGAGAAAGAGAGACACTACTCTAATCTACATACTTGATCCTGTTATTTAATCGAATCACACGCGCTCTCGAACGAATGCGGTCGCGATTCTATCGGCCGCCATCCTGGGAATACCAGGGTACATAGAACACAGTCCGTGTCCGTTCGCTGTCCTGTATACACTATTTCCCCGATCTACATACAAATATACGGTCTCGTAATCATTATTTACTCACGTCGGATTGAAGATGTGTTTGATTTCGCCTGCCGAACCGATGGTGCCCGAAACGTATCTCCCACATTTACGTCTCTCTCTTTCTCTCTCTCTCTCTCTTTTTTCTTTCCTTAAAAACCAAAAGTCCAAAATCGAAATTGAAAATTGAAAGCGCGCCGTTCCTCGAAATACAAAGAATAATCAAGGAATAACAACGAATACACCAGATCAAACGCGCGAGGAAAGCTTTCGCGATTTTAAAAGAGATAGGAGTCAAATATATAAGAGTTTTGAAAACAAATATTCTACTATAGGAAGGATACTTCTGATAATATTGACAAAATTTAAATACAGCAGAGACGTGACATATAAATTCAATTTATTCCGCATAACAGGCTCTCAATGTACAATTATTCAATCTCTAGAAATACATCTTCTCTGTTTATCGAGCGTACAATCGAATTTTGAACAGGAAGTCTCGCATTTTTACAACACGAATTTGCGCGATAATTATATAACACAGTTGTTTTCGCAAATGGTCGCATTCCATCTCCGATCTGATTTGATTCGGCGTCTTTCTCTCCTCGAGACATAATCGTCGGACTGTAATCGGCGTTTAATGCCTGCGGAAGTCGCCGGGGCTCTATAAAGCGCGCCTTCGGAGTTTGCTCCGTCGTCGACGTCGAGGGCGAATACGACGGTGAGCGAGCGGCGGGTAGTAATTATGTGAATAATTAATTGAAACGCGACGTCAGGCCACCCCGTTACTGCGGGCCACCGCATGACCCAGGCTCGGTACCTGCTCGCTTCTATTCGCGCACATTCGTTGCACGGTCTTCGATTATTAACCAGGAGGCATCCTGATAATAAGGACCCGAGTCACGAATCGGATGAGAAAAATGTCTCTGCTATTGTCATTTCGATTATAGTCTTCCCCCCTGCCTTTCCTCTTCCCATACGAGATACATATATTATAACTTTACGTCCGCCAAAAGTATCGCGCGCAAGCTGTCTGCAAGGAAATTTCTCGCTTCCCTCTTCACGGAGACAGTCGGAGAAATCGAAAGCATTAATCTAAAGCTTTGATATTTCGCGTGAACATTGAGCGCACAAATGGCGACATATTTGACAAAGTACATCGTGTCAACTCGTGAATGCGTGTCATAAGATCGGTACATCTTCGCTAGAGGACTTTCTCTGATGGGCGTGTCAGCTAAAACTATCTCGCGACAGCCCTGCTAAGTGTAGACGTATAAATTTTTCACATCGAATATACGACTCTCGCTTAATCTTAGCGGAGCTAAGCTCCAATCGACGCGACGCGCAGTTATTGTTAGGGCGGATTCTCGTCTCTAAATAATCATTCGCGAAAGTCGAAAATCAATATCATTTGCAGTATTCACATATTATAATGGTTTATCGCAAGCCATCCATTCGCGCGAATTAGGACGACATCCCGCGTCGTCTCTCGGTGATTTGGCGCCGTTAACTTTCCGACAGTTCGCTCTCTCTCGACGTTTATGACATACAGGAGTTTCAGAGCACCTCGTTACGTCGTTGGTACTATTTGCTCAAGGGAGCGCAATGAGCAAATGGACGTTGCATACGTGCACAGGGTGGTCCAAAATTTCTATCTATGGGATATAAAATATGGGATATAAAAATCTGAATTAATTTGCAGTCAATGTTTTCTTTTTTTAATCACTTCTAGCTTCAATATTCGTGATATTAAACATTTTAGTAATTGAATCTAAAATTAAAATTTAATTGAAACAAATTGAAAAACAGGATTTTTATCTCTCGTCATTCTCTCGTCTATAAATAAAAAACTATTGATATATTTTTATTAAAGAAAAATCGATTTCAAGCTAAACTCATCATCCTGTTGACACAAAACGTCTGTTGCGTACCTATGTATCTGTTGGTTGACACGCCCGTATATAGTTTCGGCATATAGACGAAAGCGAAAACACAAACAATTTAAGATTATAATCATCGATTGATACTAGATTGAAAGTCGTAAAACATCAGGATGTGACTTTTACGTGCTATTTTATTCGCCGATATACGTGACTCGGGCCTCGTGAGATAAATTTATCGTGGCGAAAAAAGCGGAAGGGAGCGGGTTCCGTGGCAAGGTCGGTGAAACCCCAACCGTCCTGGATTAAAAAAAAAAAAAACGAAAGAAACACCAGATCGCCGGTAAAAAAAACGAGTAAACTTATTTGCGAAAAAAAAGAAGGAATAACGCGAATTGAATCCTCGGCGAGAGTCAGAATGACGACGACGACAACAACGACGAAAACGACGACAACGACGACGACGAGGATTAAATCGATCAGTCTACGCGTAAACCATGAAAACGACGCGAGGAAACGTCGACCGATCGATTCGGGCCTCGAGGGCGCAACCCGAATTCCACATTTGACATTTCAATCTCCATGCGACGAAGGTGCTTGGGCGGATACGCGGCTCGTTAGTCGTTGCATGTGTCGGTTTATGATAAAGATCTAACGAGATTATACGGACAGCGCTTTAAGATCTCTCCACGAACTAAGACACGGGACTATCGCTGTCTGTCGTTTGTGCTTGGTGCCTCCAGTAATGTGTTTTTTTTCTCTCTTTTTTTGTTGTGCTTTCTTACTCTAACACGCAGAACTCGCACAGAGTATAACAGACTCTATCTCACGCAGACACTTCAACGTGCACCTAGTGATATGCGTATATATATAATATACATATTCTACTGTAGCTGGAGATAATTTACAGGTGGATCACTAGGAAATGCTGAGGAATTTATTAATACGCATCTCGCTCGTCCGTCTTTTTTTCTAATTTTTTCTAATTAATCTGATACGGAAGAAACTCTAAATTTGTTGCATTCGTAACTTTGTAGTTGGAATGACAATTTTCTTCTCTCTAAAAATAGTGTCCTTACATAAATACTATATGTAATATTCTACAAGAATAGACTGGTGCTCCTTAAAAGAAGAAAGCAAGATAGCTCGATCAAATCAATCACGAATTTAAAGGGAATTAAGAATCATCAAGAAATATTTTAATTGCCGCGCATATAAAATTCTGCGTATACAAGGGAAAGAAAAATAGATTATCGTATCGATGAAGCGCGAGTACCGGCGTTGGATCGATCGAATGATCATCGATATCGTGTGTCAAACTTCAAACTCGTGATTTCCAAACTTCGCGACACGTTCGCGCGTGAACGGGATATTTATGCGTCACGATGAATTTTTATAATCGAATGCAAGACGCGAACGACATCCATGTTTCTCGTTCATCGCGACGCGAATGATCGACGTTTCGAAATTTTGCAACGCTTGCGCATATAGTGTTACATATCGGAACATAGTAGTGGTTACATAGTATCGGGGGGCACGTTGTTGCAGCCACCGCCAGCGAACGGCGAGACTTTTCCCGTCTCATCGATCTATCATATTTTTATATTCCTACTGACCCGATCGCGTAATATTTTCACCTTTACGCGGTATTTACGCGGCATACGCATCAGCGGGCTACGATACTCACGACCGTAGACGCATCGAAACCTATAATTAACGTTGCACAATTTTCCTTTTTCTTTTCTCTTTTTTTTTAGAAAAAGCATAAGAAAGGGGATTTTATTTGAATAAAAGGCATTAATTTTTTTCTACCTACGCGAATAATTCAAATCTGCATTTAAAATGCATCCTTATGCAACTGAAAAATTTTCCTTTTACAATTTTGTGATATTTTATATGTGCATCGAATCTGTGTAAAGTTATAAAAATATTTTATTATTTTATTAAATTACATAAAATTTGATATAAATCTGATATAAATCCAACAGATTTAGATGAGAGATGGCCGGGGGTAGATAAAAAATTAACAAACAATTGCAACAGCATTGTTCGTATATATCAATATATAAAAAAATATCTCTACAAATACTGAAAATATTGAGATTTTTTGTAGGCTCTTTTTGTACGGTGAATTTAAATTATGTATTCTTGCTTCCACTATTTCATCCGGAAACGATTTGGGAATGCGTTAACATAAGTCACTGTGCATCTCGATACCGTCTTCGTTAAAAACGAACACCACTAGGAACACAGTTATTAGAGTTTTATTCATTGATTTTAGAGCGCATGGCAATAAAATAATTGAGATAATCGGCTATACGCTGAAGCAGCTTTCGCGCTTCAGGAAGTTTTTAATTGCCCCTAATAATAATCCTGCCTCACTTTTTTCCGGCTACGCGACCAATCTCGTTCGCCGTGGATTAGCGCGCACGTTAAATCGGTTTTAAGTACCCATCAGATATTGTTTAAAAGATACATACAGCGTATAATGGAGAGCGGACGAGATGGTCGTTACTCGCGGAACAAAAGGGGGTTGGTTGGCCGCCTACCATTCGGAGCGTGCGACTTACTTGTTGCTCACCTCTTCATGAATATCGCGATCTATGAGGGCGAGGACGACGTGTAACGTAAGCGCGAACTCTCACGGATGGACGAAGAGAGAGAAACGAGACAAAACAGACACACACACGCAGGAGGCGAGACGTTTGGGTCAGCGATCCACGGCGAACAGAATTTATCCGAAAAGCCCGACAATAGGCATCGCAGTGGGATCCGCCTTTGTTTGACGTGGAACAATCGACGAAAACGCCCCTCAGAATTCGTGAACGCGACGGCGCATGGACTTTGATGCACGTCCTGGCGTAACCGGAGACTGGAGCTGGAGCTCGCAAAGCGAAAGCCCGAGCGAGAACGGCTCGATAAACATTGTCCTTTAATCCCATTTGGCCGTGTGTTTCATTGTCGAGATCCACACAGCCGAATATATATCCTTCCGCCACACTGTTTCCGAACCGTTTCAAATAGTTATTTTATTTATTTTTCTTTCGCTTTCCTTAATTATTGTCGCGCTAGAAACTTTACGACAGACGACGACGTAATCGTTTCCATCGTTAATGAGTATATATACAGAGTGTAACGAAACAAATATATACGGAGCACATCATCAAATTCTCTGGCCAATTTGGAGACGATTTTTCTTCATTGAAAAAGTCGAGGCACCAATAAACTTTCAAGTTATCAATGATTGAAAAAGAAGAGCTTTTCACAAATTAAACTTTGTGTAGAGTTAAAATATTAACAAAACTACAATACATTCTTCAGTTAATATCAGAAAAAGTTATTTTAATAAAATTTTAATTTAAGACTTACAATTAGTTATAAAGATACAAGATGACAAAAATTGGGAACGTGCAAAAAATGATGACCTACTTCGATATTTTCGCTGAGGAAAAATCGTTTTCAAATTGGCCACAGAATCTGATGGTGTGCTCCATATATGTTTTTTTAGTTACACTTTGTATATTTGTATATATTATATATGATGCGAGAATACGTCGTATCGATATGTAATTTTATATACTATATAAACATATTTCCTGGAAAAAATTATCCTTTTATTTATAATTTTGTGATAAAATTGAAGTTGATGTTTTTTTTTAATCAATACTTTGCGAAGGGCCAATCTTGATCATAAATTCAAGTTATCCAACATAAAATATTTTGATAATTAATTTTTAATTCTCTAGTATTTGCTTTCCTCTTCCTCTTCGAATTGCATTAATGAAATAATTTTTCAGTCAATTTGTAATTATTTATTAATTGAATTACTCCTTTAAAATTGCAGTTTCAAAATCCTGCGAAAATATTTTCATTGGCATTTATAATGAATGTTTATTAAAAAATCCGATCTTGAATTGTATGAGATCTGTACCAAGGAGGTAAAATTAAATTTCTATTATATAAGATAAAGTTTAGTTGAAGCTTTTGAAAAACAAGGTTTTATTATTTGCTTTTTTTCTCAAACTTTAATTTATCAAATAACTGTAAGTTCAAATTCCCATTAAGATCATTATTTTTTTTTTTTTTTATTTGTTCTCTAATATCTGTGCTTGAAGCAACATTCGATGGTTCCTGCAGATATCCTGCGCAGTTCGCTTCCATTATTGTTATTTCGAAAGCCCAATTCACACACGGACGTCTTTGCCATCGGAAATTGAGGCGTTCAAGATCGGATTTTTCGAACAAATACTCGCCGTTCTTCGACAGAGATGCTTGCTTAGGGAGTCGGATAAAGTGTACATAAACTCCCTCGCGAGTTACGCCCCGTAATATTGCAACAGTGAGACTAAAACACCGAACTGACCCTGAGTTTTGTTTCTTTTTCTCGCGCGGTTCTCCTCTTCCTTTTTGGTAGAATTTTCGGCGCTAAGCTCGAGATAAATGCGTGGAGCAACGCATACTAATTATCATGCACCCACTATCTCGCGCATCGTCGATCAAATGAAAGCCAGCACTATCTCCTGTAAATTGCACCGCCGTGAAATATATTTAAAAGCGGCGATATTTAAAAGTCCAATGTATTTTTTTTCATTTGCGCGAATCTATTTGCTTTATAATTATCTCCCACTAATTAAAAGCATTAAATTATACATGTGCATATATAAATATAAGAGCAAATTAGTTGATTCGCTGATTATCTATCAACTATGATAATATCATTACGCGCAACTTTGCGGTATTAAATATAGAATGCCGTGTCGTTCTTAGAATTCGTGTTAAATATTCTTCCGCCCTGTCTCACAATCTTGTTGCTGACAACATGTGCCAACAATGCTAAAACGATTTTCGTATAACGACAGTTTGCGGCGCGCTTGAAAATTTCTTACATTCTTAAACGTCCTATCCCGGACAAGCCATCCTAGACAAGTACTTAACGTCGAGCAATCGTTAGGCATTCAGGGTACTTTGTTTCTCTTCGAGCGGAAACTTTGGCGGTCACTGTTGTGATAGGATCGAAAGATATTAACGAAAACTTGGAAGTTTGCGGGAAAGTTTATAACAAAGTGGTATCGAGTGCAATGCAGTGTCAGGCTAAATTGTAACTTCCATTACACGGGATTACGTTAAGTTACATCAAGAGTGTCGCACAACTTCCTTGATACAATGTATTACTTGTCATACAGTGGATAAAGTAGAAGCGAAAGATAACATATGTACCTATATTACTTGCCGTTACTTCATATTAAATTGCTATTCGGAAAATAGCGCACGTGCTTCACTCATCGGTGAAAGTTTACGGGAATAAAGGATAGCAATATTATATATGTTTTTATTTTTATCATCAAAGAAAATTGTATGTAATATCGCGTCGCTGACAAGATAGCATTATATTGCAATTCAGTATATGTAATCAGTTTTCCTGTCAACGGTGAGTCGCCATTTCTCAATCTCGCGATAATCCATCGATCGAATATCGCCATTAACCTATATAGATACTAATGCGCCCGTTGGGAATCGTTAATTAGTCCCTTACGATTCGGTCATTAAATTCCATGCGTCGTTATCGCGACGTCTATTGGCCAGATCGCCAATAATAACGTCCGAGGATCCACGTGTGCGGTTTCTCACGGTCTCGCGTTAATAAATTTGCAGTCGCGCGATATGTTTTCTCGCTCCGTAGCTAATTAACACGCTTTCGCGCAATAACGAAAGATCGGCATAACGGCCCCAAAATGCACATATTTCGCCCGACATATCGCGCGCATACATTTTCGCATACGAACAAATGACAGCGGCAACGGATAACGAAGTTATCCATAAAATAGGGGAAACACACGATCAACAAAATCCAATAGCCGGTACTCCGCCAACACGGTTTCGCTCCGTCGAGATTAATTAATCGGACATACTTTTTGGGGGTTGCGAGGCCCCGTTTCTCGTTAGTCTTCATTAGCCACACAACAACGACGACAATGCCGCCTCTATCCCCTCGACGCGCCGACGTCGGAATTTAAACGCGCGCATTAGCGGGAGTGATTCGACCGATTTTTTTTTTTCGGACTGATCGGTTTGATACGAAGCCTATTTTCTCCGGCGTCCCCGCGTTTCCCCGCGAATTCGATTAAACGGCGCACGCGTTAATCGACGTTGAAAGAGAAACGTCGCTCACGGGTGAACTCGCGATCTAGGCCAAATGACAGAACACACAAAAGCGACGATATACCGCATTCGATATCTCGTTCGCGAAATGAACGGACGACCAGCGCGGCAAGATCACGTACGACAGGAGACACACGGTAGTGTATAACAATTAATATTTGACAAACGGTGCTAAAAATTCAATTCTCCGCTCGAATTAATTAACTCCGATTTTCCGAGCGAACCTCGGGAGAAGCGCGTCCCTTTTTTTCCCTCTTCGTCGTCTTCCGCCTTTGCTTCATCCTCTCTCCCCTCGTTCTCCGCGATAACGTGTGAAAATAGCGAGAAGCACGAGAACCTTAATGATACGGCGGTATCGATTTTCGATTGGCGAGAACGACATTCTCAAAACCTTCGACAATGCCGTCGATGCCACCATCCGTTGACTCTCTCGTCAACACAGCGTTCTCCGTAGCAAGAACATTAATATCCGACATCGCACCGACGCTTGATTTTCGCCAGTATATTTTAATATTTATTTCGGGTTTATTGTCTCACAGATCGTCTAATGTTCGACTTGCTTAACGATTGTTCAGTTTCGCGTGACAATAATAAAAAATAATAAGAGACATTTCTTTTTAGTAGCGCGCATTTCATGGAAAAGAGCAAGAATATCCTTCTTCGCGAGATAGAATGGATATTCCTCTCGCTCTCGCGTGGCGTTCGAAAACTTGTAATAAGCCGCTTTGGTAGATAAATACGTCATAAAAACTCTCGCGCGCAGATTTCCAGAACCGCCTACGAATATATACATGTCTGCCTTTATCCTTTAACGCCGTTTAATTGGCCGTTTCAAATTATTCTTGAGGGATTAACACGAGCGGGCGCAGGCAATGCTCGCGGTACCCTTCCTCTTTCCACTTTACCTTTTCCGTTCTTCATCGTCCCCTCCTCCCCTTCCTCCATCCCCCCCCCCAATCCCAGGTCGCGCTTAAAGGGACTCTCGTAAAAGCGGTCCTAAGCGGTTTGCATTTTCATGAATAACATTCGCGAGTACTCCGCTTTATCACCCTCCTTCACCTTCGTGATTCTCGTTTTATTGCTCGTTCGCGACATCGCTAGGAAAGACGCGGTCGAACATTATATAATTTTGATAAATAGCATTTTGATAGATAGACATCGATGATCCGATGATTCAATCTTTTTTTCGTGAAATAACATTTCTTTCATGAATATTGCAACGTCACAAGTAAATGTAATTAGAATGGAGAACTCTCCTCCCCCTCCCTCACTTCTCTATACCTCAAGCATCCCATTCGTCTCCTCGACACAAACACGACATTCGCGTTCTTCGTTTGTCAATATCCTTCGTGCGAGGTCTTGCCGGCGGTATTTAACAAGAACCGACGACGTCCCACGCTCCGTGACGCGATGATTAAAGAGGCGCGCGATTAAACTACCGGCCGCGAAACGGTCGACGACTGACGAGGGTAATTAATGGAAGTATGATATAAAACGTTAGTGCGGATGAGGGTTTCGACGGGACGTACCAAACAAACGTGGTGGTCACGCATAACGGCAGTTGCCTGTACGTTCCTCCGGGCATCTTCAAGAGCACATGCAAGATAGACATCACTTGGTTCCCCTTTGACGACCAACACTGTGACATGAAGTTCGGATCCTGGACCTACGACGGCAACCAGGTACACTACTATCTCCACTTACACACCGACACACTCTCAGTACACACCGAGAGCACCAAGATTATATTATCGATCCCTTCAATTCTTCCGAATGAGCTATACGCGCTTTTACTCGAGCTAACCGGAAGCGGAGGGTGAAAAAGGGCTAGGGACCGCGAAATGTGGCTGTACCAAATGCGACCGATGTGGTTGCCAATGTGGTGCGACAAGAGGGAAGATTGTATTTTCGCGTGATTTCCGACGGAAAATTCGTCGGAAATATTTCCCATTGACCGTTCGACGAATAATGACGCTAATATACGAAATAAAGGTATATAAAAATTCTCGGTTAGTTATCGGTGCACAGAATAGCAGTAAATTCTATCTCATATATACGATTTGCGTTTGATGTCACTTTATTGGAACTGAAAACGTTTATCATTTTTATAATCGATTACATTTCAATTTTTTAAATAGCGCAAATTGCACAATCAGTGCCAAAAAATAGAGAGCGAATATATAAATTTTTTAATAATTCAAATAAAGTAATGCTACATTTATTATTAAATTCGCAATACCGTTCCAATTAAATTCTCGGATTAATTTTTATAGATATTTATGCAATTTTCGCGATGCATATTTTTGTATCAATATATAATTATGAAAAAAAAACACTATTAATTTATCGCCGAAGCCGCAGCGCGATAAAAACGTATCTCAATCGCAGCTCACGTCGCTTAATTACCGTCCAATTACCAATTATACGCGGGGCGCGTCTCATTTTCGCTTAACGAGAGAGTTCGCGGCGGTCCAAATTTTCAGCAGAGAAAACTGCCGAGTAGGTATATACATAATCCCATCTACGCCTCGTCGACCCTCGGCAAGCGAGCGGAGAATCATGAAATTCTTCGGCGTTCTATCGCAAATGAAGCAAACCACTTTCGGTGTCCGTTCGCCATCAGGACCACCCTTCGCTACCATGAGAGTCTCGACCCGCCTAAACACCTCTTTCCTTTCCTGGCCCATGGTCCCCGATCGAGAGACCAGATAGACCTTTTATCCCGCGCCCGTTTAACGGGCAACACCACGCGGCTTCTTCTGTCCGACACAAGACTCACAAATGCAACACACAATAGCGATGCTCCATAGATAGCCGTTCTCACGCTTCGTAGCTTCAGCTCGGATCTATATACATAACATAGGCATATATATATATATATATATATATATATATATGATATATAGCATTACATGTTACACCACGTACGACACACGTATATCACACGCACCGACGTATGTGTGAGCTAGATCCGCGACAAAAAAGAATAAAGTAAGATAGGAAGGTGTATCAGGGAGATATCCAGCACTCCGGAAACGAACATGAGCGTAATTCCAGCCTGCAACGGTATCTTTGCTCCATTTACATTGAGAAATACGAAATACTTTAGATATTTCGGCTTAGATAGTCGAGACAGGAAAAAACGTCGCTTTCCCGATTTCTGTATTCACTCGCATTAATTTCCGACAGCAAAAATTATATTTACTAACTGTTAATTCCATAAACACACAATATCCCGGGAGTCGATTAGTGTGCGGAAGTAATGCGTACAGCTCGAATCGTCGGAATCGATTCTTGCCCTATTCAATTATTTCCAAATTGCGGGTAACTTGAGGTGATCGCCATTAATGGAGCGATCTCGACGCAGTATTACCGTAACGCTATTTCCATGCGCCGAACCGACGACGGTAATTGTTTCTATAATGTCGGAAAGGCTACCTCGCTCGATCTTAGTTACTTTATCACACAAGTTTTTCGATAATCTGCAAACTGCGCTTATATATTATTTCTCACTATAATTGAATTCAAAATTCTCTGGCAATATAGTATAAAATTAAACCACATTGTGCATTAACATTGTGGTTTTTAATCGAAAAAGGCGCAAGGATATAATCGTTTTAATCCTGGCGTAGTTTTTTTGAAAAATTAATTAATCTTACACGTCATTCGATTTTTGAGACGCAAATTTGGATTTTTAAATATTAATTTTATAACGCAGAGCCAAGGATGAAAAAAAATTTTTTGTCAAACTAACTTCCAGTTCAATTATATCCGAATTGCGGATAACCCGTGGCGGTCGCCGTTAATGGAACGATCTCGACGCTCTCGTAGATTGTGTCGTGGATATTTCAACGTGCGTTATCAAGGATAATTACATTCGCGGCGCTAAATAAATTACCGTTGTCTTCCCTCCAAGGTGCGCAATTTACGATACGTACTTTTCCGGTTGAGATACTTTTACGGTTACACGCTAATTATCCTTAATTGTCTTTTTTATAACATTCCCCGCATAATAACCGCGACATTTGCATTTGGATGTTTCCGCTCCGTAGAAAATTACGCCTCAAGCAAGAAGAGGGGTATTCATCATCGCCTCTTTGTCATAACTTAATCTCTTGTAAGTTTTCCCATTAATTATTAAATTATCAATTATTAAAAGTTTTATACAATTTTAATATGAATTCTCCAAAATCCTCATCGTTACATCCCCGGGTTGCATAAGTTTGCTAATATTCCCTTAATTTCAAATTCGAAGCTGGCAGTTTGCCTAACGAGGATGATTCGGAAGTTTCAGATTCGTACAAGTAATCGTAATTTTTGCACACGTTGAACTATTAAATTCACGGTAATGTTAAATGCTAATAAAGTTTGATGTAACGGAATGCAACTTGATTTTCGTGACCAAGAGTCATCGTAAATCCGTGTAACCGTGTCTCTCCGCGATTTCATACGTCTCTTCGTTATATACGGGTGATAAATTTTGTCGTCGACACGGCAACTATTTTCCCGTCGTAATATGTAGAAACCGAGATGTGGATGTTTGTGTATATACGCTAGATATTAAGGCGTATATGCCGAGGCATCGCGTCTAACTCGCGACGTCGAGTTTGTCGAGCTCGTTCCCACGGTGCGCACAGTTTGCAGGCCGCATATAAACGCCAAATGTTAAATTCATTTTACTTATGACCCGGTTTCGACACTTCGCCACGTCCGTGACAGTTTCCAGCCCTTCGAGACTCTCGTGCGAAGAACCACTCGCTATCAAGCGCGAAGGTTGCCAGTTCGTCCTCTTGTTCCAAGTCATTCCCTGACGCACGGAATTAACTAGAATGACAATCAAATTCGGTGTATTGCGGTATGCAATACTGACTCGAAGTAGCTATGTTTGTTCATTCCTTTATAATGTGTTAAATATCAAGAAAAAGTTTGACCTAACACCTGTTTTAATAACAATATATGTGCGATCGAATCATCTTGATTTAGAAAATATTTTATTCCCTCCGGAAATATTAATTCAAACGTGGGATATAATTGATTAACGACATTTTTATATTAATATCCATTTGACGATGCCAAAGTGAGAAAATTACATGTATTAATGGAAATATATTCTTCTCCGTGAGAAGATACTGTCTCCCTGAGCGTGAAAAATTTGATATCTCCGCGACGTGTGAAGACCACATTTTTATACACGCGCAAATTTAATATAGACTGTCCGACGTCTTTATTGCGATGTTTTTTACGATCCTGAGCGAGGAGAGAACCGAACTTTATGATAACGATTTATCGCGGACTCGTGCGAGAACTGACGTGGCCGGGCCATAAAGCAAAACTGAAAATGACAAATCGTGATTTTCCGTTTGCCGCTGATGCATCGTGAAAACGCTGCGCCAAATCGTAAAGCTCGGCGAAATATTCGTTAACGGTCGAATAACGCACTTATCGCGGCGACAGAATGAGAACAACAAATGTCGGATACAAAATTTCACAAACGTATCGCCGTGAAAATTCATTGTTAGCGCTATTATCGTTCGAAAGAGGATGTTTTTCATCGAGTAATGAAATCGCGCACGCGGCCAAAACGAGAAACTAAATCAATCATAACGGTTTATCATACATATATACATACGTGCGCGTGAACATACGTTTCTCTATTTATGTCGAACATTTTTATTTGTACAAGCAAATATAATACATACATATATACTTGGCGCAAAATATTCAAAGTTATCAAAATCAATATGTGATATTTTATTATTTTGCGTTTGCGCGTTATATTTTGTGTGATTTCTCTCGACTCGTCGACGTTATTGACTTTGACAGTATATTAAAATCATTAAGTGCACACGTTGCGGCTTTGTAGCACGCTTTGATAATAAATAAGGTACACGCTTAAGCATTCTCATAAATTGCGCGTCAAACTATTCCCTCGCTCCTCTCACTGTCGATACATTTATAAACACTCCGTCATTCTTCTTTGTCCCCGTCGCTTTAATACGCGGCTAACGTCGATAAGACTAAAAAACTGGCACTGTGCTTTACAGGCGGCTCTATTTCTCGGGCAATAAATAATCCTTGTACTTCCGCAACGCGGTCTTATCGATTTCCAGTTCGAAAGGAATAGAATTCTGTCATTATTTGTCTCGGCGCATATGAAGTTTCTCGTTTCTCATTTCGCGCAACATTCGTCCGTCCATCTTAATTACGCGAGATAGACAAAATTTATTAATACATCAGATACTCATATATTTTTCAAGATACTCATAAAAAGTCAATTTAATTCCTAATTCAATTTTGCTTGGAACTGAAAGGAATAAAAGATTGCGGTCTCGAGTTATTTCAACGATTTAGATAATAACGAGTAGACTTCGATTTGTCAGTATGATTTTTGTGCATGAGTACATACCTATATTGTTTCATAATAAATGATATCTTTAGACATGTAGAGACTTTAATCGCCGGCACTTTTATCGGATGATTACATTTGCGGATTCCTCAAGAAACGATCAAATTTTGCACGATTTGCATAGTCAGAGAGTAATGAATATCATTTCTCCGATAAATTTCGCGTTTAAATAATAAATAATCCATCCGTTTCTACCGTATATGGTAGCTCTCCTCTGCTCCAGAGCGTCACGTCGCGTTAACTCGCTCGTATAATAAAACAATCGAGCGGATTCGGTTCGTCGAACTTGGTCGTCGACCATAAGGCAAGCTCGATAGTAATGGAATCTTAATGAGGGATCAATGTCTCTCGACTCACATACCGGTCGAACAGGAGTATTATTAGCGATTCTCATAAAACGTTCAGCGGGACGATTTTCCGACGACCGACAGTGGCCTTTAATAACGAGAACGTCGTCGTTCGCGCGCGCGAGAGATGACGCAGATGCGCAGATGAAATCGATCCACTCGATTAAAGTATATTATTATATTATGCGCTTCCTTAAATCTTTGAAACTGTTTCGGACAAAGACGCGTGTTCCGGGAGTTTCCGGGAGACTTTCCCGCTCTTTGCGTCCAAAGCTTTTTATCCGCCATTAAAATCACTCGCGGACAGAGAGCTCCGGCAAGAGAGCTTTTTTTTTAAATTACATCCGCGATTAAGTTCAGTCGGTTCTCTCGGTGCTTATTTTACTTTCACAGCGGCTTTACTGCGCTTCGTAATAGTATCTCGTCCGTGATCATCCTTAAACTTATATACGCACACGCTTATTACGTTTCGTTATTTAATTAATTTATATTCGGATTTAAGTATTTTCCTATCTCGACACGGTGACAAAAACTATATACAATCAAACTCGCAAAAAATGGATCAAATATAAACGAAAAATCGCATTGTCGATTCCATTTTGGCACATAAAAATTTAGTTGCACTGATAAACAAATTTAATTATTCAATTCGTACTAAAGCTCAGCTAATGGACAGGCACTCGGTGTACTTTGGGTCGCATAGATGGTAACATTTTACGAAGCAGTCATAAACATTTATCGTTTTCGGCGGAAATGAGCGCGTTTTATTCGGAATAATAAAATTTTGAGTTTCTGTGTTTTGCAACTAGGCCGCACGGTGTTAAATCGATTCTTTATCATCGATGCACCAATTTGGTCCATTTTCTTTCGGACAATTTAATTTTAATTGCCCGCTGAATCGAGTTAATCGGGTTCCCTTCGGAGTGCTGGAACAATTTGTTAATGAATGCAGTCGAAACAACTGAGATTCTGTAACCACGTCACGAGCGCAATCTGAGCACACGAATTGGCTATAGCTATGTTGGATCTTATATATAATGGTGTCGGCATATACATATATAAATATATATAAACATATATATATTTATATATATATATAACCTTCCTACGTAGAGGAAGGCGCTATGATGGGCTGATGTCGCTTGCCGGTGTTACTTTGCTTTCACGGGCTTTTTCTTCGAATATCGAGTGAAAGCTTTTTCGTAATATATATATACATATACCTCTATATACTATAATGAGTGCAAAAGTAAAAAAAACAAAAAAAACAAAAACAAAAACAAAAGGGAGAGAAAGGGAAGAGAAAAAAAAAGAAAAACGAGTGGAAATGGCAACGTGAGTGATTTTCGAGATTTGATATACACAGATTATTCCCCGCGTCTTCCCCGCGTCAGAAAGATACTGAATAGAGAAGGAAGTGTAGGACGAGGCCCCAAGTACACAACCGACCCCAAACTATACTACTTATACATGCCTCACACACATACACATAGACCAGTCAAAGCAGGGACCACGTGATTATGTCTGAGCTGGAAATTACGATTTTGCATGGAGCACATGTCCACGTCGTTCTACTATCGACTCCGCACCGATTATCCTTCATCGAAGAGGTCCGTCCTCCATCCGAGCTCTTCCTGAATCCTTTTCGATTTCCTGCGCGTTCCTCCTTTCTTTTTTATCCCTATATATGACGATTACAGTCGCGTGCTTGTAATACATACGCTTTATATATCTATTAAATCTCTCTCTCTCTATCTTTCTATTTCCTACTTTTTTACTCGCTTCGACAATTTCCCGTGCATGCAACGACGATCTTTGCTGCGCATGATGTGCATAATTTATCACGGCGATAACTCGTAGCTAGAGGAAGGTGAGCCTGTTGTGCACTTCGCGTTACGTATCTCGCTGTTTCGGGATTAGTTCGATTCGAAGCCGGATAGTATTCGAGTATTCAGTAGTTTGTTAACGAGAGTTATTGAGGAATGTTGCGCGATATATATCGAGATACAATAGAGTACTCTTTCGAGCATTTAAGCTAGAATTTTCAAGCGTTTAAACGTTAAATGAGGATATTTTTATGTAGCATTTGCAAGACGTATTTACGTATATCGAGATTATCAATTTAAATTCTTACATGTTGATTTTTCATGTAGAAGAGTATCGCTTCTTATATCTTTTTTACTTGCGAGAATAAATCAATGTCCGATCAAATATCGACTTGTATCACTTAGCGCGGCAGAATGCGATATTAATCAATCAATCAAATTCAATCGGTATCTAGTTGAATTATAATCAGTCGAAATCTGCCCCATCGCCGGACAGATAGTATCTCTATGTAAGCATTTTCTACGTTCTAAGAATTCGGTAATTAAAAAGTTAACGCTTGATTAATAATTCGTGAATTTTTCCTTCCAAAAAGTGCAAGTACGCGTATTAAATCACTTCAATCGTAACTGATTTGATTCGGCGAATATCACGAGGAAATTAGCAATTTTTTCGCAATAACTGTTTCGAAAAAAACGATCGCGTCACAGGGGAAAAAAATTTAAACGCCGCTTTTATTCATATCGATGACGGATTATAAAAGTATTCGCGCGTATAATCCAACAACTATATGTACCACTTTACGTAATCGCGCCAGCAGTAGCAGCAGTAACAGCAGCAGCAGCCGCAGCAGCAGCAGCAGCCAAGGATCACTTTCCTCTCAAGTCGATTTATCCGAGGCAAGAGAGAGAGAGAGAGAGAGAAAGAGAGAGAGAGAAACGCCTCGCTCGCATTCATTCAGCGGAATAACCGACGACGACGCTCCCGTTCCATGCAATTTTCCGGTCACTTCGTCATCGCCGGCGCTTCCGGCCATTTCGTTTATGAACAATTTGCGAAGACTCCTCCCGATCCTTCTCCGCCTCTCTATTTCTATCTCTGTCTCTGCGATCCGACTCCTTCTATTGTTTCACGGATTCACATTCTTTAAACTCTCATTCCTCCTCGGCGGTCCGAGGCGCCACGTGCGTCTCGGTCGTCGCCCGGGGATCAAGTCATTTGTAATCTGTCGATCCACCAACGAGTCTTTCCTACCTTCTGTGGAGTCGATAGCTGAGTGATGTCTCCGTGCCAGCGACAGGCAAGTCCTCATTCTTGAGATTCTCCGTGCTGGTCGCGCGCACTTCGATCCACAAGAGTTAATTCTCGATCGATCCTTGTGCCAACTATCCACTTTGATTTTCTTAACTGACAATTCACTGTGACATTGCTAAAACAAATTTCGGCCTAACCGTAGCAGAGCGCCATGCACGGCAGTAGTCGCTGTTGCCATATTATACATTCTCGAGATTCTACAGATCGCACGACAAGTATTGCCAGCATTTAATCGACGAAATTTCAGCCGGAGAAATATTTGAAATTTTTATTCATTTTTATTATTCAATGCAGCTGTTCCAAGATTTTATCGATCGAAATTTTAATGGCAGGTTCGTTGAGGAATTATTATCGCAAAATATATTACAAAATAATTTACAAGCAAGCATCAATTTACAAGATTCTATCGAACAAAAGCATTTTCTCATAATAACTCGCAATTTATAGCTGTCACAAAGTGCTAACTCGTTGATAGGTTGCGCAAATCGTAAATACCAATAACAGTATGGGAGATAGAGCTAATATTAAATGATTGTCACATATATTAATTGCAAATTATTAACCGCAAATCGAGTTTATCCTTAGATGGATCGTCGATAATATAGAAAGACAAATATATGTATATATATATATTATATATATATGTCTAGAGAGAGAGAAAGAGAAGCAAACGCTGCAAGATTAATTGAATATCGAATCAAAGTTCACACCTGCGAACAACGTATTCGACCGAACCATTCAATAGATTGTCGACAGGGATTACAAGTGTCTGCTGGTAATACTTCCCACGATCTCGCGTCCTTAATATGAAAAACCGCGAATCTGGCTCAAGTGTCGATTTAATAACGAATCTCCCGACGAGAGGAGATTGATTATTAACACGCGGCCGAGGTACCGAGCGTTTTATCGACGGTCTCTCAAAAAAACGTCGCACGAGAGAAATCTAATCTAAAAGTTTTGCCGTTGGAAGTGTCATTACCTCTTTCATGTCGTCGCTCACATTTTACTTCGGTCGGCCTCGCTACGAATGTACGTATGTACTATAACGGGACGGTCGTTAGATAAGACAGGTCATACGGATCGAATCGATTAATCGACGATTTAGAGACGAAGAAATGCGACACACAACGGAGAATCCAAAGAATGAGACTCGCTGAGCTAAGCTTAGGCTAAGTTCGCGTTCGCTTCGCGCTGTCATCGAAGTTTGGAAGATGCTTGTCGTTATCGTTATCTCGATGCTCCGAGATGATCCTTGAAAAGTATCGATCTTCTCCGAACAATCAATTATTCATTCGAATGAATGTTTCCTTGATCGATCGAGCTACGAAGAAAAATCATGCAAGTGGAAAGAGCAAACAACTCGCATAAAGACACAGATAAAGCTAATCTCATTTATCAATATCCATATAATTTATTGTATGAAACGATACTAATTGCGTGCTAATTACGAGCGCCATGTTGTATGAGCTGGTGCGGAAGAGAGAGCTCCAAAAACTGAATGTAACAAATATATACAACACCATATTCATCATTTTCGCGATACGCGCATCAAACAGGCGATGGTATGATTGTGCCGCAATAATTTTACATTAATTCGAATCTCGCGTAAATAATGTGATTAATGTACATTCGTTAATTACATAAGATCGATAAATTAAACTCCCCCCCCCCACACACACACGCAAGTCGATCGTCCGTACGACATATATGTACCTAAACTCGGCTACGTCTGAAACGGAAGCGAATATAATTAAAGCCGTAATTTTCATCAACGGGATTTCGATTTCACGAAGAGAGATAGAAGGAGGATGACGCGTTGCATTCGATTATATACCAGGGACGGGGGGATTTTATACACGAGTCGCAAATTACGGACTCGCGCGTGTCTAATCTTCGTGCTAAGCGCATAACACATATAGTCACTAATTCGCGCGTGATGCTGCTGATCGGCGGCTTGCGGTTTGCGTTGCACATATATGTACAGCGGGTGCACACCGCGCGAATCTGATTTCTTGTTGCCAAGTGACACAAGACGCATGCCTCTCATGCCTTATTCGCGTAATGATATACCGCGGAACATTCTCGCAGATTTTTATTCGCCGCCCCATTTCCCTCCTTCGTATTATCCCTCATTCATTCTACGTGAAAAACACACGATTCTTTTGCCCGTCATCCTAGGTCGTTCTCGAAAATTCAAAGAGCAAGGAAAATTTCAGGGCGCAATCTTATTCGTGGAAATAAGACGAGACGAAGAGAGGGTGGAATACGAATGGGCGTATTTGTATTCGGGGGTATTCGCCGTAACGAGGAAAACGAACGCAAAATTCTACTTAAAATGAAGGGTAGAATTTTGAATAATTTTATCTCTATATATCGCGCCCGACGAAGAAATTATTTTTAATTGGATACGTCTCTATACTCCGGTGAAAATTATAAAAGTTTGCGCGCAAAGAATTTCCGCTTTCGATCATCGTCTTCGCACTCGCATATAAGTAATTGGATATCCGCGCGTAAGCACAAAGTAAGCAAAAATCTTGATAATACACTTCGAATCTGAAACGAGAAGGGAAAAAAATCTGGCGCTAATCCAGATGCGACCAGAACGAGAGATTAAAAATTCCATTCGTTTGACACAGCGAGTGCTATTTTTTAAATTTCTAATCGAGTCGCGACGCGCGACTTTTGGAGGGAGGGAAAGGGTTCGGGGCAACCGTAAAAAAAAATTTGTCTGCGCCGCGGCTAGGCTACAGACGTCGAGAAATAAAAGAGGTGCTCGATACCTGCCTTTCACCTGTTGCACATGTGTGTTCCTGCCGGCTCCCACGGTATGCAACGACGCGTCGAGACACTTCTCTCTGAAGCACAGCTACTCGATTTCACCTTCCCTCTCGGCGCGTCGTTTCTCTTTAAGTCCCGTCGCGTCCTCGGCAGCCGCCGATTCGTCGGCATCGCATCCCCGAGACCGACCCGCCCTCGAAAAAATTCCCACCGTCGGAATTTATTCCTCGTCGAGGTAAGACGAACGGTCGCCTATCGGCTCGTTCGAGTGCAGCGTTCGAAATACGCTTTCTCGATCGTCTCTCGAATTGAAACCCCGGGGTTAGTAAATCAACGAGGGATACACGGGCTGCGGACATTTATTTTGAACAGCTGGTATTGATCGGCGCCGCGGACAGTTTCGATTTGTCTGTCTATCGTTGACAGAGGGTGACATCGGGGTGAGATCGATTGTATATACATACGTATTTCGAACCTCACACACGAGGTAGATTCGTTTTCATTGCACGATGTATATAATACAGTATATGTACATCGAATCAATATCGGTATATATGTGCGTGTATCTTTTATATATACTTATAATATTTTATAGGATAATTAATATACTTGGAATATGATAGATAATTAAAATTCTTCAGATCTTTCCTTCGGATATCTCAACGTAAGATAACAACGATAACACGTAAAGCAAAATTTATCGTAAATTGAACATCACGTACTGTAATAAAAATCTCGTAAGGTAGCACCTATATTACACATAATTAAACTTGTGAGCAAATTTCGCGAAATTGCGAAATTACCGTTTTGCGCAAACTTCCCACTTGCAATGATAACGAGGGATCTATATAGTCCATACGACAACGATAACGACACAATCTCGTAAAGTTGATGGCAGTACTTGTTGTCAAATGGCAAGCTTAAAAGAACGTTCGTTCTACAACTATAATAGTATAAGCGCGAAGCGGACGTGTTTATTCGGATGCGCTCTTACTTGCGTGCCCCTCGGCGCACTTGATCACGAATTACAGATTGTAACCGTAATTAAATCTGATTACACAATTACGTGCGGTGCGTGCGAGCTAGGGCACTCATGTAAGACCACGTACCGAAAAAAACGAGAGAAAAAAAAGGGAGAAAGAGATGTGCCGACCTCTCTCGATGAATACATTAAGCTGCGTTCCTTTTTATTATTAGCCCTTAAGTGTTACTCGACGAGAAGTTGGACATCCTGTTGCTCGAGGAAATCGCCCGCACGCGGCCCGTTCGCGCTATCTCGGTTCGAAGTGTCGAACGTCTCGTCTTTAATAAATCGATTACAATTATAAAGATCTCGTGATCGGCGAGTTGAGGGTCGTACAAGGATCGAGACAGCAAAACGCGCCGAGGACGGGCGACTTCCTCACCTACCACATTTGCGTGTCGGACGAGAATCATAGATCGTAAAGAATCGTATATAAACTTCCTCAAAACCCCCATCGTCTCCATAAAAAAAAAAGAAATACATCGCAACGTCGAGCGGTCATTACCGCCGCCTTTCTTTTCGCGGTGCAGCTCGGTGACAGCGGCGATGGAAGAGAGAGAATCTCTGTTCTCCTATCCTTGATTTTAACCACGACTTTTTCGCGATTGCGCGCGGAAAAAGTTATTCTTTCCTCGGCCAACTAAACGTAGAATGTTGTATAGCTTTGCAACGCGCGTCCGGCGTCTGTTTTATGCAGACGAAATATTTCACGGGAATATCATCTGGCGTTTTAAAAAGTTCGAGATAATGTGCCGTCAGTGCAAAATATATCAGTGAACGTTGCGCGAAATTTCCGTTTCCGTAATTTACAGACTTTACTTACGTTGGATCTAGAGAGAGAGAGAGAGAGAGACCGGTATATATCGTTTCACCTTTCGTCATTTTTTCCGGTTTCTTCTGAAAATTATTTGCTCATTAATTACGGGAAGTGCTTTGTTATCGTATTTCAGCAGTCCCGAGTATCGATCACGCGCTATATATATACGAGGAATTAATGAGCAGCCGTATATTCTTTACCTCGTTTCATATCACATCAACAACGGACTTTCCCCGTTCGAGTATATAAAGCACACAAACCGCATACGCACGTGCGAGCGCGCGGAATACGATATCGCGAATTTTGGTATTTACGAGCGGAACTCAGCCGAGATTCGGTGATCAATACCTAGCTCGTTTACGCGTTCTCGCGCGAGTTCGCTTCTAGGTCTCTCTCTCATCGTGAATTCGAAATGCTAGAAAACATCCGCTAAGTTTCGCTCATTAAATCGCAGCTACACCGGATTCACACCCACTGGGAACAATTGAATTATTTTTATCGTCACACGTATCGTTTCTCATCGATTACGATATGTCAAAATATAATAATTCTCGTACGTATACAATTATATAAAATAATCTTCGTGCCTAAAATCTGGGAATTCTATTAATTATTCGTGTCTTTAATGAGCCGGAAAGAGATCGTTTGTAGAGCTCGCGACCGGATGGGAATCAATTAAGACGCGGCCAATTAAACAATTTGGGCGCGATTCAATCAAGCGCAGCACACGTCGAAATCCTGGACCACGGCGTGAGAATACAAGCCGCGCGCGTTTTCGCACATCGCACGCACGTACATCCATATATTCGGCGGCGGGATTTACGAGCTTCGCTCGCACCGCGAATCGACAGATAGGATAGGTGCCGAAATTGCGTGGCTCGTTCTCGATTCTCGATTACGCGCCGCCGTTACATCGCCGCCGCCGCCAAAATGCTGCTGCACCACCCCCGTCGAAATGCAGAATCCGTGTGCATTTTCACCAATTGCTCCGCCGCATATATAAACGTTGTCTCTCCCCCACACCCCACCCCCCGCCCGACTTATATATATATCGACTGCTCTCCCCCATGACATAAATTGTGTATCTATATACATATATATACGTATACACATATATATATGTGTATACGTATATATATGCGTATGTATGTACATATATGGATTTGTACCAACTAAAAGACTGTATCGTCTGTATGTCGTACACACCCGAACTTTGTTGGATCCATTTCGCCCTCCGTGTCACTCAACGAATCAACATCAACCGTATCGATTGATCTATCTGTACAGCGTGTGTGTGTCGCATGTTCTGTGTATGTGTGTATATATTGTATATATATATGTATATGTGTGTACAGAAATATTAATGGCCGTTTCGTGTCGTGTGTACGCGGCGTAGCTGCATGCCTTCCTGATGATGTGCGTAGATGATGTCCGCTGTTGACACGCAGACTCCCTTTTCCCTCGAATTCCATCTCCCGTCACGTGTCTGTGTACGTGTTCACGCGACGGACAAACCGGGATTGAATGCCGGAATAATTTCGGCGAGTTCTCTCAGATTTCGACGCTACATGTATATGCGGGAATGATTTTCGTGTCTATGCGTTCGGTGCAAGATACAACGTTTTCCCCATACCTGAAGCATCGAGACTCGAATTCGCCAAAGTTGTGAACGGTAGTCTCAATCTTTGATTACCGAAGGGAATATGTGCGTTTGTGTATGCCTGTGTAGAAATATATGTATACGTGTAGACACACTTGAATGTGTATCATTATTTTTTAAATTATCATCAATAAAGAGAGCATGATCGATTGTGCGCGATACATTTTGCAGTCGGCATATTCAAACGCAATTTTCTCCGACTGAATCGTGAAATATACATAAGTGCAATCGTGCTTCGACTGTGACGTTCCTTCCTTTGCATCAATAAATCCATTGCCGCGTCGTATTCGATCGTGTGATAAATCTGTCAAAATCACGTTTTCGCGAAGAAGCGCGCAAATAATTCTTACCCGTTGAAAATTCTTCGCGAGCAAATAAATCGCGTTGTTAACATACATTGAAAATTAAAGATGATCTTTCGGTCAGAAATTTTGACTGAAGTGATCAATATAAGAATCTCTGAAAAGACGAAGAGTTTATTTAATTATCGTTTATTTTGCAATCGAGTAGCACGAGATTACGTGAAATTGCATTATTCCTAATTTATTAACGGTATTGTTTTCATACGTACATACAGCAAAATCCGTTTGCGGCATGAATTGAAGCCGATGTAGTTTTGGGCGAGTTCATATTTCGAATTACAGTTATGTATATACGAAGATAATCTCTCTGCGTTTATTCAGAACCAATGGAAACGCAGTAAACGGTACGAGATATATGCATTCGTATTCGTAGCGTGGAAAATTAATCTCACCAAAATTATTATTGGTTTCGATTCCCCCTATTTATACAGGTGAAATCTGTACGGTCGACAGAAGGAAAAATGGCTCATTTTACTATACGAATCGAATCGTCAGAGGGGCTGTAATTATTCGACGAAGCCCTCGATTGCGCATGTACGAGAAGCCTATCCTGCAGAGAAACGCTCCTCCAGTATCATCGTCTTGATTAAACGCGTCGGATAAGAGGCGTTATATATGAAGATTGGATTTAATTAGTTAAGGGGCTGTGCAGAACCGCATTTGCATCTCGAGGCATCCATTGCCGATGCATCGCGCCGGCGCAATAAACTACGTGCAGCCACTCCGTGAATAAAGGCCGAAGCAAAATATATACGTGTCGCGATGAATTATGAGGGGCTAACTTTACGAGCCTCCGTGTAATCCGTCCGTAATTTTCGCTGCGAATTTCACGATATTACGCAAACACCTGCTACTTGTAGTCGGAATTATTACGGAAGACGATCGCGAGGGAGGGATCGATGAGAGGACGGGAAAGAAAGAAGATGATGATGAGAGGGTGGATAAAGTGAACGAGTCGATTTGATTGGTCGAATACGGCTACAGATATGAGCCGGTTACGACAACGTTCTCCTCCCGAGAACGAGAAAATAAACGCGACATAACCGGTCAAACTCTTTTCTGCAAATTGTGATTGCTAGAGTCGAGACCTCCTTTCCCATTTTCTCGGTACGAGCGCGACGCAGATTTTCACATATATTTTGAGAAAGGAAAAATATAACGTTCTTCTTCAAAAGATATACGAAGTGCATCGAGGACTAAACTGAATTTTTATCGAACTCGTTTTACTCTAATGTCCCCGGGAATATTGGAAAGTAACGTCTTTATGAATATCTTCTTTCCCCACTCCAAGGAATAATACCTTGTCAGTAGAAGAGGAAGTTTTATATAAAAAATATATTTGAGAAATCACGAGAATATCTATGTGTGTGTTGAATAAAAATCGTATAAAAAATTATCTATTATTCTATTATTCTAACACTTCGATCTTTTGTGTCAATAAAACGCTTTTGCAAATGATTAAATGCTGAATAGCCCAAGAAATAGTCTTGTGCGTCAAAGAAGAACTTTTTCGGTGCCTTACATGGTCCATAGCAACCAGCCGTACCCCGTATATTCTATTTGGCTCATGATCAAAGAGCAACAGATATCCGACGAGCGATACGAGACTTGAAAGAAACTGGAAAATCTACGGTATCCCGCACCGGTGTCGTCACTTTATTTCCCGTTCTCCAATCTTCCGTGTAGATGGGAGCAGAGATGAGATGAAGGTAGCAGGAATCTTTATTCTCTGTCCAAGATTTCTTCCAATTACTTTAATATGATTACGGTGCGATAAATCCATAGAGAAGTAACAGGTCGTGAAATCTTTAACGTAGATTCTTATTACTTTTAAATTGAGATATCTGCGCGAAGCAATCGAGCACAAAATCTACTCGAGAAACGAGGTATCCTTAAGCTAATATTATATTTTATCGTCATATGAAAGATTATACGAATGGAAATGGATGCTATTGATTTTAGCTTTCCCAAAAGCCCCTAGGCTAATATTTCACTTATCGTCCACTTTAAACTCGTCAGATAGAGAACTTGCCGGATCCTCAAAGAAATTTCACGAGTCTTCGGAAATTTCTTATCTTGAAATATCCGACCCAAGGCTTTTTGTGGAGGCCAAAGAGTTGATCCATCTACTTCCATTTCTCTCCGCAGATGATACACAAATATAGCTATTCGTCTTATCGACATGCGTGATACGATTCAAAGTTTCGCACGGGGAGAAAAAGTTCGCGGCTATATAGAAAATTTCCCATATATATTTCGTGCAAGTTGCGAGCACTTTATCATAGGAAAAGGACTTGTTGACCGCACGGAAAGCAATTTTCAGCGACGTTAAAGAGCCAGTTTTCCGCCTGTCGGCCGCACAAATGCGTTTCTCCAGGCACGTTATAAATACGACGCGCCACTTACAATGAAGAAAGAAACCACCGTCCGCCTTCTACTTCTTCTTCGCATCGGTCGAGTGGATTCTTCTCCCCCCTGCCTTTGCACGCCTTATCACGTAACGCCGGATTGCGAATGCACAGTCTTGTAGATATATGTATACATAGTGTAGACGTAGGCGTAGACGCGAGCGGAATTCGTAGCTGCATGCGGCACGTTCGGCTTCGACTTACCTAACGGAATGCCCCCGTCGTGTAGATACGTGCCCGTCTTAATCAAACTTTGACCTTGGTAGCTCGATCTGGTACTCAACTCAGAGGAGGGTGGTGACTTATCCGATTTCATCTTGAACGGGGAATGGTACCTCATCGGTGAGTTTCACAGAGTCTCAAGTTTATGACTTGTCAAGCCAATCAGAATCTGTATTGGCTTGTGTGCGTGCGTGTGTGTGTGTATTTTGTGCGAATGTGTCTTCAGATTAAAAATAGAATCTCGAATCGACTCGATGAATAAGTTGTGCGATACTAATCCGGAAGTAGAACGCTCACAAATAAGTTTGAGAAGAGTCTGTAAAAGATATCTATACACACTTGTGGACGAATATGAATTTTTAACAGATTATCATCGATTTTCACTCAATACTTAATCATTTGGGAGATTAATACTTAGCGATATATATAAAAGTGTCAATGTGATTTTTTTTGACACGTCCGAATGTGACATCTTGTCTCTCGCCAACACTCGCTTGATTGAAATGGATCAGATTTTAAAATAATATTTTGTCGATATGTCCTGTTTGAACGATGGAAATGATGATTGAGCAATTTATTTTGGAAAAACAGATGATTAATAGAGAGATCCGAAAGAAGAGAAGAAGAAAATCAGAGTACTCGATATAATTTAGATATTCTCCTGCCGTTTCGCATCGAGACTTAATCCTCGCCGTTCTCAGCATGCATGCACAATGGTAATGCGCCTACGTTAATCCATCGCGATTTGCGAATCTGTTTGTACAGCTTGTACGTTATGGAAGCACAGAATGGGAATAAAATGATGATTAAAATGCAATATACATACCTATATATATCGCAAAGCTATTATAGAATTTAACGATTCTATTTTCTACGGGCGCAGTAATTACGCGGCTTTATCTTTAACAGAAAGATCTGTAATTTTTCGTCCGCGTTTCATTCTTAGTGCGCTGTACACAATGACACGTGGCTTGATTGTGCAATTCTACTGTATACGTTCAATAAAATCGAGTTGTTATTTCCACGAAGAATCTTTGCTCGAGGACTATATTATTCGCAACTAATGAAAGATTTACTCTTCGTTTCCTGTCCGTTCAGCTTTGCATCACAAAATTCGCAACTTCGACGTGATGCAAGGATATGAATATACAATCAGAGTTTACGATCTGCCTCTTTATGCGGTCTGTAATATTACATAATTCACGAATGTATAACTGTATTTACATATTTCGTCTTATATCGCGTCTATCTCAACTTTCCTTCGTTACTTATTAAAATTGAGTAACTTTATGTCTCTGATTCGAAACTATTTTTACATTTACACACGGCAAAAAAATATATATTTTAACTCATTTTGTATCATCTCTTCGTTTCTCTCTGCCAGAAAATGTTGATAGTTCGCGTAAAGATTACGAAGAAAAAAATGTATATGAGAGAAAATCTGTCACCCTAATTCGTTCCAGCTCCTCGGATTCCGGGACGCAAATTTCGCCGGTGATACGAAATAGCGTCACCGATGTGTGAAGGAATGCTGATGGAAGTCGTTAAGAAACCGCACACCCCCGGCTTTTCGCCGATACTGCTCGCAGATGTTGCTGCATCCCGGGGCTTTTCGTTTCGCGTCAAAGCGCGATCGATATCGCGCGACCGAATAGAAATCGAAAGATTTTATGGGTCCTCCGTGTCGCTCGCGATATCCCCGATGGGTATGACTTTATACGACGTTTTCCCCTTCGCAGTGTGACGCTCTCTTTCTTTCCATTTTCCCGCCTCAATTATTGGTCCGCATTCTTTTACTGCATTCTTCGAACTCGCATATCAAAAAGTATCCTCTCTATTCTTGTGGTTCTCTCGAAAGAAGAACTCACCGTGTCGTCGAATCAAAGTTGCAACAGGAATGAAATTTGCGATAGTCTCGATCTAGCGTTTTGAAAAAAAAATTCTGAAAATATATGTATATATCCGAACGAGGGAAAAATTCCTGGCAAGAGAGGAGCGCATTCTTCCAAAACGACATTTCAAGAGAGACGCATAAAAATTTTGCAAGTGTAAAAGAAACACAATGTCGTGCCGTATAAAATAAAAGTTTGCATTCATACATACACACGTGCATATATCTATATATATGCACTTTTGTTTCAATAAAATTTATTGGACATCAAGTAGGTTTTTCGATGTGAAGCAAAGGCGGCATTGAATAAAGATTTAAAGTGAAACTGATCACAATATCAAGCGACAACCGTTTTAAAAGATGGCAGAGAGACAAAATGTGTTCAATTGCGATACCAAGAAATAAAATACGAAAAACCGCCAGCCTCCTATTGCGACCGACAAAACGACACACTCGATGTTCCCACGTGTAATGGTGAACCATATGTCGACGTATCGACATCGGTGAGCGTAATTTAGAACGTCGCCTCTAAAGTGTCGCTGTATTTTCCGAGACACGTTAATTATCCCGAGCCGGATGCACCGAGCACACGATCGCACACGTCGAAATAAGAAAGAAAAAGGCGTCCTGAGAAAGAAAACCAGCAACAAGTGAGTATCCGATATCGCGACGTTCGAGATCGATTCGAGAGAGTATGTCCGATCGGAAGCTATCGCGAAACGCCCTACGTCCTCAAAAGTATCGAACGGTCGTTTTTCGCCGAGTCGCTTCTCGCACCATATTCCCTGGAAGTGAGAGCGCGCCAGCAGGTGCATCGTATTTAAAGACCACGAGGAGAACGAGTTCTATTTTATCGCGAGGCGCGTATTAATATATATATATATATGTTGTCGCCATATGTTCGCCGGTAACTTAACTTGTCACCGAAACAAAATCGCGACGATAGAAAGAACAGGGAACGCATTTCGCAACTCGGCGAGATCTTCCTTTTATAAACTTGAATCTTGTGCTGTAAATTTAAGATAGTTTTTAAAGCGAGATCGCGCAAGAAGAAATCGTTAATAGTAAAATCGACGCGAATCTTTCATCGCGACTTGATAACAATCTGCGCGTCCACGAAAATCTTGCGATAAAACTGATGGAAATATGATAGATAGACCATACTTTATATCTTGGGATGTTAGTCCCCTCAGGACACAGTACAGATATAGCGGCAAGAAAAGTAGAGAAGATGAAGGACAGTAATAATAAAAACATAGTCCGCGGTAGATAGAAGATGCTGACAGAGATAGGTAGATAGGCAGGGGCTTTATTATGTTCTCCGGTGGGAACACATTGTCTCTGCAAGAATAGTAGGGTCGACGAAAGAGAGAAAAAGTGTGAGAGAATGAGGAAACAACATTATCCGTAATCGAGGAACGCAATCGATGCGATTACTTTGCGTAAAGTATCATCGATATCATTTTTTTTTTTAGTCTCTCGGACAGACAGACATGTCGGCGTGTACATCGGTTCTGGCACTTTTTCCAGGTATGCCGGGGAGGAAGAACACGATAATGTATCAGTGTTGCCCGGAGCCGTACGTCGACGTCACGTTCACGATACAGATACGCAGGAGGACCCTCTACTACTTTTTCAACCTGATCGTGCCCTGCGTGCTGATATCGAGCATGGCCCTACTGGGTTTCACCCTGCCGCCCGATTCCGGCGAGAAGCTCACCCTAGGTAACGTAACTCGTAGCATGCCTGCCTGCACACCAGCCAGACACACCTCTTCCTTTCTTTTCGATTGGTTCGTTTGGGATTGTTACTGTTTACACGATATGTAATATATACGCGATAGAGTCAATTTTTTAGAGTTTTAGAAAGTTTTACACGAGACGCGTAGAGTTTTTAAGACACGCGTGATGAGATATCACACGTACATTTTCGTATAACTTGTCAGTGTTCTAAATATATATTTTTTTTTTTTTTACATCGTTGAAGAATCTTTCATTTTCACGGATAGATTTTTTTATCGTATCACGATTGCCGAAGAACTTGAAGTTATAGTTCGCACACACTAAGGGTTTTAGAGAGTTTTTTCTTTTTTTTTTACACATTTGTTACAAATTTTTACCTCTAGAAATTTTTCTAGCTTTTCTAATTTCCAAGCTACGCCTTCAATTAGTGGATGACATTTTATTAGTGAATGATGGGATTATAACTGCGTTAAAACGTAAGATGGTATATACCATGAAATACATATGTATATGCTGTATATATTACATATCTTATACACGCGTGTATTACGTCTTTATACTTTTCTGTGAATACTTTCCGTTCATACTTTATACTCTCGGCGCCACTGCTGACTGTCCTACGTTTGTTTCGTTTTGACGACGGAAGGAAGTAGTCAAGATCGACTCTACTTTCGATCACAGACGACCAAACGACGTCGCGCAACGTTCTCGTCGGGCGACTCTCATGTAACGGCGATCTATACAGCGAGACTCCATTTCTTTTTCCTCTCACGGACCACACGCACACTTTTCCGGCTGCTAAATCGTTCGGGAGGAGCTCTCGATGTCTCGAAAGCTCTCGTTTCCGGATATTTATCACAGACGACGTGCACTTTCACTCGCGTATCGATTAAACGAACATATTTTCGCAATTACCCAACTATCGGTGGGAGTCTTTATCGTCGCGTTATATTTCTGGTAGTATATAGGAGTATATTGTTCTTCGGATAATATTTCCATTAATCTCGATTTCTGTTTTCAACAAATTTTATCGATATGCAGAACCTGTATGTAATTATCGTTATATATATTTAGAGATAAATAGATCGTCTTCTCTCGATACACTCTTTATTTGTGATCGTCTAAATAAATAGGGGATCTCATCATGAATAAGAAACAACAGAGCCGAGACTGCATCAATTATGTGAAATCGATATTCCTCGCTGTATATATATTTATCTCTCACACTTACGTGAATAACGTCGCCTTACTAACGCGTCGATACCTTCTCTGCATGCGCGTTTCTTGCGCACCAGCAGACGCCTAGCGCGGTCTCGCCACGTTATCTCGTAAAATCGCAATATCTACGGCCGCCTTCGAGAGGTCTCGCGAGTTTATACGTCCACGTTTACATTTACGAAGGATCGTTCGAGAAAGAGTGCCGCGTGATTTGAATTTTGGATACTCCGGGGCAAACCGGTACATCGTGTTAACCTGTAAGGGCGAGCTGCATGTTACATAGCGCGCCGTGTATCTCGACATGTAAACGCCGCCGGGCGATGCATATTTCAAGGGCTCGACGGAATAAGCCTCCCTCTCGAACGGCTCCTTTGGTCCTGCAGCGACTAGGTAGGCCACGTGAAATATTACGTACACGCTTTCCCCGGCTCCACGATGAACACTGTACTCAAATTGACCGATCCTATCGGACGAATTTTGGCACATCCCGAGTTTCGAGTAGCCACATTTCTCCGCGGACGTTCTCCATTTTAATGAAACGTCCATATTAACGGAAGCGTTAAATCTGACAAGTTATTAAGCCTGATGGATCGAAGGATATTTATAATACGAAATGATCCCTCAATCGGGGGAGATGGTCAACCCTATGAGGTAGATAACGCCGAGGTCCTCAATTATTCAGGATTAACACTCGAATAACCGACAGCAATTATACCTCTATCGCTGGCTCACTATCTTACGATAAGCGCCGAATGAAAATGCATAAAATGACACCCGCGCATTCCCGTTGAATATTCATAGGGCACCGACAGATCCAATCTCGAGCTCTCGATAATACGGTACATCGGGTAAAAGAGAGAGTCGTTATCTCCCCTCGAAGTTTTTGACGTGTCGGAAACAATGGGATTTCTCCCTGCGGGACGCTTTGCGCGATTTTTGTAAGATCCATTGGGGGATGCGACGCCATCATCGATTTGTCGAGATTCTAAACGCTATTCGATAATTACTTCGATCGATTTCTCACGGTTTCCACTGATCCTTTTGCCTCTCGTAATCTTCCAGCCAACAGTCGTTTGTTTCTCTCATCTCGACTGCGATTCTCCGAATTCAATCAGGCATACGGACACACCGAGTACGAATCGTATAATTTCCGTGGTGGAACAATCGACGAGTTCGATAAAAACGCGCGGAACATCAAAGTGGGATATTAGAGAACCGTTTCATCGAGACGTATCGACTCCGATTGAGAGCAAATTCGTTTCACGATACTCACTTCCGATACGTGATCGTACTCGCCATCCAAATAGTCAATTCTCGATACGTTCTCGATACTACCTCACGTATTGCTAAGACTGCTTTCTTCCTTCCGTTATTTTTCACGGCGGGATTAGTCGGAAGTTCATTGCTGTAAATTATAATGGATTCATTACGAAATTTGCGACGAGTTTCTCGGCCCGTTTTCCCATCTATCATATTTAAGAGAAGTTCTGAAAGCTGTAGCAATTACCGGGCAATATCTCTGTGCAGGGATATCATATCATATTTTTCTATTTACTCTTCCTCAAAAACTTTGTGAATCATCTAAAATTCCGCAAAAATGTTTTGTACAAGATATATAAATCTGAAATCATATAAACATAACGTTTGATTTCTTGCACTTTAATTTTTGATTTAATTTTTTTAGTCAAATGTGACATACTGTCACATAAATAGGAATTTTATACATATTTCTCCCCCCTCTCTCTTTCTCTATATATATATATATATATATATATATATATATATATTAAATTTTCTCTATATTTTATTTGACGTCGAAAAGTATTGCGATTGACACTCTCACTTTGTCAGGTCATCTTGCATAACATGGGTGGTTTGAGAAACGACTTTTTCGTTCGTCGCACGCGAGAATTGAATTTTCCTGTGGTGCTTCGGGAAAACGACAACTCGGAATCGATGTCGACGCCGATTCGCGTTGTCCTCGTGTCCGAGGTTGCTCTCGACGAACGTTACAGCGTTATGGTGCTAGAGACAAACCGGACATCGCACACTCTTTACGTCGCCCATTATTTTCGGTAGCTCGGTAAAGCCGTGAAAATATTTCCTCTTGATGCTCTCTCGCGTAGAGATCAAAGTACCGAATAGATGTCATTCCAATGAATAAATGTCGCAAGACTCTTACGTTCGACTTTATTGTGACGTCAATGAATTTCGATTAAATTATGCCGTAAATTAAATTATGAAGTAAGGAGAAATTTACAACTTTCGAGCCCTCTCCCTTGAGATGTTCAATCGAGATACTTGGATTATAGGATGTTACAGATACATTAACTTTAATTAATTCTTTGCCTAACTTGGAGCAGATTTTCATTTAACTAAAATATTGAAGCATTAATATTACCTGAGCAAGCAATTGAACATAGAGTACTTTTTATGATAATAGAATTTTCTGAGGTGTCATTAAAATCTTATCGTTTGCTCAAATAGATTCTTATTCTTACAAAGAGAGAAAGGGAGAGAGAGAGAGAGAATTTTAATGCAGTTTAGTCATAAAGATATATAATATTAAATAATCTCAAAAGAATAATCTTCTATAGAATATTATTCATGAAAAAATCAAGTACATATTTATCAAAGCAGCTACCATTAAAATTAAATTCCTACAACACTTCTACTTGAATAACCATATTCAATATTTCATATACATATGTATATGATTTCACATATAATATATAAAAAATCATAATCGTACGATCGAATTAAATGAAGTGAATATTAACGCGTTAGAAATTAGCTTTATTATTCAGCTCTATGTCATTTCTCGGACAAGTAGAAAATATGATTCAAATCCGATGAAAGGAGCGGGATGCGTGTTTTTGAAAGATAAAAACATAAATGCATATACGCACGAATAACGCTCGTTACATGTTTTTATACGTCTCTCTATAAATTTAAATATACGAAACGGAAGATAGGCACAAATTATAATACGACCGGAATTTATTTTATCTATCTGCGAGATATAAATTTTGCTATTTTGGGTGCACGTAATTCCATTGTCCTTGAAAGCGCTCCTTTTTCTCTCTTTTTTTTTATAGCGCATTCGACGCCTTGTCCTCGACGTCTCTTGATTTAATCACGCTAAATAAACGCCACAACGCGAGTGCTCGGCAGGTTTTCGGTACGTGCAATTTGTGCTTGACGTTGTCAACTATGGCACAAGTTGCAGTAAAGTCTGGCATTGCAACATGGCTATATGCAAAGTAGCTCATTATCACGTGTCATACTTCATGGACTAGTTCCCGGATATTACAATAATGAAATATGGTTATGTCCATACGCATGCGTTGTGTGAGCAGTGTTTAGTTTTTAATGACTCTCTCCAAGAATTAATAATATCTGCCATCTCTTTTTTCTAATTTTAACGCGATAATTTAGATCAGCATAATATATTAAGAGTTTATTTATATAATATAATACTATTGCAGAAACCAACTATCATATATCATTCATCAAGTTGAAATTAAACTCAAAATTTTACGAGTACTCGTTGCGCTGTAATCGTAAAAATTGAACGAGCTAAAAATTACACGTCGCGTCGTTTTATGCTGGTTAAAGTGTCACTTTTCCCGTGGTTAATAATAGTCCGTAAAGTTTCACCGAATGAGAGCGAAAAAAAAAAAAAAGAAATTCTGACCCCGTAAACGCTGATGACTCTAGGCGCGCATTTGACAGCACTTGCCGTCTTATTAAGAATTCTAGCAATGTACTATCATGCTCTTTCGTTAAATTTCCCTTTTATCCGTTGCGCTGCGGATAAATGAGGAGTCGTGTAAGCGAGAAAGAAGATGCGGACAACTTTTGCACGCAATCACTGTCGTTAATCCCGCCGAATTACACTCACGTGCGCACCAACGCAATTTCCGACGACGGTGTGTGATTAGGATAAACGAATAAGTTCCTTGACACCAATCGACATTTTCAACTTTTGATATACGCTCCTGTCGCAGCAACGTCAATTTCGACATTTTAGGAAATTGCCTCATCAGCGCAAGCTTTTTCCAGAATATGAGAGTCGAATATCATTTTAAGCGAATTTTTTTTTATTTAATCGTATTTAAACCTTCCTAAAATATTTACAAAGAAATAGCAAATTTAGATTCAACCGTATTTTTCAATTGTAATCTATAAAAAAATCGCGTAATTTTAATCACTTGGAAAATGTAAGGTGAAAATTGGTCTCAGTGAGGAATTGGGATCATATCTCAGGATGAGTTTTCAAAGTGCTTATTCACAAACTTTTTCCATGAACTATTCTCTAACCTAGGAATTCCTTAGCACATTTCTTCATTTTGTACTTTCGAACCACACAAGAAACATATATAGATTTTCTCAAACTTTCCTCGCGATTCCAGATGTTCTACGGTACTTAACATCCCAAGAGGATAATTCGTATAAACGAGAGATGTGCCACGAGAGTCGTTAGACGCAAACAACCAAGCATCTCGAAAATTATCATAATTACCGTTGCTTTTTGCCGTAAGATGCGATAATATCTCATGCGTAAAAGTGCGGTCATATTACGCGATTTAATTTTAATTTTATGAAAATAATCTGTCTGACAAGAATATTGCTTTTGGATAATATTAATATTGTCCGCGATGAAATAAGTAAACTAGGTATCAATCTTAAGTGGTACTTTTCACAAAATGTATTAAAAAATAATACACAGTCTAAAAGTTTTTTGTCAAGCGCTTTGAAAGTTCACACATAAAACACGATAGATAAATAACATTATATAATTCGAAAGAAACTAATAGAGCGTTTATATATCTGTGACCCAGTTAAATTTTTACTTGGAAAATCTGTGACGAAAATTTCGGCCACAGCTGTCAAGCGTCAAGCGCTTTATGAAACTGGTGAAGTAAATTTTTCTGGTGTCGCAAAGACAAGACTTATGACGGGAGAAACCGGCAGAAAGAAGGGCTGCAATCTACTGACGGGTTCTGCGATATAACAGCCGAAACTCTTGCGGTATCTTTTCGTTTCGCTTTCCTCATTTCCTCACCTCTGTTCCATTGTTTCTGCCTTGTCTACGGATTTCCTTTTGTCCTCGATGAGTCTTTCGCAATTGTTGCTCTGCATTGTTCGTTTCCTTTGACATTCAGTTGAGTACGCTTTAAAATTCGAGAAAGATGCGCTACTACTTAAGACGCAAGAATTTCGTTCTTTTCTTACCGAAAGCGATCTCGCAGTTCGATAAAACGGATGGGAACGCGAAATGAAATTTCGGAATCATTTCCTTGGAAAAATTTCGCGGAGAGAAATTTTATCACGAGTCATTTCGTCCTTACGATTCCGTTTATTGTTTCAACAGTGACTATTCTATTGTAACATTATGAAATTTGTGTTAACTTATGTACACTTCTATTGTTTCCTTTAATAATATTGTACTTCTAAATTAGTTTTTACTAAAAAATGTTTTAAATATCTATCGATTATACATTACAAAGTCCACAAGATATTTGACGCGATGACAAAAAAAATCTTCACAGATTCGATTTATGAAGAAGTTCCATTCCTCATTGCCCCGAACCAAATTTTCTTCCTTCTGGCATCTATCTCCTTCGCGTCGTAATTAATCATTGGTGAAGTTCAGGGTATCTCTCGTGGACTCGCGGCCATTTTAACGTCCGGTAGAACTTTCCTTCGCAAAGATATCACACGAGGATTAGAGACTTCGGGGAACTTCGGGGAATCGCATTTATCTCGGGAACGTCGATACACTTTGAAGTCATTAAAAATTTCCGAGCGGCGATAATTATTTCTCGTACACTTTCGCAAATTTTTCCTACGCGTCATCGATTCGTAAAACAGGTTAAACAACTGTATAAAAGAATTCGTGTAATTACGATTTAACTTTCAATTTAGTAATTTGTACAATAATACATACAATTATTAAAATGTTCATGGAATTCTAGTTTAAGAGGGTTTTAATTTTTCAACGGTCTTAATTACACAACAAGCTGTCAATTAGAAACGTGAAACAGTCATTGCGAACAACATTATGCGTTTTCCAACAAGATCGCGCCAAACTACGCCTGATTATACTTAAAAATGAACGCGAACGAAATTTACATAACATCACGCCGCTATAAATTCCGAGGAAAGGGGACGCGTTCTATGCAACCGCTCGCGAATTTCATTAACCGGATAAATGCGTGCGTTGTGTTGTGTGCCCCCTTCAAGGCTGTGTTTGATTGAACATTATCATGACAAAGGGCACGACGTGGGTGCCCATGTAACCGCTCCGCCTCGTGCTCTCTTGTCAACTAACGTGACGTCTTTTATACAGACATAAAACTGTAATTGAATTAAATGTAAGACAGATAAAAAAAATTATAACATACTTTTTAAAGCTCTCTGAATTCGCTAAAAGAGCAAGATCGTCATAATTGTTGATAGATAGAAATAATCGCGATAGATATAATTGTGTAATAAATTAAAAATTTATAATAGATATAAAAATATACATGGCCACGAAAATTTGCAAGTAATTCGTGTAAGTAAAGTGAAACAGCGTTTTCACTACTCGTGAAATTGAGTGGAAAGAATGGACGCCGAAGGGGTATCCGTCATCTTTTCCCCTCAAGGCATCACTCTACTTGAGAACAGGTGTTCGCTTCATGCATCGTTTTGCGGGGGATGAAATTCCATTAGGTTGCATCGGTTACACGAATCCCGCGGCAGTTATAACGCGCTTACGGCACACTTACGAGAGACACGTGTCGAATGGAAGTGAAAAACATTGAATGAAATTATGTGTAATAAATAGTTTCAATTTTGCGCCCCTTTGCGCGACTTGGCGTAATTTAAAGACGCAGTGCGACGAAAAGTCTGGCCTCATTGTTTTGGCACGAAAAGTTTCAATAACGGATCATCACAAAAAAATAATATCTGTTCGATAATTTCGAAGGCAAATATGTTATTTTGAAAATTCGATAGATAAATATTCGGGAAACACATAAATAATTGGAAATTAACAAATGTTTAATTAAACACATCCATATTCCTCTTTCGAAAAATATAAATTGACTTTTCCTCAACTTTTTCTCGTATTTTCACGCAAAAGGCAGTGATATATACTGCATGCATGAATTCAACAGCGGAGATTACAATAATAAAGAAAATGTCGCACAGTGCCAGCTACAAAGTGCTCGAGTCTACTTTAACTCGTCATGTCAAAAATTTATCACTGTTTTTCTTACTCGAAATATCGACTTGAAGGACTTGGCGCATTGCCTTGTTTTCCTGGCGTCTGCACGAATAGACATTCGTAACCAAACATCACACACTATTGAGCATAAATATATGATGACTCACTATTTTTTGATTTGATAAAGATTCTGTTGGCACACAAAAGAAATAAGAATGCATCATCAGCAGAGTTAAGAATTTTATTGCTTTAGTAATAAATGTATAAAATAAAATTGAAACACTTCAAAAATTAAATAGTCGAAAATTATTAGACATAAATGTACAATAAAAAAGAATTAAGATTTAACATCTCTTTTATCTTTCAATAATATTTATATATCTTTATCTTTTAATAATTTTATCTTTCAATTAATAAATTATATTGTGATTGACATAAAAGAAAAATTGTATAATACTAAAGATACAGAAAAAATTTATAAAAATATATTTCCCTTATTAAAGTATAAATTATAATCTTTCACTTGTGATTATTACTGTCATTTCTATCAGCAAATATATCTTTGTATCTTTATTATAAATATGAGAGATTACTAAATTCGAAGCAACTCGTGCGATCAACATTTCTCGTGTATATCGCGGACGGATAATCTCGAAAAAGTATCGATCGCACGCACTTTGGCATTCCAGCGAATGCTTGGATCTAATACCAAGGAACTAATTGATCATCCTTCCTCAAGTTCCTCGCCGTTGCCCCACTGACCGGCAATCCCTAGTGATATTGGCGGTTTGCCACCCACCACGAATGCACCTTGTCGCGGTTTACGCTTGTCGATCTCCCCGAAATACGACGTTCTCATTCGATCCATGTAAAATCTCATTCAAATAAATTCTTAAATAAATTAAAATGCGAAAAATTACGAAAAACATCTTACATGTCGTTAATATCATTAATATATCATTCATCGATTTCGAAACGGTGATACAGTAAGTATATCATAATTTTTTTAACTGAATATACAGAAATGACAATAATACACATATTTTGAAAAATATCATATATTCTTTCCATTACGTCCGAAGAAACAATGTATTTCTTTCCTATCTATCAAATAAAATCAGTGTGTATAATGACAAGCGCAATTAAATTCAATATAAATTATTACTTGATAATTGTTCGAGGGGTACCGGTGTACATACGCATTTCTCACTAATTAACTTTGCCGATTGTCGCGTTATTTATGACGAGATTGCTTTGTTCCCGAATAAGCATCACCGCATCACGCTTCATACTTTCTGGTTCACGTGCGATTTAATGGCGACAATTCATCCCCTAATAGCGAGTCCACTGTGCTCCACAGAGTTTCAAGTTACTCAACTATGTACACATGCATCAAGCTTAATGACTCATTGTCAAATCCCTTTACGCTTTCGGAAGACCATCGTAATGCTCTAAATTTAGCATATCAATTCATGGCATTACAGTTTGTTGGAAAATTAAAATTTCGCGCTACTTATTATTACGAAAGCCAATAGGACGAATAAAGTATCTTTACTTATTTCTTTTTATATAGTTAGCAATAACTCTGTAACAATAAAATAATGAAAGTTCACATAATAATTAATATTAGTATATAAAAATATAAATAAGAAATGTCGTTTTCGAGGACTTATATACTCGAAAACTTTAATAAGAACTTATCAAGACATCTACACCTTCCGCTAATTCTGAGATATTTTATGTATCTCATTTTCAAACTAATGTATAATTATTAGAAATTTTGTTAATGACTGAAAGTATAATACAAAAGCCAATCACTACATTTCTGTCCCCTGCGCTATTCCCTGCACAGAGTAATAGCCCTGCAATTAGTATTCATTTACACGGGGTTCGTAATCAAATTACTCGGCTCTCGACAAATTTATATGACAATTCGGAACTTGCACAGTCCAATTACTTGCGGTCAAGGCGTCCGTTTCAGTCGATGAGGATTGTCAATCGTTTCGCAGAAGTTCCCAATTTTGGAGAGGAGCAGTAAGATAATCAAATTTTATCGGTCACTTTGAAGGCTGTTACGCAGTAATGGAGTTACCGGCGACTTAGGCAGGTTCGCCCAAGTCTCGCCTAATGTTGCGGCCCCTCAACAACCTAGCGTACCCACGCGTAACTTCCGTGTTTCGAACTTTGCTGGCTAATCCTCTATCCTTGGAAATCAGGCGAAGATGAGAAATTACATGGACAAGATTCAATGGTCGATTATCCGTGGTCGTCCGCTCTTAATCATGCGAGCTTGATCATCGCAGGTATACATTCTCGAATGTTTCCGCGCAGTCGCATAATTTGACCCCGGCCGTAATATTTCACATATATTTTATCGGATTCCTGGCGTTCTCTCATCATCATATTAATATCTCGTTACAGTAGGCGAATTCTATATATTCATAAATCATTCTATGCTGCTGCGGCAAATTATCTTCATTTTTCTCTCATTAGATTGTATGCGAATCTTTTAGCTCTCTTAGAAGACGACACATTATACATTGTCCATACACACATATACACAAATATATACATATATAAAGACCTCATACTAGAAAGGAGCATAGAATTGAAATTATGAGAAAAACGATGAATAATTGTCAGAAAAATTTTCGCATAATAGAGAAGAGGCATCGTTAATCCTAAAAATTGAATCATCTATATTGTGTATTTTTTCATGATTAAAAAGACACTATTTCACAAAATCGGTCTACAGGTCGCGTCCGAGTTAGATTTGCAAATCGGTGCTACCAATAGACAGATCGTAATCACCATACACGATAGCACGAATCAGAATCTGCTATAAACTCAGGAAATTCTCGATAACAGAAACTCAGTAGTATGAGCGATCTTCAGACACGATACTATTTGCACTGATCTACGTTACTCGGAGAAGTCGGAAACACTCGTGCGATTTTATCTCGATCTCTCCTAGTTTTGGGAGAAGAAGGAGGGAAGTGTCAGCAATATAGCAAATGTTGTAAGCTTAATCTAGGTGTCCTAGATCCGCGAGACGATAGACGTTAAACTGGCGCGTTGTAACGCAGTTTAACGATGTTTAATTTTTTTTGGACATGTTCAGGAGTGACCATTCTGCTGTCGCTGACAGTTTTCCTGAACCTCGTGGCAGAAAGCATGCCGACGACTTCGGACGCTGTCCCTTTAATAGGTACCTATGATTGTCAAACAACGATAACTCGCATCTAGCACACAAACGTTTTACAGTGTCTGTACATACATTCATGTGTATATATCCGTGAAAAACGGGACGCGCCGCGATCATCTAACACGATATCGTTAATTATTTAGCATTACGGATGTTGACGATACACATCACACACAACGTTGGAAAATGACATAATTATACAGCAATATCAAGTGAAATGAGAATATACCTACCTAGAGTATTAAATTAACTCTTCTCTCTAAGATGCCTTATATCAAGATAGTATTTAATTCAAGGATTATTATATGTAATTTCAAAATAGAATTATGCAAATTTCGCGGCTTTAATTAATTATTGATAATATGAGATGATGCAACGGCGCGTCCCATAAACGTGTACCTTCGCCTGTCTTTTACGCAATTCCTACAAAACCTTACGAAGAAGTAACCAGACCAGTGAAGGTGGAAAATCGAAGACGACGAATTACGTAGGTAGTCTAGGATGACAAGTGAATCGGTCCTATCGTTCGGATAATGAGCGCTCGAGTGCGAATTCGCGAATCAAGTATGCTGAAAAGGGCAACTCAATCGTTTCTCGAAAGGCTGGCCTGTTCGGGCGACCTATCGCTCGAAAGGGTTGCTCGAGCTCGAATTAGAAATGGAGTGGAGGAATAAGGTCGCCGCGCGGGAATCAGGATTATACGTTTCCCGGGAGTCGATATAGCTCCCTCTTTTCTCCTCTCCTGAGACTTATTATCCACTATTCTATCCTTAATTTCCTCTCGAACCAGAGGTACGATTAATTTCGCAAAATCGCGCATTATCTGCGCGAATATAGATAGTTTCTCTTAAAACCGATTGAAACCAAAAAAATTGGAGTCATTAAATTTCTCATTTAATTTATCCGCGAAATTATTTAGAAGGCAGAAGGTTGTCAAACAATTTCGCGATCACGAGTCACAATCTTGCTTTATTTCCGACGCGACGGGACGGTTGTTCCTGGGAGAAGGGGGGAGGGGATTAGATATCGGACGAAGGAAACGGTTTCCTGTCACGGCAATTCCGGAGTGTATGTCGCATTCGTGTAGGGCCGCCGAGAATGTCGCAAAGGATCGCGCGGATCAACGTTAAGAGCTTCTAAAATCCCACCACCGGTTTATCGCATTTTAACGGTACAGACTTACCTTCTCTCGTCGGAAAGAGAAGTGAGGAACATCGCCGAGAACTGATCTCTGTCCAGATTCCTCGCGCGTTAAACTCGTCAAATTGAATTCCCCGCTTATACTCGCCGAGATTGCTGTGTCCAACTTTAGATAAAGCAATACCTTTTATCTAGAGAAATCCAGAAAAAAAGCGATCGCGCCTTTTATATTTTGCCGTAAAATATTCCTTATTTCTCTCGCGGAAGAAGAAAACGAAAGTGCATCTTCAATAAAGCGAATCACGTTCAATTGCTATTTTAATAGATTGTTTTTTTAAAGACATAAAAGCAGATTGAATTCGCGTCACGATATTTAAATTGTCGCAATTATTGTTCTAAGCGGATCGTTCGATGAAGTCGTAAACTGGAAGCAATAACAGACGCGAATATTTTTATACAAGATGCCGATACGATCTGCTCGCTATTCAATTATACTCGTAGACATATAGTCAGTCCGCTCATTTACAAACGACGACTCATTCGCGGACAGGCTCTCTCCTCGAGACTCTTTTATGATTTTATTTTTATACTTGCATCGATGGTGATCGTTATGTCGAGATAGCAAGCAGTAAAGATGTGAATGTCGAAAATAAAATCCGACGAGAACGAACTGAACTATGTACTACGTTTCGACGTCGCCACACGAGAAGATAAAATAGATTACAAATTACGTTTACGATCGCGAAAGAGCTATATAGAGTACACGATCGTTAAAATTAATCTCTACGGTTATGACCGAAACTTTAAACCGAATTTTAGAGCGAAACTCCGATGTGTCGCATTTACATAAAACGCTTGATTGTCTGGGAGACGCTCACATCTTTGGTTCTTGCCAATGAATTAGCTGGTTTAGTTTCTGCGACGTGTCCCGAATAGTTTGTTTCCTCTAATTCCCACACGTACAGCGAATTTGTTTTCCGATTTCTTTTTTTACGATTACGACATCCTAAGCTTTGAGATTTCCCTCGTAGAACCTTATATATACTGTTGCATTATGTTTCTCATTTAAATGTCCTGCACACACATATCTACCTATATAAGTCTGTTTGGTATTTGCCCTCGATAAACAGCGTGCTAACCGCCCATAAAATCGCCGAACATAATCGATGTAATTGCCGTATTATATTTTTTTACTTAACAAAAGACCTATTGTGTGATGTAGGAATAAAAGCTTGATATATATATATATATATATATATATATATATAGTAATCAATATCAAATTACAAGCTTAAAAATTTTTGGTTTAAACTTTGTTTGGAAATCAAACAAGCGGTTTTTTTAACATTTACATAAGCCTTACAATAAAACAATCGAGCGTCGATAAAACCTATAATCCTGATGATAGTCCGGCGTAAGGATAATTAATTGTTGCGTCGTTTAAAAAAAAGATTGCCGAAAAATAAAAATCAACTCACGATACGAACGATAGAAGCCGAAGAAATCACGTTGGATTAATTCTTTTAGGAATTCCTTTCCGCCGAATGTGTATATATTTAGTACGATGCAAAGTGCATTTTTGATTCAACGCATAGGTTGAATTAAAGCACTTTCGCACTTTAATCAAATTACTACACATGGCATCCTAGATTACCGCGAACATCAGGTGAGATCCGGAAGAGGCGCGAATATAAATCAACATTTCGCACAATCAAAGATAATTTCATCCAGAATTCGCGATTCGTGAAATGTTTTTTTATTTTTTATTTAACGATCATATAAACGAGTTACAAAAAACAATATATCTTTATCTTATTAACTTTTTAGTATCTTCGAAATTAACTTCGAATTTAATTCTGGTTATAACGAAAACTTTCTGTCTCCTTTTACATCATAGTTCAAGCTATAATAAGAAAGGAAATTTGATTAAGCGCATACTTTGGCCTAATTAAAGTTGATGCAACAAACTGTAATAAACGTTATTCCACGCGACGATGCGGGAAAAAGAACGATCGATTTCCAGAAGCTGGTCCCTTCTGTTGTTCAATGAAAGGAAGAAGAAGAGGGAAAAAAACAGAGTATCCTCACGCACATACACACGGTGAGGATCGTTCCTATACTACTTTCTCTCCTTTGGGAAAGAAAGTTTAATTAAACTCCGTGGCTGGGATAAATGCGCCGTGCGATGCATCTTAAAACAAACTCCCCATGAGAGCGGCGCTGAACGCAAATTCCTTTTAGGCTCTATTTCGTTCCCGCGAAGTGCCCTTTCCTGCCCTTTTACAGGGTCATTCGGTGGGCTATCTCGCTGCTGTTCCAACTCCTTCAACGTCCAAAAGTATCACAGAGAATTACATTTGCTAGAAATTTGTTTCAGTCCAACAGAGAAAGAGAGAGTGAGAGAAAGGATAAAATAATCGTCGATTTTTCAGAATATTTTTCACCAAATATTTTTCATCAAAATATTTTTCATCAAAATATTTTTGACATCTCTTAATTAACCTAATAGCGTGAGATAATTAGCTTCTAATGAGCGTTCGGTGAACGCTTTGATTTCACGTAGTTGATTCTTTCGCTTTATGATAATCAATATGTTTGGAAGTTTTCAATAAAAAAAATATATTTGACGCATTAATTGCATTAAAATAAAAATATTGTGTTACATATTGTGGTGATTTTCGATTTTATTAATTGCAAGCGAGGATAGTCAAGCTTTATTAAATGTAGCAATGTTTTTTGTTACACACAAATTTTTTGTTCTCTTGATAACTTGATAATTCTTTTCTACTAAAATCTTGCGTACATAAAAAGCCCAACTTTAGTGAGCGCTTTAACGAACTGGCAACAGGTACCTTGACGTCCTGTCCGGTAAAAAAAAACTCTGCACCGTCACCGTGATCAGAAATCTACCGATTAATCGTTCTTTCTCGTCGCGCTTCACGAGAACAGAAGCTCATTTTCTTCCTTTCGCATACAGGAAGGAAAGTTACTTCCGTGAATCGCGATCGAAGGTGGTTGAATGAAATCGTTAATTTAGCACGAAGCACACTTGGCAGCACGAGCTGCTAATTACACGCTTGCTCGCATAAAGTCACTTCTGACAGCTTCTCAATGAATGATGCAGTCAAGATAATTCGACAAAGGTGCCGGATTGTTAAGGCAATTAACGTTAGTAACAAATGACCGCTTTGACTTTCCATCCATAGTCGATCAAACGTCATCAATTCTATTAATCATACCGAAAGAACATTGAATCTGAAACTGAAATCTAAAGTTCAAAATATGTTTTCCTATATATACTCACCAAAAAAATTATCGCAACACGTAATTAATATCAAAATTTAACATAAATTCAAATAAGCGTATCTCCGCGAAAAATTGTCGTATTTCAAAAATTTTTTTTTTTTTGTTTTAAAGGGTAAAGTCTCTACTTTAAGGAACTTTCGTTCGATTTTGATTTTATTCTCTCCCCCTTTCTCCAACCCTTTAAAAGGAGGGACGTGTTTTTTTTTCAAAAAATTGCATAGTTTGACGAGTTCTACGGAGTGTACTAAATTTTTTTCGCAAATACCATTATAACTATCGTAAAATATGGACTTTTCTCTACAAATTTTAAAAAAAATTGAATACCGTACGATTTTTTTTCGCGAAGTTACAGCATATCAAAGTTACCTATGCATTTTTGCCTATGTATTCAATTACCGCCAACATTAGCATTATCCGATGGGCACTATGGGGAAGTTGCTGGTCGGATTTTGCCCATCGGGTGTGTGTGTGTGTTGGGGCAGGGATATATGTTCGTATTTAAAATTGTGTATTTCTGCCTCGTCTTCGGATGACCTTTTATGGGAAGATGGCTGCATGATTTGAAAGACTACCAACCAATTTCCAGCAATTGGAAACAGCCCTACATCGAATATGTTTCGAAATTCTGCAAGCCACAATTAGAGCCTGCATTAATATGCGTGAGCGCCTGCAAGAGGTCATCCGAAGACGAGGCAGAAATATACAATTTTAAATACGAACACATATATCCCTGCCCCAACACACACACACCCGATGGGCAAAATCCGACCAGCAACCTCCCCGTAGTGCCCATCGGGTAATGCTAATGTTGGCGGTAATTAAATATATAGGCAAAAATGCATTGGTAACTTTGATATGCTGTAACTTCGCGAAAAAAAATCGTACGGTATTCAATTTTTTTTTAAATTTGTAGAGAAAAGTCCATATTTTACGATAGTTATGATGATACTTGCGAAAAAAATTTAGTACACTCCGTAGAACACGTCAAACTATGCAATTTTTTGAAAAAAAAACATGTTTCTCCTTTTAAAGGGATGGAGAAAGGGGGAGAGAATAAAATCAAAATCGAACAAAAGTTCCTTAAAGTAGAGACTTTACCCTTTAAAACAAAAAAAAAATTTTTTGAAATACGACAATTTTTCGCGGAGAAACGCTTATTTAAATTTATGCTAAATTTTGATATTAATTACGTGTTGCGATAATTTTTTTGACGAGTGTATAATTAAAACACTTAGATTTCCAGATTGGAAAAATGCCACGCATCAACAAATCTCTTTCCGCAAATAAAACTCGTGGAAAAAGATGTTGCGGTTGAAGAGAGTATTACAATTAAAAAATTCCAATTATTATTTCTCATTTAGCACATTTTATTTCTACGATATTTCGTTGAATTCTACTTAATCTTAAGCGGTATGAGTTTTGTTCGCGCGACACATTTTTCATTTGACGAGTCGTTAAATTTTTTTTTCATCCTGAAATATCCTTTGTAACGGCGAGTTCTCTCTAGGCGGAGATAAATCAAGGCGATGTCTCGGAACAATTTCAATCGTTTTCCATCGACTGAGTGATCTCGTCATTTGAATCGTCCGTGCCCGCCACAGAGAGAGGTATTCAGTAACTGGATTCCGAAATGGACAGATGAATAATTTCATGGCTCTTTCTCTCTCTCTTTCCCTCTCTCTATGGCGGTTGTCTCGCACGATTAATGCTCACCGGCTGCGAAATATGACATCCAGCCGAGCAATACCGTCTCGTTTTCGCGAATTTTTCGACAACAAAAATGTGTCGATTTGCAAACGCGCTCTCGTTTGTGCACGATACCGATAAAGTGCGATGTCGATTAAAACGACGTAAAATTGCGATGCACGTCCCGGAATAAATCGAAAGGAAGCTCGATAAATGCTCGTATGTAAGCTGATATTTTCGCAAATCGAGATAGAGCGCAACACACAAAAGTTTCTCGGAGGCAAAACATTTATATTTTTAAATATTACGACACGCTTAATTGTAGATTTCTGATTATCAGAAACGTATAACTTGCAAAATTGTCGGGTGAATGCAGTCTCTAATATCGATCAGCGAGCGCCGATTGCCGTGAATATAATCGCACAAACAAACTCGGTTCACGAATTTAACTTTAAGCGCTCTAAAGCCGATGGAAAATTGTAAAATCCTGCGTCGCGAATAAGCCGCGGAACAATTTTTCAAAGGCAACAATCCGAGAAATTGCACGATATTTACATAAGTGGCGTCAAAATTATTGCTTCAGACAATTCGTCATTTTGAGAGTTTTTTTTTTCACGTCTTGAATGCAAAGAAGATGAAATTTCTCATTGACGTTAATCAAAGATATCATCTCCTAGGAGATAAATTTTCAGATTTTAAATGACTTTTTAATTACTCGATATTCACCTTATGATATTTTTGAACATGTATTTAATCATCATACAAAGAGACCAGCCGTTCCCAACGTTTATATCAGTTCTTCCCATTACGCTCATTTTCACATTCTACATTTGGCACCAAGTCTATCCATTTGATTCCGAATGGCATTTATCCAATATGGCAACCGCAAGTGACTATCGTAAGACCGCGCATTTAACACTGAGTGAATAAGATCCAAACATACGTCTTACGACAGATTTCGTCAATTAATTTCGATCATAATATAACTGTCTCATATATTTCCAAATGAATAATAACAGGGAGCATTTTCTCTCTTAAAAAATTTCGATTTACAATTATTTCGCGTTTTAACTAAATTGAACGGAACCCGCGCTTGTGACAGCAGGTTTCCTTTAAGGAAATTTAATAAATCGCTCTTAGCGCTAACACCGAGGTGTTAGCGAAATCGGCTCGACAGCTTCAGCAATTTCAGTTTCGCCTCGAGGCAGCGCTCGCGCTTAAATCGGCGGAATAATCTATAACGGTGACAAGAAAGTAGCGAGACGGGAAGCCGATATGCGCGGCCGACGAACCGGGTCCGCTTTGTGCCAACGTGCCGCCTCGAAACGTCGCGCTGTCGTTCATCGCATCGCGCGCGCTATGCAAATTTATGCAGGAGCGCATGGGCTATCTCGCGCGGAATAGTCGACGAGGAAGAGAGCATACGCCCGTCAGCCACATCGAAGGCGATTGTGCGCGAGCAGCTACTGCATCACTAATATACGGGCAGCTTTATAGGTAACACCATCACCTTTCCGATATGCCGATATCGCGCTTATCGCGCGAACCATAAGTTACGTCTATCTCGCAAACCGAGTTTTCCAAAGGCCTGCATTTTTCACCGCCATGTCGCGCCTCGAAATTGCTCGACGTGCAGTCGCATAATTGTTTCTATAATATAGTATGTATAAGCCAACGCGCACCTCTCGGAAAGAATACGTGACGAATTTGTCGCGAAAGAATCGCGTATTCAACAAGCGCCCTTTTGTTTGTGTGATCGCGATAAATATAGAGTCTCGGTTTTAATTCTTTTTATGTTCGTCATTTAAAATCTAGGAAAGATCTGTAGCCCAAATTTGTCGAGAAATTCGTCGGATTCAGATTAAAATTTGGAACGGTAGGTCAAAGAATGTACTCGAGTAAAGTGGTCGAGTCAAAGTTTGAAACGTTCTATTAAAATTTCATAACTTATACATATATTTCTGTTACTTTCAATCCATTAAGAGATATTTTTTTCACTAATGACTCTGTTTTTTATTAAAGCTCTGTTTTTTTTTTTTTTTTTTTAATTAAAATGTGTCACGGTCGATTCATATCGCATTGCGCGAGACGCGATATGCATAAACTTCCGCAGGGCGACATGGCAAATTACCAGCCTTCGCTCTAAATTACGAAGTTCTTGCCGCTGGGACTTTTTTGAATGAAACTACACGAGCTGAGACTAGCTTTTGGGATAAGTTATGTATTTTACCGCGTATTCAAATACGAAAACGTTCAATTAAAACTTCACGGCATCCGCGCGTATAACGATTCCAGACTACGATATATCGATATTCTGCGCGCCATTAATTCTCTATTTAGCGGCCGTTGAGAAAAGTTTCTAATTAGAATATTATCATCGAGCATTTTAATGCGAGGCAGAAAACGGATTCGTATATCTTCCTTAACCAACGTTATCCGTATTGCGAATCACTCGGCCGTTTCATTTACTAGGCATCCAGATCCAGAAGAGAGCACGCAGCGAATGATGCAAATTTCAATTTCCATCACGGATCTGGGGACCAACGATATTGAAACTCGAGATTCAGCGCGATATATCGGAAGTGGACGATATCAAAAGTTTTTAAAAAATCGGATATGCCACTATATATAGTGTATGGTGTATGTATATATTATATAGTCGTATATATATAAACATACATATATATATATATGTTCGATCGATGCGAGCAATAGGCAATCGAGAAATTTGGAATGAAACATTTTCCACAGAAAATTATTGCACACAGACAGTTATGACAAATATTTTTCAGTAGGATTATCCATTATAAATAGATAATGCTGTATCGCTCAAAAAAGAGCTATATAATAACTACAATAACAGATACGAAATGAGAACAGCTTTTGTCAATAGAGTTTCTTATCGTAGATAGGTATATATATATATATATATATATATATATATATATATATATATATATTATAAAAAACGATAAAAAAAAGTAATTTTATCTATCCTTTTTTGTAAAAAAGGCTTGCAAAGTCGATTCTTGCAAGTATTGTTGCCGCTTTTCTGCGATGTTGATTGGCTGTCTCGAATGCTATTGTACGTTGCTATGTTCGTACCATCGAGCGGCTGTCATAGTAAAGGTTAACAGTTTTGACAGTTATTTAAAATAAAATAAAATAAAATAATATAATATGTTTTAAATAATATTTTATAAAACTTTAAACTCGATTAATATTTTTGACAGTTATCAGCTGATTTCTGTTAAAAAATATTAATCGCGCATAAGACACATTATAACAATATATTTACAAACTATTACTATTTTAATTTTTTACCATATTATTATTTTAAAATTTAACAAATTAACGCTTTATTAATATTTTTTGACAGAAATCAGCTGATAACTATCAAAAATATTAATTGAGTTTAAAGTATTATACAACATATTATTTAAAACATATTATTTTATTTTATTTTATTTTGAATAAACTGTTAAACTACTAACCCTCGCGATGACAGTCTCTCGATGCTACGATATAACGCACAATGCGAATCGAAACAGTTAATCAGCATCGGAAAAGATGCAACAATACTTCCAAGAATCGACTTAACGTGCCTTTTTTAGAAAAGAATGTTATAATATTTTTAATTCGATTAATATTTTTGACAATTATCAGAGTTGATTTTTGTCAAAAAATATTAATCGCGGATAAGATATTATAACATATTAATTAAAACATATGTTACTATTTTAATATTTGTAACATATATATCCATTACCGCTATAGAAATATTATAAAATAAACAATTTCTCACTCACCGATACGTGCAATAGCGGAGTTGTAGTACACAGCACATTGATCTGAAAAGAAAATATTCAAATTATGTTGTATATACATATGTGTGTGTCGAATATTTCATAAACAGTTTAGAAAAAATGTTTTATTTTGCATACCTCATAGTTGCCCCGCTCTTGCCCGATGCCTCCCCGGGCCTCCTCCTCTCTTGGTCCATGGTAGCACTCACGACACTCGCGAAAATACGAATAATTACGATCGCCCGACACTTTACACGGCACTCCCGACACGCGAAATTTTATACGGCACTCCCGACACGACTCGTGAATCGCACTGTGTATCGCAATGCTACCTGTAACAAATAAAATACATACATATATTAGAATAATCTTATTATTTCACATTATAACATACACAATATAAATATGTAAGCTAGAATTAACGATAAATATATCCACGGATCGCAACACATTCGCGCGCGCGAAAACAGAGTTGGGTTATGTTGGCAAGAGATTTTGCATCGGATTTTTCGCGAAATATGCGTTTCGAACAATTACGACTACATATTAACGTTAAAATTATGATATGCGATTGATAAATATTACAATACAAAGGTTAGAAATCGTTTCTAACGATTATGCTTACTAATTAATCACAGCGGGACGCAGCTCCAACTGCCTGATACTCGCGGCGTTTCGGTAATGGCCGCTATTCTACAAACATCGGCAACTTCATTCTAATAGCGCGCGCGCGATACTATATACATGACTTAATATTAATAATTAATTAAAACTCGAAAGAGATTTGTTCGAAAAAATATAGCTTTAGAAAGAAAAAATATTAATCGAGAATAAGGAAGGTATTATAATATATTATTTACAACATATTACTATTTTATAACTTTTACCATATTATTATTTTAAAATTTAATTAGCAAATTTTATTAATATTTTTTGACAGAAATCAGCTGATTAAAGCGTTAATTTACAAATAAATTTTTAAAATAATATGTTGTAAAAATTAAAATAATATAATATGTATTAAATAATATGTTATATAATACTTTAAACTCGATTAATATTTTTGAGTTATCAACTGATTTCTGTCAAAAAATATTAATCGAGAATAAGATATTATAACATATTATTTACAATATATTACTATTTTAATCATATTATTTTAAAATTTAATTAGCAAATTAATGCTCTAATCAGCTAATTTCTGTGAAAAAAAATTAATCGAGTTTAAACAAACTTTATATTATTTTTTAAAGAATATCATTTTTTTACATAAAACCGAAGAATGGCGCGCGCGTAGCGCGCGTTTGTCTTGTTCTAGTAATGTAAAATTTTAATGAAATAATTCTTCACATACATATATTTATATTTTCACAAGTTTGATCGACAAAGATGGAAAGTCAATTTGCGTGTACTTATTAATTAACAGATCTCAACGTGTATTTTTTCAAATAACGTTAATTAATGCAGCCATAGTATATGTCCTATTTGCTAAAAAGCTAACAACTCGGCGTGTTCGGTAAACTTTATTAATGGATATTAATTACTGAACAACGCAAAAATGGACTGTGTTATCAGCTCGTACTCTAATTCCGAAAATGCAGGTTTTACGCTGGCCAGAGTGCATTATCTGTCAGTGCATTATTCAGTGAGGTTCTTGACTAATATTCAATACGATCGTAAAGCAACATTCTCGATACAAATCCTTTTACAATCCTATTGAAAATATTAGCAGAAATTGCATTGTCATAGCCGAACATAATGTAACGTAAATGCGAATCCAATTGTAAGTCCAATAAAACATAAAATTCGCAAAAATCTTTTAACTCTTCGGCACCCAAACAACATTATATATTGTGCCCAACATGATTTAGCTTTCAATGTGTTAAATTACATTGTGTAATAAATAAAACAATCTGAATATAAAAATAGAGACATAAATATATCACGTATTTTTTTTTAATATATCGAAATGCTTTTAAAAGTTCGAAAATATTACTATTTATGAAGAGTATCACAAATTATATAAATTGGAAAAATTATAAAATACGCTTGAGTCTTCAAGGCTTATAGATCGAATAGTCAGTAAAAGTCTGTCGTTATAAACGGTAAGCTCTCTTTTAAAACAGAATTTTATTAAGCTTATATTTCTGTAATTGTTTATTATACATAATTTCTCGATTCTCGATTATTTGTTCTGAAATTAGCCTCATTAGTTAGTTCTTTCTTCGCAAATCACGTGCCTTTACATTTCGAAGTATGAAACATAGACGTGGCTTATTTGTCCTCTCCCGGCGAAATTATCAAGAACGCAGAGAATAATCGATTCCCACCAGCGCCTGTACGAATATAGATAAACGTGGTAAATCGCGCACAAGCAGGCAGAATTCTACTCTTCGTTCATTCGGCTTACTCGGCGCTTTCCTAGACAGCAGTTTCTACCGTCGCGTCGGGGGATAGACTTTGCAGCGATATGCGCGTTCATCCCTGCGCGATATTAAATTAATGCCAATCCAGAGGGTAGGTAGAGGAGAATGTCTTGACACGTGGCACAAGATAGGAGGAGCGACAATCACACGGGAGTCTCGGATTAGTAGGTATTACGTGATAGTTGTTCTTATTGATGAAAATTTGGGTTATAGCTTGAGTTTCTGGAATTGATCCAGGATCGTGCGACAGATCTATATTATCGTTTGCCTCGTCTTGCAATTTAGAGATTGGATCGCATATTCGCTCGTTCACGTTCCTGTCGTCTCGTGATACAGAGCGCGGCTCGACTAATTGTCCGCCTGCAATCCGGTCTGCGGTCGGACTCGAAGCGTTTTCGTAGGCGTTAGTGGCCGCATGGTTACTGGATGGCGGCTGCTTGCCAACCGCATCGTGTGATGACGGCGCGTACGTGTAATGCTCACGTGCGACGACTTTGTATCGACAGTACGTCGGATTGATCGATCGATCGATCGCGTGCAGCTATTTAATCCGTCCTCGTTTTTCACGACTTTTTCACGACGGGGGCTCACGACGCTTTCGAGAAAGCGTCTCTCTCCCTCGCATCAGCAATTTCTTTAAGAGACGCGCTTTCCAAGCCCTGTTCTCCGGGATGTCCACGAAGCATCCTCGATGTAAGTATCGTAATCCACGCTTCGTGGGATCCTTGTCACATGTCGAAGGCGAAAGAAGGTCGTTCGATCATTTGCTATTTGATCGATGAGCTGAGAGAGACGAGAAATGAGAAATGATCTCGAGAAACATCCAGGATGAGACTCATCCGGGAATTGAGACATTAGAGTTGTTTAATCGCGACTTGTGTTCGAGATGCAATCGATGAAAAGCTTTGATCAGTCGCTTGATGATTGAATCAACGATTGATTATGCATATCTATGCGATTGAGGAGAGACCTAATATTTATTTTTATTCACTCTGAATACGACTTCGCATGTCCCGAAATGAGGATATCACAAGATCCATTTCTTCTACATATATTCATGTGGTTTCAATCTTTCCTACAACATATGATCCAATAAGAGTTATCGCATCATCCAATTATTGTCCACATTTGACCTTTATCGACACTAACACGAAAATTATGTCTTACTTGTCGCGTTTCGCGCAAGAAAAACGAAAACTTAGAGACTCGAGAAAGAGAGAAAAAATCGTTTCATAGCACGCGTCTTTCTTTTTCTCCCTCCGCATCTCCAAAATTAACGACCTTCGACTCTCTCGATTCGCCAGCGAGAGATCCCGAGATACGAGGCCGCGTGTCCCTTGTATCTGCGGGCGACTACAGAGCTTGCGGGGCCTTACATGTACAGTACGTGTATATAATCAAGTCTTTCGTCTTCCCCTCAAAAAAAACCCTTGATTTCTTTCCTTGACATTCCAGCCTGGAAGCGTAAGGTAAGTCCGCTCGATCCAAGAAGATCCTCGATCGTGCGCGGGGAAGAAAAGACTCGATTCTCCCCGGCCGATTTCGAGTCGTCGATGATCGTAACGCGGAAAAAAAATGTCCGTTTGAAATCGGGCGTGCGTGAGAGCGAATCGGAAGGATGAAGAAAGAGGCACTGTGTTACGGTGTATCGTGTTAAGAAGAGAAGTATAGAGCCAATTCGGGAGAAACGCGTGCATTTCTCGAATTTTCATTTTAAAGATTCTCACATTATGTCAAGTTTGTCGTTTGACGAATATTTGAATAACAATTTTGATGGTAGATGAGTTTGTTTATAGGAAAATCTAGAAAAGATGAATATCTTTGATACTGCGATCATATATTGTTATATTGTACATATATACATTTTTAATTTTGCAATTTTTCGCAACGTAGAAAAAATGAACTTCTATCTACATAAAGTAAAAAAAGAGAGAGAGAGAGAGAGAGAGAGAGAGAGAGAGAGAGAGAGAGAGAGAGAGAGAGAGAGAGAGAGAGAGAGAGAGAGAGGAAAAAGTTGGTCCTCCTTAATCAAACTTATAATTTATAAAAGCTTTTTGTAAAAAATACAATTTCATCAAAAAGATTGACCTAAATTGCATTTTGCGTTAATGGTAATAAAGGGGATCTAATTTGCCAATGTCCATTAGACATATCTGTGACGTCTTAGATTGCCAAATAGAGTAATGATACAACAATGGACAATCATTGGATGCATCCTGAATGATTACAGGAGCTATTGATGTGATCAATCAATATGTATCTATCTATGGTCAATGAGTGCGTGTCCATGGTTGAAAATGGACGAACAGTGACGTCTCCATGGAAACATATCGGCCCGAGCTAATTAGATGTAAATAGAATCCTCGTCGGAAGGATCAGCTTTCAATCGATGGCCTGTGTTTACAGGGAGCATCCAAAATTATCTGCAATGCGCTAACTTAACTAAAGGCATAGCTTAAAACAAAACTTGCTGCATAGAAAAGCCCTCTCTCTCTCTCTCTCTCTCTCTCTCTCTCTCTCTCTATTTTCAGAAAATAATTTATTAATGCAGTGAATGTAATTAACATTAGTAAGCTTAATTAGTATAATTAACATGGAATTAAACACGACATTGCGGATTGGATCGTTCGTTTTGATTGTTCGATAAGCTAGACTATTTCATGTTTCAAAGCATATCAACAATTTTGCTGATGTATCTTTGAAGAAGAAGAGCCAAGCCCGGTATATCTTTTCCATCATTCGTTCTGACGACACGATATAATTCGGTAAGCCGATTACGAGGACAGTTCCTTTCGGATTACTTTCCATGGTCTTTCTCCAGTGTCACGTGCCGTTCCACGAGCATCGTGATGGCCTAATTGAATTAATAGAAAGGAATCCGGAGGATGCGTAGCCCGGCGATTGTATGGCAGGGATCGGTAAAGTGCTGTCGGCAAAGTCTCCGCTCGGTTTCCGGCTCACGTTTAGGCACACGGCCATGGATTATCGTTTTTCATCGCCCTGGATTTCGGCATCCCTCGTTCGCCATTACGAAATAATGGACTCCCCTTCCGTTCCTCCGTTTTAACAGGAAGCGTTAAACCTGACATGTGCGATTCTGTAGTGCGCCGATCGAACGATCGCTCCTAATTGACGGCGGCTGCTTCGTTAATCGTCGGAATAATGCAGAGTCTCGTAGTTTAATCATTTACGAGCACTTGAGCGAAGCACGGAATGGCTGGAAACCGATCAGCAGAGGAGGAACCCGATTTTACAATGTCTCGCAGAGAAGCGGTATATAAAATGTGCCCGCGTTAATGTGGCTTGATTAATGGCAATCGATATCGATAAGTTGATTTAACGTTACTCGATAGATTTCCAATGAGCGAGGAAAATTTACTACAGAATCATCAGATTCTCGAGAATATACGTTTCTTATAATTTTTTATGTTGTTTCGTGAACAAGAATTTTTATATTTTTTTCAGAAATATACATATAATTTTTCTAAAAAAACTATAACAATTCTTGTTCACGAAATATATATCTATATATATATATATATATACATGACATACGTAGATATTTCTATCACTATTGAAAAAAATTAATTCACTCGTAAATTATATCCGCTCTCCTGTGACATATTACCAATATTTTATCCAAAATTACTTCCGCATTGGACATTGCAGGAAAAGGAAGACGGTTTCTGATTGAAAAGAAAAAAAAGGGTATTGAAGTAAATCTTTTTTGCCTTGAAAAAGAGAGCTTGGAAGTCCGATGAGAATAGGATGTCTGCTGACTAGTTGAACGGATTTATCGCTACCGATTTCGATCGGGATTGGAATCGGACAGTAACATCGTGTTTCCGCGCAGGAAGGAAATGGCATCGTTCGTATGTCGATTCGACAATTACCGTGTGCCGAGATATACATCGCAATGTATGATTTTTAAGCGCGCACGCATGCGCGCGTTATTCTGTGTCTAGTTGATAATTGCATTCGCTATTTTAATTACTATAAAATGACGTTGAATAGATTCGCACGCGCGAAACCAATAGATACTCGATAGATTGTAACACTCATAAATTTCTAATTTTGCATTAATTATGACCACATTTGCCGATGCACAAACCAGTTAATCGATCGATTAATATCAATAATACTCGTTTGTTGTATATTTCTGTCGCCCACATACGACACGTTTAATCGAATTCCGCGATATATCCCTCCGTCGAATTTAAAATTACTCGGGATTCTCCATTACTAATTTTATATTAATTACATTATTGAATGCATCGATCATTTAATAAAAGAATCAAATTATCGAATAAAACTCGCCACAAAATCAATTTAAAATCGATCCGCACATTCGCATTTTTCGCGACATTCTTAAAGTGAAGCAATTGTTGATAAAATTAAAAGTACAATTAGAGAAAGAGAGAGAGAAAGAATTCTCTCTGTATTGTGTTCATTATTTTTACTGTACAATTTAATAAGATAAAATTGTCTACCATATGAGACAAGTGCATATAGCTTCTATATATAGCCGATAAAACTTTAACGATCTGTAACTCAATTAAATTTTAATCCTTTGAAGAATGGAAATATTGTATCATTGTTTTACCTCGGAGAGTTATTCAAGAATCGATAGACATTACTTCCAAAAATAATCTGCACGTGTTACCAGGCATTCTGGAGCCTCGGACGAAGAAAATTTTTTTCACCTCGCAGCATACGGTCTGCTGCTTTTCCATTTTAGCTCTTACTTCCCCTTTCCTCCCTCCACCTCCTCTCTCTCACACTTCTCTTCAACGGAAAACTTCGACAGAAGTTTAGGCGATAACCGTCACCTCGAGTCCTCTCTGCTTTTGCCGTATCGAGTCACTCATATTCCAAGAGAGCCAGAAGAAAATCGGGCACCGACGAAATTTCACGCCGGGCGACACTTTATTCCTTCTTCATCTTCTTTCTCGAACCTGATTCCCTCTTGACGTCAAAGTTTTGTACGTCTACATGGAGGTATTATCTCGCTCATAGTAAATTCATAGTCGAATTATAATAACGCCGTTCTGTCCGGCGACACCGAATGACGTTATGACGAAAAGTTTTGTGACGGTTGAGACGACGAAAGAAAAAAAGGTTCGAGTAACCGCGACGTTATTAGAATTAAGAGAGAGAGAAGGAGCAAACATAGGGGGAGGGAAAAGCCAGAAGGAGAAGGAAGAATGATACAAAATTTATTCCTCTTTCCAAGAATAAGACAATACGGCAAAGATGGAAGAAGCACCGAACCGGCTTTGCGTTTTTCTTTCGCCTCTCTTGCCCTTTTTATTTTCCTGCGACACTCGAATTTTGCCCGGCCCGAGAGAAATTGCCTCTCAAAGTAAATTCACGATGCCTTTCGACTTATAATAATTTCACGCCGACACGACGTCGTGACATCGTTGCCAAACGATTTGTTCCGCGACGCAAACTTTTCTTAATGAAACATGAAAAAATTAATGATGCGATATTGTGACGAAAAAAAAAGAAAATAGGAAAATATATAATACAAAACTCGATATCACCTGTCACGATATATTAACTATAATCGTCCAACTTTTGAAAGAAGAGAATATAAACGTTATACTTGAAATTTTTACCAGAGTTTTAATTAACTTTTCGCAATAAATTGAATTTCTCAAGATTGTGCACCATTTTTATGGGGATTTCTTTTACGAGGATTTATTTCGTCGATGACAGTCATTTTTTTCGAAACGACTTTTAATTTCTCCAACGAAATGTAATTTTCATAGTTATATGTCATATCTTATAAAAGTATTAGTATGATAAAAAAAAATAAACGATATATATTTTAATGGAACATATAGCTGCTAAAACATATTACAGAGAATACGATAAACTCTCATGTGAATAAGTATGCGAATGAGTTTCTATATACAATACACAAACTCAATTGTTATTTGAGATATGTGTACAATGTTCTCAGCCATGAAAAAGATTGCACAAAAATGTAACAAAAAATATCTCTTTCATTTTTACACATGCGTATGCGCACTTCTGTGTGTATGTGTGCTAGAGTTTATAATAAGAATGCATTCCAATTTATTGTGTCCTAGAAAAAATTCTGTTCCATCATCACGTAATACTATTGCATTTCTCCGCGTGTTTATTAATTAGTATCAATGAATAATTTACTTTTTTATTTTTTTATTTTTTCAAATGATTTGTTTATTTTATATAAGCATACTCTTTCTATGTCTGAATTATTATACGAATTTATCTCTGTCGCTTTGATATGAAATTCAACTCTCACACACTGATTTACGTTGTGGCTTCAGATTTCTAGTTAACATACATATTAAATTACAACTCATCTTGATAATTTATTTTTTGCTACGCTTTTAATTATGTTTTCTATATAAAATATATTTGCAAAGATAAATTAAAACAAAACGCAAAAATTGTGCACGCTTTGATCTTACTGAATAATTTTTCAGAATATTATGGGATGGTTATATTTCTGTAATATCAAAGTTTTCAAAGAAATGAAATAAAAATGCTATATATACAAATAAAAATAATATATATACGTATAAAAACAATATATACAAATAAAGTAATTCAAACCAGGTTGAATGAATAAATCACGTTGAAAGATCAAATTCTATTATTTACTTTTGGATCCATATTATCACTATTATCATTCTTTTCAGGATTTTCCTTTGGTTCAGTTTGTTATCAAGGCTTTTTTTCAAGTTTTAAATTACGTATAAAATTATTCTTAAAATTATACCTGATTTAACCTTTCCGCATCATTTTCTCACAACTTTTACAGTCCTTTGTAGTGCAAAATCGAATATTGTGACAAAAGAATTGACGCAAGTCGCAAATCTTCGAGTACTTCCGAATGCTTGCAACGGATTTTATAATTATATGACACAGTCAATTGACACTCAAAGAGCTAGTCGTAACTCGTCGTGACTCATTCGAAGCGGTGCACTACATCGTCGCGATGCAGGGTTCATCGCACCTGTGCATTCTCGCACAATGGAGAACAATTTTCCAGGAGTGAACATTCCCCAGCCCGATGTCAATGGTAAAGCCGTCCGAGGCACGCGAATCGGTGGATATAAACGCGTCATAGTTCGCTAAATCGAAATTCCATCCTCCCACAGGTCATACTCGTGCGGATGATCTAGAAGCGGAAGTGTCCACCGTTCCAGCCCGCGACTTTGTCGATAAATAAAAATTGAACGGAATTATTCTCATCCGGCAATTCACTCGTCGTAACATGCAATTTTGTCTCTACCATCGAATCTAACTAAAAAGGACATAATTTTTGCTGTCCTATTGTAAAAACGAGAAATGGAAAAGATATTAAAATGGTAAGAGATAAATTCTGTTACCGAGGCACTGTTTTATTGTCTCTTAATAAAAAAAATCCTGCAAATAAAAGTTGGCTAGAGACGATATTCCATCGATAATAGAAATGAAACTCTACTTTTAATGAGAAACTGCATTCTAGAAAATGAATCCATTAACGACGCCACTTTGCGACTTTATGCAAACTCATGCTCTTCTCATTGTCAGTATAATTTTATTACATCATTTGATTGCGATTGGTTCCGCGATCCTAGCTAGATCCAGTATAATCGCGCTATTGCTAGTACCTATCTAAAATTAAACATATAATTTAGAAAGATATAAATTGAAAAATTATTTGACACAACTGATTTGAAATGCATCGCAAACTCCCGAGCTGGCTCAAAAGCAATTAATTTAAGTATTTGAAGTATTTTAAGCCAATCTCATTACGGTTATAATATGCGTACGCGAATTTTCATACAAGTTTATGAATACACACCGTGGCCCGTTTATTTTTAACGAGATATCTATCATTTTTTAGCCGCTCTCGATTTTGACCTGAATATCGAGGTCGAGTAGAGCAAAGCAGAACGAATTTTGGGCGAAGCTGAACCCTTCGGGACAGAGTGGTCGGTTCGCGTTTCGAGATTATTGAGGAAACATCACCGATAAAACGGCAAGGAGGTATTACTCCCGTGAGATTTCCGTCGACAATTCCATCGAAGCGAGTTACGAAACTTTACTCCGGCTTATACAATCGACTGCTACATATCGAAAATACCCTCTTTGTTTTTTTCCCCTCTCCTCGTCCTTTCCTTTCCCATCTCATTCGAATCGCATAGAGATAAATTCTCGTTCTCATTGATGGAAACTGTTGACTCGATGTGGTTCAGCTCCGCCCGATTTCTCTTCGTCGACGATCGACAGGGAGAAAGGACGAGCGGCCGTCGATCGACGATCGCGTCTTCCTCGAGGAGAGGAAGGAGTCGTCGACGCCGCTCGCGAAACACACAGACGCGACGAACGAGAACGGATCATTGAGCACAGGTGGGCTACGACTGTTTCAGGAGTGACCATCTTGCTATCGCTGACGGTGTTCCTGAACCTCGTCGCCGAGACCCTGCCCCAGGTCTCCGACGCAATACCCCTGTTAGGTACAACTGAGTTTTTACACACAGAGCGAATGTCAGAGTAAACCGATGTACTGATCGATATCGATTCGCTGCAGCGCCCACGTCTGATCGAGAGATCGAGAATGACTTCTTTGACGGAATAAAAATCGTGAAAGTTTGACCGGATCTTCGGGTGGGGAGAGTTTGCACGTTAATATTTAAAGAAGCGAGTTTCTTTCCTATACGTTCTTCTCATGAGAGCTTTTTATTTAAAATTGAATCACAATAATTGAGAAATAAATGGAATACCTTTTGGGTCATCGTTTGTCCTTTTTAAAGTTTTAATTCGTTCGAAGCACGAATCAATGGGATATTTCTTTTCTTTCAATGAATCTTGTTTCATCGAATGAGATGAAAGAAGAGAAATATCCCATTGTTATTATTTATGTGTCTGCTTTGTACGCGATAAAAATTTAAGAAAGGCAAATCTCTCTTGAAACAGATACTACAACTATACTTGTTTTGTCATGTTATAGTATTAAATCTGCAATATATGTTTCGCTTCCATTTATTTTATTAAAATTTTATTCAATAAATTTATTCTAAACGTTGGAACAGTGAAGGACAATTCTAGATCGTGTTTTATTTTCCCCTTTCTTAATATCATGAGTGATCGAGGAACTTTTGGTTGACAGAAAAATATACGCATTACTTATAATATTAAGAGAAGCACTTTAATCCTCCCCCGAAAATCTTGTATAACGGAAGCACAAGTGAAAAAGAGACGTGGCGCCCTGCAGTTGAAACGAAAGCGCTTTCCCGTATGGAAGAGAATTGAAAATCATAGAATATTCGAGAGACGTTGGAAGAGGAGACTCGTTGTTCCGCGTCGTTTTATCCGATAAAGTTATTTTATCGAAAAGCGTATCGCAGTAAACAAACATTCGCCGCGTAGTCGTTTCTTTCTTAAATCGCGATAGCAGGAAAAGACGATAGAAGAGGAGGTGGAATCGCGTGGCTCTGAAAAACTCGATAGTTCTCAAGAAACCCCATATCAGGTTCATCCGATGCGTATCGGTAGATATAAAGCCGAATTGTAGTTTCGGAACACCGTGATTAGAGATACGTAATCTCAGGAAACGATCGTTTTAATTGCACAAGATCTTGAAAATGATCGTCGAAATTTGCAGTTGTTTGATGGAAAAAAAAAATAACTACGTTCGATATTTCGATATTTATTTCGATGTTTCATTTTGATGCTGTCGACAAGTTTCGTAATTAATATAAATTTTCTATATATTATAATTATAAACTTTCTTAATCTCAAATATAATTTCTTTTCATTTTCTATATAATTTATTTTATTTCTATATAATTATTTTTCATATTGCATCTAATTATGGTGCGTGCAAAAAGTCCAAATATATCAGCGAAAGCTAGCGCCAGACTATGCGCGTATTCGCAATTCGCGATTCGTAATTCGTGATTTGTATAACGTTCGTGAATAGTGTGGAGGAAAAGTTCGTCGATTCGTCATGCGTGATTCGCCATTCGCACTGATTCGCTAGCCGAGCGGTTTTTTAACTCAAAAGACGTGAATCATTACGAATCGATCTATCCGTGTCGCGCTATACTAATATACTGCGAATCGCGAATAGTGTGGAAGGTTTACACTGACGAATAACGAATTTTCCCGAATATCCAAGGAATCTCTACAAATCATAAATCACGAATCCCAAATTACGAATTGCGCATAGTCTGGCGCTAGCTTTTTAAGAGATGTGTGTCAAATCAATCCATTTATTTATAATCTTTCTGTCAAATGGCAATCGCCATTTCAAGCATAGCTTTTCTGTCAAATGGCAATCGCCATTTCAAGCATAGCTTTTCGCATAGTCATAAAAATTCTACAAGATTCTCGGGAAAAGTCCTGTCGTAACAGCAGACACGAAGTTGTCGATTTACAAAGTTTGCAAGAGATAAAAGCAATGTCGAGGGCCGCCAAAGAGACGCCTTCAGAATTGAAGGAATAGACAAGAAGCACAGGAAGAGAGTCTCGAGTACGTCCGTAGTTGTTATTGCCAAAAACGAAAGTCGATTCGATAGGAGGAAAGAAAGACGATGAAAAGAGAGTTATTGCCTTCTTGATGCGCCCCGAAGATTTCCTCGCGCTAACTTCGATCGGCTTTAATTGAATAAGTTTGCATCATAACGGCCGAGAAACATCGAGGCCGCATTCGGCATACTTTATCAAGCAATACGGACATTTTGTTTTCGTTATATCGGAAGTCTTTAATTTACACCGTATCTTTCAAACGAAACAATTCCTAAAATGCGCTTTCATATTCTTAATATAATTAATGCTTTATGCCGCTTTTAATTTGTTCATTATTATTTCCCCTGCTTTATCAATATCTCTTCCGTAAATGACATAAAAATTTAATGAACGTTTTCAATTATTTACGATATTTTCGAGTGTTATCACACCTATCATATCTGTTTAGTAGTTTTCGATGTGTAATATAATTGTAAATTTAGAAATATTATTTGTGTAAATTTTTTTACGCGATGTGGAACACATAGAATTTCACGTTTAAGTCACGAAAAAGCTTATTTGAGAGTAGTATGTCATTGACCACCGCAAGAGTCGATCACAGCTGTCAATTCGTAGTTTCGCTCGTTGCCACGTCCCGCGGTCCATTCTCTTTTTTTGGTACTTTTTGCTCGCACCATTTATTTTACAGGGAATGACATCTCAACGATTTTATCAAGCCACGCTGATCGAAGTAAATTAAAACGCGTCAATCGTCCTTTATCAATGTTGCGACTTTATAATCGACTAGTGCACCATTGCTCTCTCGCGCGTATATCAATACGAAGGTTATCGAAAGAATATGTCGCGCTCTTCTCTCGCTAACATCCGCGAAAGAGAAAACACATCCGATGATTTCCGAAATTAATTAACAGCAAGTCAAAGACAGAAGTTTCGACGCGCTTTCGCGCGATTTCCGGAGAAATCGAGAGTTATCAGGGAGAGGAGGAAGATAGCTGCTGAGAATTAATATCTGTCTGTCGTTCTACGAGAAAAATGACGCGTTCAGAAAGGACTGACGTCCATCAGTTTCCGTCACGCGCTTTTGCATCCGCGTCGTTATGTCAAACTCGTCGCGAAGCGAGAAATTCGATGTGCCCTCGTATACATTCGAGACTGCTTTGTCCAGAACATTCTCTTGCACAGCTCGTCGCTACACAAAATGTATACTCCGATCTTTAAGTTGTTTTCGAATTTTTTGAACATCGGCCAACACTGTATCTGCTAGTCAATAAAATTACAGTATCAATATTTATTTTTTTGTATATCTATAGATTTTATATAATTTATTTATCTTAATTTATTCGAAGCGTGGACTAGATAACGAAAAAGTTTCCTTTTCATCTAAATTTTAAATAAACCTTAGTTATATAATTTTAATAAAATAAGATGACATTAAAATTTCCATTAAAGAAAATCAATAAAAAAATTAATGATTAAAGATTATAGGGTATATTTTACTTGCACAATATTCAGATCTTTTCCCTTTCTTTCCCTTCATTATACTGTATTCTTTTTTTTTTTACAAATACATTTCAAAGTTCGCATATGCCGTACAAAAGTCGCGCACTCAAAATTCATATTCTCCGCGAGAGAGACATCTTTTTCGCAGAAGTTTAGATATTCCCTCTGCCATTATACAGCAAAGAGTACTCTTTAGTGAGGAGGGTACTTCGCGAAGTAGCGCGCGCTCGCAAAGTGTCTACTAATTAACAATGTTCGATGCAAAGCAAGGTCGAAACGTATATATACGGTGCATTATCGTTTTGCTATGCACGGTCACTCGATTACCATACTTATCTCGAGGACCGCATCGTAAAATGAGGTGATCAAACGCATGATTAATTCACATGGAAACCGAGGACCCGCTTCGACATCGATAATAGAAATTAGATAGATACGGGTGGAACGCAAACAATGGAAGAAAAAAAACTACAGTCGATCCTTGGCCAGAATATCTCTCGATTCAAGAGATGCCTCCGTCGCGTTTATTTTACGATTTGTCCAGCGCAGCTACATATTCCGCAAAGCATATATCAGTTGTAGACAGACGAGGAAATTTTTTACATCAGTGATCGAGTCGCGTAAATACGTGCAATTCCGTTTAACGAATAATAGAAAATAATTAAGACACAAACGTAAAAGTATAGTTGCACAATGATAACAATAAACTGTAGAAAATGATGTATATATACGGTGTTTTATAAAATTTATAGCTTTCTTGCAAAATTGTCTTTTGTCAATAAAGGAAATTACAGTGCGCGAAGTTCAATCAAAAACACGCGTGACATTAACAACACATTTCCGGTTAACGACAGCGGCGCAAAAATGTCGCCTTTTGTGAATTAAACGCGTACTTTACGCGCGCAGCAATGCGAAATTATGTCTTCCCTTTGTTCCTCTCAAAGAGGAAAGACTAAAAGGAGGAAAAACAGAGTAAAAAGCTTCGAAATACGCGGGCGTATATGTTCGCTTTGCTTCTCCGCTCCGCTCTCGCGAAAAGACACATTCATATTTTCTCATCTCACCACGACGCCCGTTTTACTATGTCTAATCTAGCAAGATGAACCACGTAGCTTACCGGAAGCGTTGCGTCTTTTCCATGCTTCCGCCGCGACAATCTCTCATGTCGACGACGCTATCTCGTGCATCTCCATTTATAAACGCTCCACCGTGGAGTTTTCATCACTACGTTCCATCATTTCGGCTGTCACTTACGCTTTGCCATCGCGGACACGAGTTTCAATTCTTAGTAGTGTATCAGTTGCCGGGCTCATTTAACACGCTGCAATTTTTCTCGCGACACGTAGCATTTGGCGAGATATATCTTCGTGTGATTTAATCAAAGATTTATCAGCGCGAAAAGAATAGGACTTAATGATTATAAGCAGAAATGTTCTTTTGATGCTAAATGCAAAGATGCAGATGATAAGAAAGATGTGTGTCCAATATATTCATGTCACGTTATATTTTCTAACGAGTTTTGATATCGGCTACGTAAAAAAAAAAATGCCATGAAAGCAAGTTGAAAGAACGAACGAGTTTCCTCTTCCATCATGTACGACTGCGAGCAACTCTTGCGCGATGCAAACTGCATATATACGTATACGTCGATACACGTTGCAACGTGAGATTCGTAGCACGATTAGTAGCACGTTGCAGCAACAGGACGCGGGAGCTCGTGAAATCGCCACGCGAACGAAGTAAATGACTACGCTATTCAAAGTGCAAAGAGCAAAACTCTTCGCGAAAATATACATCAGAATGCGGGAAACTTGCGCGAACGCGAGAATGGCACGAATGAGAATGACTGAGTGTGTGGGTGCGTAAAACAATGCATAGCTTCATTTCTTTACTTCGCTTCGAGTTTTCCAAGCGGAAAAACCACGCGCACCCATATTTTCCTTCGCAACGGGGATATAACTCCGATATTCGCGATATTTTCTGTCTCATCGAACGCTTCGAGACGATCCTATCTCTGTGCCGGAAAGTTTCGAACGTGTTAAGTACGTGAACAAATTTTTTTCCGATATCGGTTGAATATATATTCTTATTTGATTCTTTAATCATGTATTTAGCCCCATACTTTATGAAAATTTTGAGAAAACTCATTTAATTGTATCGTATTATTTATTATACTTGATTGTATGTATAATAAGATAATGACTGAAACATTTTTTAAACTTATTTTCGGTGTCTTTGACAAATAAAAATAAAATTTGGAAATATATGCACAAAGACGATATTAGATATATCAAAATTAGATATGTAAAGTTTATAACAAACAATCTAATTCGATTTAGTAATTCAGAATTAAAGGATGAATCGGATGTGGAAAATATAGATAAGAATTTGTAGCTCAGAAGAAGTGTAGCAATTGAGAGAGAAGTAACTGCGCTTCTCCCAGCGATCAAGAGAGTTAGTAGAGCAAAGCGAAGCAGAAATGAATCAACGAATGAGTTCAATCTAAAATCCAGTTCACCCTACACTTCCATATATATCTTATTACATGATAACACAGATAAATAAAAAATTTAATAATTTTAGTGATCTCTACTTCCTCAGATGGAACGAAATAAATCTTCTATCTAAGTATTTAGCCATATAGATTGCAAAACTTATTATATCATACGTACTAAATAAAAACGAGTCAAGAATGATGGAAATAAATCAATAAATATATTTTCAATTGGATAAAATTGAATTTATCTCTCCAATTCCATTTATCCGCCTTTATTACAGAAATATCTATTACCTTGAAATACAATTTATTTTAAATTTAAATTACAAAAAAATAATCTTCTAAGCATATATTAAAATTTTTCTATTTAATTGTAATCAGAATTGTTTAACTTGACACTTGAACACGTTCGAAACTCTCTGGCTTCAATTGGCCTGGCTTTTTCGCGCTTCTTCACAAATGAAGCCGACAATACATGTTTGCAACCAGAAGACTGCGTGATACGTTCCTCGTCTTTTTCTCGAAACGCAGGAGCAAGACGAGATCTGTTTTTCTCGGAGTACGCTCGACCTGTTTCGCGATTATCCTTGACGCCCGCGAGCGATTGCTTCATCGACAAACGACAACATTCCCTGCAGCATTCCAATTTCCGAAATATTTTAATATCAGTGAGTGAACCGAGAGATAAGAATAGCGCGGCATTGATATTATTTCATATAGTATTATAGAAAGATCACGTTTTCTGATTAAAAGTTTTCAATATTTTAAATTTTAAACTAAAGTTTTTACACCGAGACTCGAGATTTATTTACATATTACATGTTTCCATTAATCTGGCACCTTCAACTACAAGAAATCAAATTTGAATGTATAGCATAATTAAATGCTAATTTATTGCTAATTTGTTGGTCTTATCTCAAATTTATTGCCCCTACAAATTAGCAAGAAAATTAATGTAAAATTGAAATTTATTTATTAATGAAAGTGTTGAGAGAAAGAGGGAGGGAAGAAAGAGAGAAAAATAGAGACCTATCCTTGTACATATATTAGCGATCCCGAAAAACATGTATAGCGAATTGTGAACAAAATATATCAAAATTAATTGCTAATTGCTTAAACATATTGCAAGTAGATTTTAATGATTTACGATTCGCTATAAATACATTTCGGAAATCGAAATGCTAGCGTAATGTTAAGTCAGCACTTCTATCTTTAATGTGAATTTCCTGCTAATTGATAGAAACAATAAATTCGAAATTAGAGCAATAAATTAGCACTTAATTTTACCGTCAAACATCCGAATTGGAGCGATAAATTAACGCCAAATTTCGCCATCAAACATCTGAATCTGAGTTTCTCATAGGGATGCAAGGTTAACGGAAGTGATTTATTTCGCATCTCGTTGTGCATCGACCGATCGTGTAAGCTTTTATCGTCTCATTCGAGAAAGAAAACTACGAAAAATATATATTTGGATAGAAGCTATTTTAAGTAGTAATTTTCGCAAAGTGGAACGCTCTTTAGATAGCTCTCTAAATTTAGCGGTATCAAATTGAAAGACAGCAAATTCATCTGGTATACAAAATCATTTTTTTTATCTCGCTTCCCGGAGATTATAATAAACCTAAATGCAAGCAATGTTTGCGTGCTACTTTTTCGCGATGCGGCGCATCAATCTTTACGAGGTGCACGCAACAACCGGGTCACCCCGGTTTCAATAACGGGGCGCTCGAGAGCGCAAGACGCGACAGCCCTCTTGTCTGGTTTCTCTCCCCGTGCGGCGCGCCTCGTACGCCTCTCCCCCGTGCGAGCCGAATAATTCACCTTACGTACAATTGATTTTCCAATAAACCACAGACGACACGACACGAACACGTACGCGTTCGACGGCATATACGAACAGTCGCGAACTATAAAGAGACAAATGTAGAATATCTGAGAATTGTTCTCGCGTGGGGATTGCACCCCCATCATTGCACCTTCGTTCACGTCCAAGTATATCGAATGCATACAGAATGCTCCGAAAAAACGCTCATTCTACTCTAGAATTATATACTCGAGCGTCGTATAATCGTTTCGTAAACTATGTGACTTGTAATTAAAAATTCAGATCTCACGCAAAATGAAATTTAAAAAAACGTTTTTTTTAACGTAAATAATATTGACGCAATTTATACCTCAAGTTTTATTATCCACATTTCGTTCATTTTTCTCGCTATTTATCGAAATTTCTCTCACAATTCTAACTCGGCGTTCGTTATTTGTATAGATGAAGGACAAATATTTATCTCGTTTAGATGCATTGCCGATTAGTTGAATATCCACAATTCTCAAAGCTCTCGTTACGTTCGCAATCACGTCGCGAAATTAAATCCCGCCTGAGGTAGAGCCCCTTTGAGCTTTACGAAGCATCCCGTCTGCCTGCGGGGCACTTATACGGAGCTCTCTGTATACTTTCGCGAACGGATGGGACACCACCTTTACACGGACGCGTTGTGCCGTAACTAGCACAGCAGTTTACATGGTACATTACCCTCGGCGGTATGTATTACATCGCGAAATAAAATTCGCCAATTACACCTTGTCCCTTGTTTGCGATATGCGATAATAACGGCACGCTTAAATAAGGGAGCTTTATATTAAATTGTCGAGACAACGTTAACGCCGGCGTTTGCAAGCGCGAAGACGGGTATTTTCCGACCTCGATGAAAAGGCTAATCGTGATTTGCATAAAAGCTTTAGCTATGGCGCCGCGCGCAAAGATGTCGACCGAGGAAGGAGCGAAGGGAAGGAACGCGGAAACGCATATCTGACACGAGAGGGAAACTTGAAACCCCGTCGACTATTCCTCCGCGGTCCTCGAGTAAGCGATACGTTCGCTCTTACGTTCGCTCGTCGCATGCAAACGATTTCAGCTGTGAAGTCGGTTGAAGCCAAGAATACACCCCAAGCTCTTTTCATTTTTTTACATAACGCAGCCCGGGATCGATCGCAGCAGCTTTAAAATTTTGCAACTGCAACTCATCGCAAAACCGTATCGCGATATCGAGAAAAATTTATTTCGTATTTTTGTTACAGAAAAAAATGTCATTTTACGGTATCTTTTTGACGTATATAGCGATAAATTATCACAAATATATATGGTTGACACGGGCGGGTCCTGGGGGAGGGGGGGGGAGGATTAAACCCCCCCTTGCAAATTAAAAGAAACAGTTTTGCTGAATTTGTTTAAAAAATATAAATAAAGAAAAACAAACATTAAAGAGCTATCGACGTCAGGATTCGCTAGTGTATATATATAAGTATAAGATACACTGTAAATTATACTCATTACGCATTCAAGGAGTTAAGTATAGATTAAGTCAGACATAGGACGAAATGATGAGATAATTTCATTGCACGAAAATAATTAGGTGAAATTCTTTATAATATATATTATATCTATATAATATATATTATATAAATACAAAAAATTTCGCCTAATTATTTTTGTGCAACAAAATTATCTCATCATTTCGTCCTATGTCTGATTTAATCTATACTTAATTCCTTGAATACGTAATAAGTATAATTTACACTGTATCTTATACATACATATTGTATATATTATATAGATATAAAAAATTTCGCCTAATTATTTTCGTGCAATAAAATTATCTCATCATTTCGTCCAATGTCTGACTTAATCTAAACTTAACTCCTTGAATGCGTAATGAGTATAATTTACAGTGTATCTTATACTTATATATATATATATATATATATATATATATATATATAATATAATATAGATATAAAGAATTTTGTCTAATTATTTTTGTGCATGAAATTATCTCATCATTTCATCCTATGTCTGACTTAATCTAAACTTAATTCCTTGAATGCGTAATGAGTATAATTTACAGTGTATCTTATACATACTTATTGTATAATATATTATATAGATATAAAGAATTTCGCCTAATTATTTTTGTGCAACGAAATTATCTCATCATTTCGTCCTATGTCTGACTTAATTTAAACTTAACTCCTTGAATGCGTAATGAGTATAATTTACAGTGTATCTTATACTTTCATATATATATATATATATTTTTTATATATATTATATATATATATAAAAGTATATACACTGGAAATTATACTCATTACGCATTCAAGGAGTTAAGTTTAAATTAAGTCAGACATAGGACGAAATAATGAGATAATTTCGTTGCACAAAAATAATTAGGCGAAATTCTTTATATCTATATAATATATATATATATATATATATATATATAAGTATAAGATACACTGTAAATTATACTCATAACGAATTCAAGGAGTTAGGTATAGATTAAGTCAGACATAGGACGAAATGATGAGATAATTTCGTTGCATGAAAATAATTAGGCGAGAAATCCTTTATATATATATACACTGGCGGATCCTGGGGAGGGGGGTCAAACCCCACCCCCTTGCAAATTAAAAGAAACAGTTTTGCTGAATTTTTGTTTAAAAAATATAAATAAAAAAAAACAAACATTAAAGAGCTATCGACGTCGTTGATCCTGGAATAAAAGCTAATCATGAAACCAAAAATATTAAATAAAATAATTTTGCAAACCCCCCCCTTCCCCCCCCCCCCCTATTATCGACGTCAGGATCCGCTAGTGATGGTTGATATGACAGAATTCCATAAACCGATAACATTCCTTGCATTTATTCACCTTTCGTGGAAATACGTTTTGAAAAGAAGTATACCAGATATCTGCTCTTTCAATGACAATTAAGTAATTAAACCTAGCATATTATAAACAATGTAGAAATTTCTTACTGTGCTTTAAAATCAAATTTTATATCTATTTCGGTTGTTACAACCAGATTTCCGAGGAAAAACTGTTCATGCCATTCGTGGTTTCTTTGCCAGTAAATTCCGGTTGCACTCTTATCTAGGAAAAGAATAAATTATCAACTGTTTTGACATTAAGAGAACAAATTTTCAACTATTTCACGTTCGGTGCTCGAAGAAACGAAGACGAATGTAACAGTCGTTGCAACTGACGCGAGAATTTCATTTAACAGATTGGCAAATTAGAAAGCGTGTCTTGAAAAATTGGTGCAACGAATAAGAATTTTGTTAATGTCTTTAAAAGCAACATTTATGCACAATTATACATATAAGACACGCATAAGCGTGAGGAAAATACATTTTTTAACATATTAAACGATCAATTGACAATAACAAGCAAATTTGCAAAATATCAAATAAATAATGTCGTTAAATAAAAACATAATGCACTATGTTTTTCTCTCGTCTTTTACTCTCACCTGTGTGAACAAAAGTTTGGCGCAAACGAAAATGAGAATGAGAATTCTAAGCTTACTCGATCTTTATTACAGCATGACAAGCAGGTCGATTGTATTCCGAGCTTTACAGAGGTACTGATTCATTGTCACAGTGATTCGCGAATACTATAATGATGAATAATGAAAAACAAGGACAAAGCCAGGCTATTAACCCTGACGAACGACGTTTGTTTGCTCTACCGCAACGTCTTTGGTTTCCTTTTCTATTACGTTTCCACGGCTGCCGCTTCGCATATTATTTTTTGATATCTCTTCGAATCTATATATAAACATAAACATATATATAGGTTTCACACATACGTCTATATATTATATATATTCATATTATATATATTATATATCTTTCTATACACATTATATAGTCACACATACGTTATTTTCCCCCCTTTGTTCTTTTCTCTTTCTTTTCTCGCTTCATATACCTATATATATTTAATATTTATACATGCAGCAGCACACGCCGATAACAACATACACGCCGATAACGATATTACACACGATACTACACACACGCACGCACGCATCAAACTCATTGACAAATTAAGTGTCTTAATTGATCGATCGACCGAAAAAAAAGACAGGGCAAATTCGCGACTTATCAGAATCGACAGAATTCTCATCAGAATTTTCATCGCAAGAATGATCAAAGATCTCGTCGATTTTTTTCGCGTAAGAAATGATCAGATTGCTTTTGCAGAAAAATATTTTTGCACCGCGCGATGTGAAGGAAAATTCTTTGTATAAAAACATTTCGTAAAATTTTGGTTTTACACGCGTAAGATTACACATAAAATATTTTCCAGCTGTCAAATGTAATCGCGCGAAATGGTTTTTTGTCGCGGTGCAAAGCTGCACACAAAAGTCCGAGTCGCTACGGCCTAATCTCATATTGAGATAGATTTGGGTGCGTTAAAAATTTTTTGCATCAGCGAAAAGACGCGAACGCGCGTTGTTTCACAGTCGATCCTCGCGCGCGCTGAGAATTCTGCGAGAATTTCAGTTGTAATGCGTCATTGTCGTTTAACGAGGCGCACTCTTGAAAACGCAACGGTTGTACATCACTGTACCTCGGTAACGTCGAGTTAAAAAGCACCCTCATTATTCGCCATAAACAATGGCGGCCCGTATAAATGGCGAATGCACGATGACGCGACGAGTTCCGGGCGACGAGTGACATTTTTTAGTTGCCGACATCCAGAAACGACAATTGGCTCGTCTATCCGCGACGGAGAGTCGGTGTAGAGATGCTCCGGGAAATCGGAAATGAATTTTTTGCAAGTGTGTGCACCCTATTTATTTTTCCTCGAGACTTTTCGACGGAGAAAAAAAATTATACGGTCAAACATTTATTTATATCTATAAGTCTTCTCTCAAGTATCTCAATATCGAATTAATAAATAATATAAGTATTTGTGGTAATCGATTATATCGAAAACCGCAAGGCGCGAGCAAGTTGTAATCAGCGCAATGAAATAATCAACTGCTGAACCTTGTGTCGGCATTTTTTTTATTTGTTCTAATAAAAAAATGCGTGAATTCTTTGCATCAATTGTGCATTGCGTATCTCCATGCTTGCGATAATATATTGAGATCCCAGAATTCTGCTATGGATATGAATAATTTGATACTTTTCAAAGGAAACTCTTGTGTATGTCCTTTATATACGCGCGAACGGCTTATTTTCATTTACCCCTATACTTGTACGGTCACTCTGTTCTCGCCCTTGTATTGCTATTATCAATTAACGTTACTACCACCTGTCATGCCACGAAGTTCATATCTCACGATGCGCATTTCCGTTGCAATTAATTATCTCGAATGCGGGCTGAGTATCACGGGCAGAGTACGAAGGTTCTCACGCTTCTCGTTTTGACTCTCTCGTAATTTTTGCGGAGCTGCTTTCGTTGTTTTGGTAGTTGCGATATGAAAGCTCTCCCCCTTATGTAGCTAAAAAATGTCACATTCCCTGTATGCCTCGATAGTATTATATATCTCGCTACTCTCCTCTCTTTTCCACGGTAGTTAGCACAAGGTCTCCCGGAAAAACGTTGCAAGCGGAAATACTCCAACGCGACGTTCCAATGAAGAAACGTTGCCACGGGATTAAAGCTAATGGTATTAAGCACTTGTGTATGCACTTGTGTATGCTAATAGAAACAATAATCGCGATATATGGTTCGCAAAAAAAAACAAAAAAAAACGACGCATTTCGTTTTAATTACAATTAGTGCCGAATGAAACTGAATATTAGCAGCGTTTTTTCACTAGAGCATCGCAATGATATATATTTGTAGCTCGTTTTACGCTGACGAGCCCTTCAATTTAAGAAGAGACGACAACGACACTTCGACAGAAGATCTGAAAATGCGATCGCGCGACGAATCGACCCGGATTGATCTCGTCGCCTCGAATCCTGCACGACAGGAAGATATCTTCCCCGCGAGAGAATCTAACCAACCGCAATACCGCGATCTCTGCACGTGGCGGTCGACGAGACGGTAACGAACCGTGCCGATTAACCGGAAACTCGCATCCCCCTTTCCCGTGCGTGCGGTTAAAGCGGAACGATCCGTCCGACACGTGAATCGCTAGTTTAACAACGGCTATTTCGTTGCGCGAGAGGGCAAGTGCGGACGCGCTGTAATTTCCTCGGCCAGAATTCGCGGCATTTCGTCGATGTAAATGCACGTCGTTTATTTTATGCACTTCCGCCGCGAGATTCTCCCCGGGTAACACGGAAAACGCCCGATGTCGTCCGCGACGCTGACAAATAATACAACGTCAGTCGTATATCCTTTCGGGCACGTCGAATACGGCGAGGTTATTAATGTTAGGATACACATTTCAGTTTTGTATTTCTCTCAGTACTCTCTTAAATCGAACCAGTGTTTTATTAGTAGAAACATTAAACTCACAATCAGTTACAAATATAGTATTCTAAAAAAATCAGTAAAATCTCATAAAATTAAATAAAAAAAAAATAATATGCATATAATTCTGAATTCGAAAACTAAGTAGACTTTCATTCCAGATATACATATGTGTGTGAGATAGTTTCTTCCATAAAATAGCAAAATAAATTTTATACCTTGCAAATATATACGATTATTGCTGATTTTTTAGTGAAATCTTACAATAATCAGCAGAATATAAGAGGGAGGAACAAAATGTGAGTGTTTTCACTGAAAATCAATGAAATACAATTTTGTGTCACTGCTTTAGTCAGCGAAATTTTCACTGATTCAATTTAAGAGAGTAAATCGTCTAGATTCTAGAAATCTGCGGTACGAAGATGTCGAAGATACATATAAGAATCAGAGATATAAAACGAGATATAAAAAGAAAATCCAGTGGTTTTGATTTATAAATTGATTTATTAGATATCTAAACGTTATAGACGTCTAAAATTTCTAGATTTCTCGATCGTTAATACACGCCGAAATGTTTGGTATCCAAGAAATATCTAGAGTAATTTTCTACACGCTGTACAGCTTTGTGCAGACTATTCCGAACCTCGGATTTTTCACTGTAATAAAAGAAATTTTGTTGACTCTTCTTTGAAACTACACACAGAGAACTACATCGGAATTACATTGTAAACAAATTCTTTATTAAGCGCGCGTAACATTCACGGATAAGAGATATCGCGCAATAGTTCTTTCAGCCGCGTATATATGCGGCATAATTGAAATGGACTGGATTCTCTTTGACTCGACGATCTCGTGCGCGAGACATACGCTTTTCTTGTTAACCAACGGATTTAGCATCACGGATAACTAGGATCATGGTCGGCTGCAAAGTAACTGAAAACCTATCCAATTATTCGAAAAACGCCCTACACGTTACCGGAAATAAACGAGAGATGCATCGCGGGATTGAGCGCGGAATCAAAGTAATTTTTTCTATTGCGCGCGATGTGCAATTAAAAATAACGATTTTTGTCGATCCGTACGTGAACTCAATTTTTTTCTAACTTTCTATGGGCTCCATATGTAGATCGCATAAAAGAGATCATACAGAGCCATTAATTTCTTAAGAAAAGAGAGCGAATTTCGTGATTTGAGGTAAGTACTGTCATCGTCAGCTTCTCAACAAATACGTCGTCGACAAGATGATTATCTTAATGTACAGTTTTGTCTCAATTTTAAAAAAGTTTATACATGTACGCAGCGAAAATGGAGGAAAATACAAAGGACAATAGAGGAATGTCGCATTTTTCCGATTGTTACGTTTTAACAATGAAGAAACGGGAGGAAAAGAATTATTTGAATTTTTCACCACTATACAGCATGGTGTGCAAAAAAATTACAGCGAGATATATTTTTAGCAATCAACCTTTTTTTCATATTTCTCTCTTTCTCTCCTGTGTATTCTCTTGCATTTTCCTCAATCATATAGTTTGATGTACTGCGACGACTGTGTACAAGCGATGTATCGTACAATAAGACGTCAAGGACGCATTACGTCGCCGAAGAATCGCCTCGTATTTAAATACTCGAGAAGTCGCGCAATTCTTTACGCGCGAGAATTCCGCGAGGATCGAAGATGGCAAAAAAAATCGTCGTGAAAAAGGCAGGAGGAGACTCGAGAGGAATTAAATACGAGAGGAATAAAAATCGTCTTCGCTCCGAAAAGAGGGAGGGGGAGAGAGAGAGGCACTTTTAGAACAGTCGGATAGGATAATCTCGTGATTCTAAAAGAGATTGAACTTGACGGGACACCTCGTCGCACTTGCCCAGGATCCCCATTTGTCGAGGCCTATGATAATCGCGATAAAGAGACGAGGACCGGTTGTTCCAGTTAGATCGGCGACACCGTCAACTTGAATTTCCGACGAGCATCGGGCGACGCGAATCGACGAACGCGCGTCTTTCCGGAGAATTCGATTTCCGTTTTGTCAAATACCCGGGATCATATCTCGATATGAGCGGCTTCTCTGTGTCTATCGAGACGCGACGCAAAACGAATTCGCAAGCGATTTCGCGATCGACACGTACAGAGAGAGAGAGAGAGTCGTGTAGAAAATACACGTATTTTCACACAAATATTTCACACATACAAATATACAGATATACTCAACACAAACACAAACGCACACATTCATCCCACGCGTTCAAATCCTCTCTCATTCGCTTCTTCATTTTTCTCTAATGTATCGCGATCTACTCATGTACGATTCGCGATCCATTCTCACTTGCATGTAGCCGATATTAATCGATATTAATGAAATACATTCGGTATCGTGTGTATGTTGTTTTACTTTTTTTTCTTTTCACATCTCATTCTCTCACTATTTAACTGTCATACCATCACCATCACACTGGAAAACGTCTGTATTTCTTGCGATGAAGTACCGACGCAATCCTGACCGATTTATTTGTCTCTAGCGAGCTTTTCTTCTTTTTTATCGTTTCTTAGTTTTTTTCTCGTCACCGTTTGCCGCTGCATATATATATAATTATCAGAGAATCAATTTACATTTCTGTCTATATCTGTCTATGTCTTATTCTCTTTCTCTCAATTTCTGAGTCTCTCTCTCTCTTTCTCTCTCTCCCCCTCTCTCTTTCTCTCTTCCTTCGTTCTCTCACTCTTCTCTCACTCTGTCTCTCTTTCTGTCCTGATTTCTTCATTTCCACCTTGCAAGCTGCTGGTTCGTTGGGTTTTCTAAAAGTGCCTGTATACTCGGACATTGCCTGTAACACTATATGCTTTCCACATATCTACGTTAAGTATACACGTGTAATGTCTGTTGGTTGATGTTGATATGTTTCGTACGAGCGGTATATATATATTATATATATACACACATATATATATTATATATCTATATATTACTATATATAGTAAAGTTATTTGATAACACACAATTAATTATATATATAGGTGTATATATAGTCTTGTGCACGGATCACGGATGCGATATCACTGAGAAACGTTGCTGCGCGCGATTTCTTGCGTGCGCGAAAATCCTTGCGTGCCATAATACGCGTTGTTATATGCGTTTTCGTCGCAAGTCTTGCGTCGACCTTCGAACATCAGTGAAAGAATGCAAAGCGTGTACATACATACACCTACGGCGCCGGGATTGCATCGCTAATTTTCACTCATTCCCCCTCAGAGATTGCTTTTTTTTTAAAATTCTTCAGAGCTCGCATTCTCCTCTCATTTCGAAAATAACCCCGCAAAAGAATGCAACGAGCATCACATTTCATTTTTCACATGACTTATGATCCCCCGAAGGTCTTTTTTTCCCTAAAAGGCGCTCGCATCGTACGCGTGAGGCCGAAATTTTTCCTGAAAGAGGAAACTATTTCGATTCTTCTCCTTGACGATTGTACGAAAAAAAAATAGATCATCAAGGAAGAGTTGAAGATAAGATGCTTCTCTTATTTATTAATCGCGCAATCTCGCTAGCGTAAGAAGACGAATGCGACTTTGTCGTGCGAGAAGGGGAGAGGGTGAAAAAACGCGTAAAAGACTAACTTTGCGCTAACTCGCATTATCGTTTTTATCAGCGTTGAGACGTTTAAAGGAGGCGCGAGGAACCGTCACTCTGTTTCAAGCTCTTGCCGCATTTTCGCGGTAAGCAAAATCGCGAATTAATAATTGCGACACCCAAACGCGCGCAATTATACGCATTAATTCACCGTTTTATAGATCGTATTTGCTTTAGCTTCTCCGCCAGCCGGCGGCGGTGTTTTTAGCACAATATATCCTGCAATATATGACCCGCCGACATTATCCCAGGTAAATGGAATCGGCTTGAGCTTCCGCGTCCCATTCCCTAGTCCACTTTTTTTCCTCCCTCACCACGTGTCCCTTCTGTTCATCTCTCGACGCTGCCTTCCGCTTCATCTCACTCCTTCTCTTTCTGTCTCCCGATGAAAATTCTCTCGTGATCTAGCTTCCCACTATCAATCTCTCTGTTTTCTAACTTTTTCACCCCTAGCTCTGCCTTCATTCCGTCCTTTCCTCTTCCCGCCTTTTACTTTCCTTTCTTCTCCCGCCTATCCTTTTATTGTCGTCAAAACGACGCGTATGCGATTGATAACGATTTAACGGAACGAGAGGTAAGATTCAGATCGTGCGAGACGAGATATCGCAATCGTCGACGTTTTCATTCGCGTAGTCTATTAATTCTCACTTATTCGCGTTGTAGGTCTCTTTTGTGAAACCTATATTTTTAAAATAAAAAATATTTCATATAATTATCGATAATCCTCGCATGTTTATCATATATACGATTAAAAATGTCGGGAGTTGATAAGATCACGTTACACATTTGATGGCATTACATAGTTGATGACACGTCCGCGCTTGCGAGCATCTCTCTACCAAGGACCATAATAGAATAGTTTTCGTCCAGAGCGAGCGCAGTAACTCACGTACTGAGGTAGTCGCATTGAAATATTCATCGAGGATACATCTCGCTCTTGCGAGAGAGAGGCGGCTTGCTGTGAAAACCGCGTGAATGCGTGTCCCCTCGTGTTATAAAGGCGCAAAGGGCGCGCGCAGCAATTCCCAGCGGATGTTTTCGCGAAAATTCGCTCGGGCGGTGGATAAAGGACGGCGCGAAATTGAGAGTGAATTAGGCGACGAGGTTCCGACAGGAGTACAAGGGCGTTATCGTCACAAGTCGGAGAAATTTCGGTCGGACGGAAAAAATAGTCCCAGAGATTAAGGCGAGGGCTATAGAACTCGATTTCGGAGTAAAAGAAGGAAGAAGGATAATAGTTTGTAACGATATATCGCACGAGCAATTCTTAAATTCCTTATTCAGTGTTTAACGAAATGGTATGACGTAATAAAAATTATAAAAGAATTAATAATAATAATGAAATATATATATATATATATATATATATATATATCTCTGTGTCATAAGAATGTAAAGTATTCGTGATAAAAATAATCTATTTATCGTTGACGGGACGATATATATAAAAGCAGATTAAAAAAAAAATGAACGGATAGATGATTCCTTCCTAAACAAGATCGTGACGCGGCCTCTCTCTGTCCGCAGATTTGTGTCCATAATTTCGTCACAAAGTCAGCGCACGTACGGATCCAATCTTGGTACCAGCGAGACTCCTATCATACGCTTCCACGCAATTTTAAAATTCACGCGAACTTCCCCGATTCGCGTGAAATGCGACGATGAATCGGCGCGGAATAATACGCGAAACTATCGCGGAACTATCGGAACTTGAACGTAAATTTTCAATCCAACGGGGACAACCACATGTCTTTGAAATTCCTAATACTCGCAAGATATATTCGCTAAATCTTCTTACATCCGAAGATGAATAAAAGCTGATTTGGGGGAAGAAAAATTAGTATAAATCGAAATTCGCGAAATGGGTTCTTTGAACAGAAATCGATCGCTCGAATTGTCAAACGATTTCAATTTGCTCAAGCATCAGCGCGGCTTTTCTCATCGGTCTTATCGGAAATATAGTAGTAGCAAGTAGGGCTTTTTTCATGTATCCGATAATCGGATACATGTTGCGATTCTACTTGATTGGTTTTTCAAATCCACGCCAATTTATCAGTCATCTCGGACTGGATTACATGCGATCTTTTTGATCCTGGGAATATCGGCCTTCATGAAGTTTAATCTAACTGGAATTAAACAAACGATTGTGCCGACACGCTACCGGTGATCCTTTCCTTTTTCAGAAGAAAAACCGATCGTCCGGGATGAAAAGTTGAGACAAGAAGTTTGAGAACGAGGATTGTTTTGTCGCCGAACGTAATTTATCTGGATTTTTGTCACGCAGACGACGTGCACACGTGCACCAGGAGATTTCTTTCTTGCTTGGCGATTGAACTTGATAGCAATTAATGATATGATCGAGTCGTAACAAATTTCAATTCGTAAGAATAATTTGTTTCCGATTCGAGAATTTATTTATCCGACGTAGAGAGGGATTATTTATTTATCCGCGAGGGATGAATATAAACGACGAGTTTGTTTTGTATTTCTGCTTCACATAAATATTTCGCGTTGGTGGATTAATATTTTCCAACCGCGTATATACACACACTGCGATCATTTCCATATGAAGATTAGAGTGATCTATTATAAAACGTCAGAATTTATACTCGCACCGGGTGTCGGGTTCGCTGGAAAAACAGAAGCATCAATTTGTGGAAAACTGCTGAATTTTCCACGGAAACCATCAAGGCTGTTCTTCTCTCACCCGCGATCCTTATCTCTTTGTAGACGATTCTGCGAAAGCCACCCACGTATTCTGCCGGCTTTCGCGTGAAACGCCAGTTCGACGGTGGTGAGGAAATTCGCGCGACTTCTCTAAAGTTCGTCCGTAAAACCGGGCGCGACGAAAAGAGGGAAAGAGAGAAAGAGAGAAGAAAAAAAAAACAGAACCACGAGGAAGAAAAGCTTGCATCGCGACCGATGGTAATGGTCGCAGTTGCAGTAGCAAGTTTCGCGAAAACGATCAATTGAACTCTTCCTTGCGGAACCTCCCACGCTTCCCCCCTCCCTCAGTTTTTCTCCGTTCCGGGGGTCTTCTCTCATACACAAACGAGGTTCTCCCTTCTTTTTCGAGGAAACAATTTTCGGAGATGGAAAAAAAGAAGAGAGAAATACAATCGCGATGAGTCTTACGTACGCACGTAGGCACGTCGTCTACGCCGATATGCAGGATACAAAACCAGGCGGGTGTGTGTGTGTATGATGTTGCAGGTGTGACCATCCTCTTGTCACAGACGGTGTTTTCCCTGCTGGTGGCCCACGTGTTGACGCGAACCTCCGAGGCGGTGCCACTTATAGGTACCGATCCACCTACCTACCCCGATGAGGCTAAACTCGATGCTTGTGGGGAGTTTTCCTTTTCCTTTTAACACGCGAACGAATTGATACGAATCGTCTCGAACTCGCAACGAATCATCTCTTCTTAATATCATCTTATTTTCGTAAGAAATTTTTCCACGAAACAAAATTTATTACTAGTATCTTTCATATACTTATCTCTCGCAGCAAAAATATCAAAGTCGGTGAGAAGCTCTTTTAATTGCGTTCGCATTAAATTCATTAAAAGTTTTCCAATATTGCCAATTCAAGCCGAGAGATACCCTAATTTTTATCATAGACGGAAATTAAGATGTAACATAAATTAAATTAATATAGATATATTATTATTACATGTAATTTCCGTTTCTCAACCGGACGACAATCGATATTCCATCAAACTTTATTAATTAACTTCTATTTCGCGAAAGAGCAAAAGAGAAAGACTCTACGTCTATATCGAAAAAGATCGGAGAAGACTCATCTTTCCGGTGGATTTTCGTTTCAACTCGCTACGACATATACTTGCGCGCAAAAATATCAGCGTAATCGATTCGGACATCAGGGTCAAACAAAGTCTCCCCTCCGCCGTGTTTACGAGGCGCGTCTGCTTAGTGACTGGTGCGTACTACTTACTCGTCAGTAACCCAGGCAAGCGCAGTATTTTTCATTTACAAGTGACGAGCGGATGGAAGATTTTAAAGAGCCGTATAACTTGTGGAAGTCTCGACGTATATAAGAATATGAAACAAGGAAAGCATCTCGTTCTCGCGCGATGATTCTAGCCAAGCCTCGAGCGATAAATTCAAAGCGGAAAACTCCCCACAAGCCACATCCTCTCTCATTCGCGACAGGATTTTCGCCTAGATTCTTTCCTTCATTTTTCTCTCTTACCGCTTGTGTCATAAAAATAATCTATAAAAATTAATTCTCCCGTGCGATCGGACGAATAATTTAAAATCTATGATAATTGAATCTTATCGTTCACATTACGGTGAATATGTTTTTAATGCCTGCATTGTTCTCAACAAACATAATGGTAAATCGACTGAAAATGTTAGATATTAATGAAATATGTAATAATAATAATACGATGATTTCGTATTCAGTTGATAATTATTATAAATTGTAATCAGCAATTAGCGTTAATATGGGTTAATATTTCACGCTCTCTCAATAAAAATATTTGAATTGTGATAAAACGCGTTATCTCGCGCATTTTTCACTTGAAAATAGTGTATTTAATGCCGAATAATATATTTATTTATATTTCATACACGCGTAAATGCAATCCGGAGAAATTATCGGATATCACATACCTTCCATTATTATGCACTGATTGTAATAAAAGATAATCATGATGTGTTTGATGAGAACCGAAAGATACGGTACGCAATTTATACGTGATAATGAATTTTACGATACAACACTTCTCGATCTATCTAGGATGCATCCATCTAGGAGATGCGAGTAAACGACGCGGCGTGAACGCATGAATGTACGTGAGTGTACTTGAGTGCAAGATGCGAATGGAGATTGTTACAGGCAATGTCTGCTGAACAATGTAATCACTGCTTAACACGTCATCTTTCATGCGCGTGCAGTGTTTGCACGTGATGTCGTCAGACAAGGCTCGACAAACGCGGCAACTGCAATCTTCGCAATTCTCCTTAAACACTTTTGTTCAAACTCAACGATCAGAACCTATCTAAATTGAAATTATTTTCTTCGTTGCAACTGACGTGTTTTTACCAAGTTGTATTTTTTTTTAATTATATAAGTGTATGATGGAAAATAAATAATAACACAGAATAAATAATTTCTGTGATAAATTATCGAATGAAATGATAAAATCTCGATTCCCGCTTCGTTTTGTATCATCTTATCATTTCCATTTTCGTTTGGACAGCCTAGTTGTGATACAAGCATATCGACATCATACAATCGCAGAACACGGTACATATCAATATTCTTGAGTTATTTTTTTTTTAAACAAACTTTAAATTTCAATGTTATTTGTTCGACTCTGTTTAGACACAACTCGTAGCAATAAAACAATGGTTCTTTAATCACATAAAATACTTGTTCTGTGTACAACATTGTACATAGTATTGTGTACTAAGTGTACTAAGTATTTTGTTAAAAATTAAATTGTTAAGAGTCTGTTTAACAATTTAAAACAATTACAGTAGCGCGCGATCGATTCTACCTACTCTTTCCACTGGCCAAAAGCGACGATTTCCACGTGCGACCCGAGGATCACGTACCGTTTTCCAAGATATCGGATAGAAGCGAAGGGAATATGTGCAACGGTTAAGAAACCTGATAATTACACGCTGGTAACAGGAGAAACAATTACGGAAGGATTAAACTGCTTTAAGCACGGCTTTATTTCGCAATCAGGGCGTCTCGCGCATATATAGATACAAACTTAGATCGCGCCATAAAAGATAAGACGGAACTTGCACTAGCGGGAAGTAACTTTGCACCGCATAAATAAAGATTGCGATATTATTTAATATTCAAGAAAGAGTAACTCGTTAGTTTGAGTCTCTGAATAATTTTCTCGATATTCTTGATGATTCAAGACTCTTCAAAACTGTGGCGTAATATTATTCCTATTATTTTGCCATCTCTGGTAACTTCATTTTATGGTATAAATTATAAATGTATGCATATATCTGTAATAAAAATATATAACTTTTTTTAAATATATATGTATATGATAGAAAATTTTTTGTTTGATCCTGCAATTTTATTATCTAAATCTAGAAAATAGAGAAATTTGTTCACAGACTTCATATTTTAGTTAGTTTAATCTTACTTTGAAATCTCTGCGGAAACGTCACGCTAAAACGGCTCTTGACAGTAAAACGTATATATTTTACGACGACAAATTCTCGAGCGTACAGTCTGCCATGACGCTATGAATCTTTACGGGCGTGGAAATCAAATCTTTCCGATAAGAGAAGTTTTCGGGGTAATTGGGTGGAGTTGGAAAACAAATAGAGGGAAAATGCGCGGCCTACGTATTCGATGCTGAATACATATTTCCGAGAGCGTTAAAACCGGGTCATATAATCCAGCAGGTGGTGAATTACGATATTATAAGTATACACATATATACATATATAACTCGTAAACCTTCGCCCGCGCGTTCCGTAATTGCGGCGCGCGACTTCGCGCTACCCATTCAAGGGTGGCTCATTATCGTGCTCGTATCAGTCTCCGGACTCTCTCCGCGCCTCCGAGTTCGCGTTTTCCTTTGAGCGCCGTATATTTCCCAAGGCAAAGTTAACTGGCTCATGAATGAAAAACAAGACCGGCCAATCTCTCGCAGTTAACTTCGCGAAGGCATGCGCTCCAAAGTATAATCAGTTTTAACTTGCCAAACGAATTCCATCCGACGCGCGTCGCGTTTCCTTGAAAAGAATTCGCCTCTTTTTCGTGAAACTTACATTATCAAACGGTGAAGGTGAACGGTATTTCCAGCCGATAGAGAAACACACTCTCGATGCCAATCGGAAATCATGGAAGGAAGCTTTCGTAACAAAGCTGCTTTTTTTAAGTCTCTGATTACCTTTTATTGGAAGAAAAATAACAAGCGCGGACGAAAAGGAGAACAATCGATAGTGTAGCAAAATATTTTATTCCTGCCTCTCTCGCATAGTTGTACAAGAGTGAAGAGAACTCTTCCCTTGTCTTAAAAATCCGTCGAAAATGACTAGAATTTTCTTTCGCGTGGAATTTAATCTCCCCAAAACAGCTTCTGGCCGCTTCAAAATTCACAAAATAGAGGCAGAAATGCGCGCATTTACGACCTCTCTTCGTTTCTAAGGATACTTATATCAAATGCACACCGTAGCAGAAACAGGCGGAGCAGCCACGTGGAAATTTAAAGGCTCATGTAAATTCAAAGACACGAGCGCGAACATAAGCCGCCTTAAAAATTTCCTCATCCCGACATTCGACGTTGAATTTCGCCGCTCTCGACGTTTCATCTTTGACCCACCTACCTTCGTATCCCGTTCCGAATATATATTGCTACGCAATCGACTAATTTACAGTTATTACGCGATTGTATTCGTCCCGCAAACCCGGCGTGTATCGAATTAAAAAAAAAAAAAAAAAAAAAAAAAGAATATGCGATGTTTAATTTAATCGTATTGGGAATGCGGAATATAGATGATCATTTAATTATCGGCTCGTTGCGAAACATCCGTAGTTCTGTGTGTGACGCACCGTCGAAATCCAATTTCACAAAAACAGGTATTCTCGTGTCGACAACGCATATACGAGCGATAATCTAGTAGGCAATAAAGCAGCGTCAACTTATACAATAGGAAAACTAAATATGTGTTAATTGTAATTTAATGCACTTTTGTGTTTTTAAATCTGCCGAATCGTTTATATTATACGTCTTATCTTCCAGTCAGAACCAAAAAACAATCTCTATTCAATTATAATTTTTATCTTCCGTCTTCTTGTGATAATTTACGAGATACCTAGAAGCTTCTGAACTGTATATATGTATAATGTTTCAAATTTTTTTATATTTAACATTAAATAATATCTTAGATACATTAAAAATTGTTTTAAAATTCTACGAGAGGAAAATTCGCTTAAAAGTTAAAATAAACAATCAAGTTTTGTTATTTAATTACGTAGTTCAGTTTCTGTGAGAAAAAAGTATTTCACTTTTAATCATTCATGAAAAATTATTTAGTCGTTTTAATTAGAAGAGATTGCGCAACAAAATCAAGCAAACAAAATTAAGACATTTTCTCTTCTGCTACGAGATTTCTTTGCTAGGAAATGTACAAATGTTGCATATTGATATATCAATTGCTTTCATAATTCATAATTTAATAATTCGTGAGCGATTCGCAACGAGGAGAAAGAAAATATTGTTCACTGGGACAAAATATATACATATATACACTAGCGGATCCTGACGTCGATAATGGGGGGGGTTTTGCAAAATTATTTTATTTAATATTTTTGGTTTCATGATTAGCTTTTATTCCAGGATCAACGACGTCGATAGCTCTTTAATGTTTGTTTTTCTTTATTTATATTTTTTAAACAAATTCAGCAAAACCGTTTCTTTTGATTTGCAAGGAGGGGGTTAACCCCCCCCCCCCCCCCCAGGATCCGCCAGTGTATATATATATATATTATATAGATATAAAGAATTTCTCGCCTAATTATTTTCATGCAACGAAATTATCTCATTATTTCGTCGTATGTCTGACTTAATCTATACTTAACTCCTTGAATGCGTAATAAGTATAATTTACAATGTATCTTATACATACATATTGTATATATTATATAGATATAAAAAATTTTGCCTAATTATTTTCGTGCAACGAAATTATCTCATTATTTCGTCGTATGTCTGACTTAATCTAAACTTAACTCCTTGAATGCGTAATGAGTATAATTTACAATTTATCTTATACATACATATTGTATATATTATATAGATATAAAGAATTTCGCCTAATTATTTTCGTGCAACGAAATTATCTCATCATTTCGTCGTATGTCTGACTTAATCTAAACTTAACTCCTTGAATGCGTAATGAGTATAATTTCCAGTGTATCTTATACTTATATATATATTAATATATATATAAAAAAATATATATATATAAAAGTACAAGATACACTGTAAATTATACTCATTACGCATTCAAGGAGTTAAGTTTAGATTAAGTCAGACATAGGATGAAATGATGAGATAATTTCATGCACAAAAATAATTAGGCGAAATTCTTTATATATATATATATATATATATATATATAATATATACAATATGTGTATGTATAAGATACACTGGAAATTATACTCATTACGCATTCAAGGAGTTAAGTTTAGATTAAGTCAGACATAAGACGAAATGATGATAATTTCGTTGCACGAAAATAATTAGGCGAAATTCTTCATATCTATATAATATATACAATATGTATGTATAAGATACACTGGAAATTATACTCATTACGCATTCAAGGAATTAAGTATAGATTAGGTCAGACATAGGACGAAATAATAAGATAATTTCATGCACGAACATAATTAGGCGAGAAATTCTTCATATATATATAATACATACAATATGTATGTATAAGATACACTGTAAATTATACTCATTACGCATTCAAGGAGTTAAGTTTAGATTAAGTCAGACATAAGACGAAATGATGATAATTTCGTTGCACGAAAATAATTAGGCAAAATTCTTTATATCTATATAATATATACAATATGTATGTATAAGATACACTGTAACTTATACTCATTACGCATTCAAGGAATTAAGTATAGATTAGGTCAGACATAGGACGAAATGAGATAATTTTGTTGTACGAAAATAATTAGGCGAAATTCTTTGTATCTATATATAATATCTATTATGTATATAGATATAATATATATTATATAGATATAAAGAATTTCACCTAATTATTTTCGTGCAATGAAATTATCTCATCATTTCGTCCTATGTCTGACTTAATCTATACTTAACTCTTTGAATGCGTAATGAGTATAATTTACAGTGTATCTTAAACTTATATATATACACTATATAGCGGATTCTGACGTCGATAGCTCTTTAATGTTTGTTTCTCTTTATTTATATTTTTTAAACAAATTCAGCAAAACTGTTTCTTTTAATTTGCAAGGGGGGAGGGGGTTAACCCCAAAATCCCCTCCAGGATCCGCCAGTGCATATATATACATATATATGTATATATAAGTGTGAATACTCGAGCGAATCGAATTAACAAGTGACAGATTGGATTTCGAGCAACGCGTGCCGAATACTCTCTAGAGTGCACCTATTTTTTTATTCGCAAACACGACGGCAACAACATATGATGATGACGAATATAGTGACGAATGTAGAACGTACCTTTGTCACGATTAATGGTTGATCAAATCGTATCTAATATTCAGTGAGACAATATAATTTAATATCACGGGTCACCGTCATTGACACAACGCTAGGAAGTAAAATAATTGAATCCACAACTCGGACGCGATATTACAATTATTATCCCGTTAAGTATCGCTTTTACCGCGGACATTTACAGTTGTCCAGGACAGACGAACCAGATCTTCACGTCGCAGCATTTAAAATTAATTAACAGGCTTATCACGGACGCTCGTGATTATTTATACAGTTATCGAAAGAACGTGATATTTATTCGGCCGACGATCGCGTCGCGAATTTTCGGCCTCGATCTAATTTCTGCGATGATTACGCTGATTTGGACGAATGATACACGACGAAAATTGTATCGCTCGGAAGATTTGCATGTCGGCGTGTAATAACATTGCGGTATAAATTGTATTTGCCATAATATCATTTCAAAATTGCGATCGAAAACTTTACATTTGAAGCATGGGTTTTAAAACGGTCACAAAGGTAAATGAGTTATATATTATATGCTGTTTTATTATCGAGTTTAAGGAACTTTTATAGCTACTTTAGCTACATATTACATTTTTACATAGTGCAGATAAGTATTCTTGTTGGAAGTCAGCAAATATTATATAACTCATCTATTATGCAGTTTTTTTTTTTCGTATTTTTATTGCAAAATCTGCATTTTTTTCAATGCACTTATATCTAATATTTTTTAAATAAATCCTAAATCGATGCGCTTATTTTACTCGAATGCAATTATTGTGTATACGCTAACGGATAATTTCCACGACGATAATGACTACAGCAAAGCCAACTAGTCGGAATATACACATATATGAACTTTCCGGATTGAATGCAAATGGAATGATTGATATACACCACCGGGCATTACCGGCGACACAAATTCGCGTCTATAATTCAGCAAATGTAACGAGGATATAATTGCATATCATATATTTCGTTATTATGTGATACATTCACCGTTGACTGTCAGAAGAAATTATTAATCAATAGACCCAGAGAGAGAGCGGCCGGGCGCTGAAATTAATGTTTTTGCATCTTGGACGTGCAGAATGTTTCGACACGATTTACAGAATTGCAAAAACATTGGTTTGTGAATCGCGCACGACACGATACAAAAAAGTTGCTGGAAAGGTTATCCTACTAACAGTTGTCCAACAGGAAAACCATAAATTTGGCCAATGGAAAGAGCGGTGTCCTTGGCTCGATCGCAAACGGCACTTCTTCTCTTTTTCCAACACGGTTTCCGCATTGTAGAGAGTTTGCCACAAATAACCGCGTATAAATCGTAGAGACAAAAGTTTGAAGATACAAGAGAGTGTTAATGTAAGTGGTGTAAGAACGACGATAAAAAAAACGTCGATCGCGAACGCGGGTGTTAATGAATCGGCGACTTGAAATAGTGAACAGAGACAAACACATGTATACATACAATATACCACGTACACGATACAGTTATGTACAAACTCGTTTTGCGACACATATACACTTGCTTTTGTGGCGAATAAATCGCACGACGGACAATTAAACTGCGATATGTCATTCCTAATTACGGTCGTGAGATACAATACGGATATGCGTTAAACATTTTACGTGGTTCGCGTCGTCGTCGTCGTTTATTCATCGTGTATGAAACATGACATCCGATATGAGCTTCGTTCGATCGCACCCGATTGTTAACAAATTGTTATTGAAAGAAAGGAATCTAGGCCTCTCTCCGAAAAGGAAGATCGCGCTTTGAAATATCCGCATCCATATCCCGCAGGATTGAACGATAAATGTGGCCGTCTCGTTTCGAATTTTATCGTTTAATATGAAGATCGTATACGAGATTATATTCCGGTTGGGAATTGGGCGTTTCTCGCATATAACGATAAATGTGGGATATGAATACGGACTTAAGACTGTATATGGCTCGACGTAACGCATTCTACTGCGAATTTTTGTAAAAAGCGATTTCCGAGGCAATTTTCGTAAATATCGTGCAAAAATCATGTACGCATCGCGTGTTCTAACATGTTTCTTTTTTCAATTTCTTACATCATTTCGCGATACATAAAGAAAAATTGCGAACGCACATGAAAAATGCATAACGCGATCTTTAGAAGCGATGCGCATCGCGATGTTTAATAGAGAGAGATCGATAAATTTCTTCAGGCTCTTCTCCCTTTCGAAATAATGATAATTTCCGGTTACATGAATTATGCGCTTCATGAAATATGAATTGTGCGACGCGACGCAGTGCGTATACGGGCTTGCTCGGCATAGAACATATGTAGAAATGACATGCACGAAACACATGCAGACCAACAATGATCATTATAATAATTGATCTGCCAAAAGCTCGCTCACATCTGACAATGGAAGCAACGGCATAAATTTATGCTAACTGAATATTAACGACCGCATCTATGTGATTCTAAGCCTCTTTCTCTCTCTCTCTCTCTCTCTCTCTTTGTCTGTTAATGGTAAAATACTATAAAATACTATAAAATCTTGAAATTTATTTATTAATGTCATATTTTCTCAAGAGAGAGTAAATGTCACAAAATATATATGATAAAGTTAAACTATACTACCATAATTCTCACTGTTTAACAGAATTCATTTCTTCCAAGTAAGAAAAAAAAATAAAATAATTGTTGAATAACGATAATTATAAATCTTTCTTTTTGTCAACTTTTATACCGTGACAAAAAAATAGCGACGTCATGCTTCCACTGCTTGATGTTTCCCGTCACCTTTTCGCGATTATCACGGACAAGGTGATAAGGATTCATCCGCGCATAGAATTCGCACATTCGATTACACGTGTACGAGCTTTTGGACACGGTGTGCGTGTGTCGTTCGCTCGCGTCGAAGGACTGCAAAGGCGCGAGCCGATGTGCGTTTCAATGGAGAAACGGCGCGAACTTTCCTATTCAGCAGGCAACGCTTTGTCGTTCCGCCAATTCCCTGTGAGCGATGCGCAACCCTTCTTAGCGCGCGCGGGGCGAAAGAGATCCCTTAGAACCTGTCGCCCTTTGAGATCGCGTGCGCCATTGACGAGCGATGAATTAAACGAGCTCTCGGCTTCTTACAATCCGAACGTCAAGGTACAGATAATAATTCAACAAGGGTCTGTGCAAAAACAAATAATTTTTTAAACTGACAATTTCATATTTCTATGAGAATGACGTGTGAATGCAGCGTATAATATCGATAGGCAGCTACCCCCAGAGTGTGGCTGCCCACCGTGTTGATATACACGCTCATTGAATCGCAGCGTTGAAATTTCAATTTCGACAAGTGTGAGGATCGTTTATATCTCTCTCGCGATTCGTGATTTATCGCTCATCGGTCGTCAAATGTGTTGACGCGATCTAAAACGCTTTGCTTCGGCGATAGCTCACTTCCGCTGGCTCCGCGACTCGCCACCGGCGTACATACATGAGGGGGAGGCTTGCGCGTGCGTGCGTGCGTGTACTATGTGTGAATGTGACGACTACGTGTATGCTATCACGCTCGATCTCAATCTGCAAACTCTCTCTTACGCAGAGTTTCTGACCTTCCGACCTTCCGGAGCAGGTGCTAGCGCCTCGAATTTACGAGTTTAGTATATTGCATTGGTAGTGATTATAAAGTACGTATCTCACATGAAAATGTAAATTGCACCGAAGGCTCTGAATCAAGGAAATGATCTCTTACTTTCCAGCACCGTCTCTTTCCGCCTTTCCGTCTTTTTCTATCCATTTATCTCTGTCTCTTCCTCTTTCTCTCGTTTTCTCTTTAACTCTCTATTTTCTTTCTTCTTCTTTCTCAATCTCTCTTCTTATTCTCTTGCCCACTCTGCCTCTTTCCTCTTGAGTGGTATTTTGTTTTTATCTTGGAGATAAGCCGATCGTTGCAGCGAACGGGAGTAAAACAATCTCAGAGACGAAAAAGATTAAATGCCCGTAAACGCGCGCTCCGAACAAATTAGAACGTTGCCCGAAACGCGATACAAGGAGAGAATCTATTCTTTAGGATGTTCCGTGAATGAAAAAGAATACATCTCAGAATCTGTGCGCGAGAAAGGAGAAATAGCTGCGTCGAGATATTTTAGAGCGCGCTCATAAAAAAGTTATTCGCGCGGAACGTCAGTCGTGACCCGGTAATGCCACTCAAGGGTCAAAAATTCTCTTCCTCTCCGCCATCACCATCCCCATCATATCTCTCTGCCCCGTATTTCTGTAGGCTGCTCCTTTCGCTCTGCAGTCGCGGAACTTCAACTTGCCTAGACGTACGATAAGTTAAAGCGTATGACAAGTCACTCTCTATGAGCTGTACACTAGTTATTTATAACCGCTACACCGCTCATCGCCATTGTGTCATAATCACCCCCGCAATTCTAACTTTGCAACTCTCCCCCGCGATCTCGTGTCGCTCATCTTCCGTGGATTTCTGCTGTCGATCTGTTAGCTCTTTTGGAACGTATCGCGATAGGCGCAGCTCGACATATCATAGAACAATATCAGCGTTTACTCCTCTTACGCTATGTCGGATGACTTGGTAGTTGCTTCTTTACCTCTGTATCAGCCTCTTTCTTTCTCTTCCTATCTTCCTCTCTTCCTTTATCTCTTTCTCTCTCTGCCTTTGTCTTCACCTCTGTCTCTCGCTCTGATGGAACAGTATTTCAAGAGCCATGAAGTTGCTTTTCTATCTGTCTGTCTTTCCCCTCCCTCTCTCTCTCTCTCTCTCTCTGTCTCTCTCTCTCTGTCTCTCTCTCTCTTTCTCTGGTAAGGCTTATAAGAGTTCCTTCGTAAACAGTTGGTTGACGCATACTTCACGATCACATGTAGAAACGTAAACTTATGCCTCAAATCATGCAAAACTTTAGTGCTCGTTCTCTTTATATTTTCCCGCCTTCTCCCTTCATATTCTATCTCTTTCCCCTCTGTCTTTCTTTGATACGCGTTCAAGCAACCGACTCTCGTGCGATTGATGCAGTACGTAGTATATTACGTGCATGGCGCACATTGATTGATTCTGCTACTGGTAACAAAGTGAATCTCACATTACGGAGCATATTGACAAGTAGACAATATATGGAAAATGCATCGCTCTTTTCCCCCTTACATATATATTTCTCCTCTTCTTCTTCTTCTACTTCTTCCTCCTGTATCACCTCTTATCGCTAGTTTTGCTCACCGCTTCTGAAGTGGCACTACTGCTCGACTATGCAGACGTAGTTATAATTATTACTGCAGATTGTTGAGAGTTGGGGTATGAAGTTCAAGAGCGAGTATTTCTCCATTATACCGTACGACAACGCCTGTTAAAGTCGATATTTCAAGCGGTGCCAACATACGTCAAAATCTAGTTTGAATAATAATATAATGTGCAACGTGTAAGTTTAACTTGGGGGAGATTATATAATTTAATATATGCGTACATACAGACACACACAATAGCATTCGGGGTACACGGGATATAATTGCGCATATTTTCATACAAAATATTCAATGGTCAACAATACGAAATTAGCGTAATTGTTTCGGATATTATTAAAATTATGTTATACACGAATATTATACGTATTTATTTTGAATTATGTGTACAACCGCGACTTTATAATGTTTCATTAATTTTCGCACGCAATAATAGGAATCAGTAACATGGATGTCCGCAAATTTTAAAATAACCAAATTTCAAATTTGTTATAAACGAGAGCGCATCTGAAATGTTTCATCTCCTCCGATAATCTCGATGAAGATGACGATCGATTTGAAATCTACGAACGTCGTAACCGAGATGATCTTAACATTTTAATGGTTCAAAAATGACATCGTAAAAACAATAAATTTTTGAGGACGGATGTACATATTTGACATCGTATCGAGAATCGGAATTGAAAAGTATATGGGGAAAGCGAATGGTAAGATTATTGGAAATAAGATATCGCCGAAAAGGGAAAATAATATTAAAACGGAAGAGCAAAAATCTTCTCATCGAATAAAAAGATAGAGTAGAATGAAAGACGCGAAAGACTTCGAGAGAGAAATAATAAAACAATGCGAGAGCGCGAAAATATTTCCACCGGGAACGGAGAGCTTCATATTTTCGGGACGATAGGACACGATCCATTATTATTCGCGTGGTGCATACGAAAAAATATTTGCCACGACTAATCCGTGAGAATGGAAAAAAAAAATAAAAACAATAACAAGCAAAAACTAGACCCTTGGAGACACTTCTGCTCACGAATTATTCGACACGATTGGTTTCGCCCTTTAAATCATAATTAAATTGGCACGTATACTTTGATAATTAACACGCGAACCACGAATTATTTCGCATCGGCGATGATGATCTTGACGCTGCGCCATCGTATTTCAAAATTCACGAAACGCGCAACTCTCGCAAAATCTCTGCAATCAGCCGCCGCGCGATGATTATAGTTTATGCGTAGGAGATAATAGTAATCCAGACACATGGAATGTTACAACGATGAAATAATGCGCTGACATGAGTGCTGGCAGCGCGCGAGAGATGGTGAGAGAAAGAAAGAGAATATACGCACACATATACATTACATACACATGTATGTATGTAAATGGAGAAATACGGAGCTGATCGCGTGCTGAAGAGGGCTACTCTTGAAATGGGCTACATTTCAAGGAGGATGCAACAAATGTCGAACCACATATTTCGCTGCAAAATGCTATATACCGCTGCCACATATTTCTAGAAAGAGCAAAGCTGTTGAATCTCCGTGACAAAACAGTATTTTATTCCCAATCGTATTTACACATCCCGAGTACTTACTGCTCGGTCGATGGTATCAGATAAAACTGGAACTACATATTTTCGTGCAAGTGTCATTTGTTATTCGCGGATAATTATCGAGAACTTGCATCGCGATTATCTAACTGTCATGCATTAACAATATTGTCGCTCATCTGGACTTTTACAACAATTAGAGTCACTAATCGAAAGGTTTAATAGACTAGAAGCGTCCATCTCTCATTTCGCGATTAAAAAGAGAATTATAAACTTGTAAACATGTCGATGATCTCTCATAATGCTTAATTTGTGTGAAAATAAAAATTGATTATCGGGATGGGCTAACAATAAGACTCAATTGAATCGATTTACAATCATACGGAATATAAACGTGGTATATATATATGCACATACTGATTTGAAACAACTTATAAACAACATACTAATATAAAACAAATTTCTGCATAATCCGTATCGTCATCGGAGAGTGCATTTAAGGGTGATTCATTTTACAATTAAACGCAGTTAAGTTTAACTTAGCGAGTCATTAAGCTCTCGCGTAGTTCTTTCTCCAACGATATATCATTTATGTCGCTGATAAGCGCGCAACGGAGTGCAATTTGGGTAACGTTGTTCGAAAATGTACTAACTGCGGCTACGTTTACGGGAAATTTCTATCTTCTCGTATTTCCTTCTCTACACCTCGCCACTAACAGGAAACTTTAACATATATATATAAAGTTTCTTATTTGAAAGTTCCCCTCCAATATTGGTCACGTATATACGGACGATAAATATATAACTTGAGGTCAAACAACATATTTTATGTGTTTAAATGTTACTTGTGTAAAGCGAAATTAGCCACAGTCAATCTTCATTTATTTGTATAGTAAAACAAAACTTCTTTCTTCCCGTTATATTAATATTCGTGATTTCCTAGCATTTTAAAATTGTCTTAGGAGATCTTTTAAATTCATTAATGTATATTTACGTACAGTTTGCCCCCAATTTACAATCTCAATTTCTTGTATTAACGTAACCGAAGAAAATTTAAGCAATTGAAATTCGAATAT